>NC_090826.1:175532200-176135950 GCF_028021215.1 Eschrichtius robustus
CAGAAACATTCCTAATGACTGCATGTGGACAGATTTTAGGGGCACATGTAATTGTTTATTTACTGACCTTTTCTGAAACATTAAACATTTTTGGGCCTTCCTTAAAACTTTCCTCCCTTTTGTTTTATGAAACCCAGCTTTTTCCCTAAATTTCTTCTAATACCTTAAATTGATATTTGTGGTCTTTCATCCTCTTCTTAAAATTTATATTTCCTCAGATACAGTCCTGATTTCTCATGTTATTCTCTACACTGGTGATTCTCAGATTTTAATGTGCATTCAGGTCACTGGTAGATCTTCTTAAACTACAGTTGTGATCCAGGAGGTCAGGTTTTGCTTTTCTGTCAAGTTCCCAGGTGATATGAATGCTACTGGACAAAGGGCCACATGATAAGTAGTGAGAAGGTGATAGCAGAGAGGCAGCAGTGAGCGGTGGCTTGAAGCAAGATCTTAGTTCCCTGCCCAGGAATTGAACCTGGGTAGCCTGGATGAAAACCAGGAATCCTAGCCACCAGACCAGCAAGGGTTAGAGGCTAGAAGCAAATTTTCCCTGCTCTTGTCCCCATTGAAAACTGCATTTCTCAAGGAGGGAAAAAACTATAAAAACAGATACAAAGTTTATTATTAGAGACATAGCACAACAACAAGTGGGAGAGCACACAGAGAAACATTTTGTTTAGTTGGGACAGAAGCAAGGCAGAGATGCACACCCCGAGAGAAGGGGTGTGGGTGTCCTACCTAATGAGGAGGAGTGCAGTAAACAGGAGGTTAAGTCGTTTACATAGGGAGTTCTTCCGGGTCTTTGTTTACCTTTGGCCAATTATCTGGTTTCTTTTTCCACACCTGACCTGGCCTAGGACCCTCCCCAACATGCGTGCGTAACTTTTTTCCAAGATGGATTCTATCCCAGAGGCCTATGGTGGGGGGGCCTTGACATCACATATTATGGGGTGGTGCCCCCTCCTTTTTGACCCCCAGCGAGCCTTTCTGTGCATGTGTAGTGTCTCCCTTGCCCCAAGGATGGGAAATATGTGACCTCTTGATCTTTTATTCAAACAGGGTTTATCCCCTCTCTGTTCCTGCCTTGATGACTGTTATCTTAAAATGTCCTCAGGAGACAAAGTCTGACTATTTACCCTGTTTCTGTTGCTATTTCTGTTTCAAAGTGCAAACAGGAGGCTGGTTGTAAATATCTAACCTTGAGCCCATCTATCTCCTGCCTCAAAGGGAGACATTTTACCTCTGTATTCATTCTCATCTCTGATAACTACCAGGTCTATCTGTATCTTGGGTTTGTTTCTCAAGTACCATACCTCTGCCTACCTGACTTCTCTAATCAGGTATTTTTCAGTATTTCAGATTCAAAATGGAAGTCACCATCCTCACAACCAAGCAAGCTTCCTGTTGTAGTAAATATACGTGTGAGTGATAATAATAGTGCCTAGAATTATCCAGGCTTCAACCCAAATTCTCATTTTACACTTTGCTTACTTTTTCTTCTGGTCATTGGATCTGTAAATTCTAGAAAGAAAGGAAGAATAAAATAATGCTGAGTCAGACAAACATTAGAGTAGGTGCCTTTACATCTAATCTCTTTGATTATATTTTCTTTAGATGTTCCTCCCATTGTCCTGTAAAGTTAGTAGCTGTATTTGTATACTTTTCAATTTTGTAGTTATATATTGCCGACTTTTTTTTAATTTTAAAGTTTACTTATCCAAACTACTCTGTCATTTTCACTCCTATATTAATTATACTTATTAGTTTTTCTATATCATATTTTTCATGTTGGATTTCAAACATCCCATTTGTCTAACTTGATGTTCTAGAGTTGTTCCACATGCTTTTATTGATTAACATATATACTGAGTTTTTATGAGCCATATAATTTATTCTTAAATTTAAAAAATCATCTATATCCAATAAAAATATTTCACTCAAAAAATTTAGTGTTTATCCATATGTGAAATAATATAAATTATAACCATTATAATATACATAATTACTCTCCATGTTTTGCATGTTTTTTCATTTTTTCGTAAATATTGTCACACATTTTAAAATAATTTTCACAGTGATTATTTATGGGCAGAATATGATTTAATGTTTTTATATTTATATAAGCCTATGTTTCTTATTCAAATTAAATAAAACTTCAAACAATTTTATACCATTCTGACAATAATGAAACTAACAGTATAATTCCAATCAATATTAATTTAAATTTTTATCAAATAATTTTGGGTACAACTGAATATATTTAGTCTAAAACAAATCTTTAGTTTCCAAAGTTTGAGTACAAATTTTTGTTTTTTTGGTCACTTGACTATTGCATTGTACTAATAGAGATTTTTGTCAGCGATCTAAAAATATATTCCTGAGAAAATTGCTTAGAGATGCATACCAAATACAAATATACTTAAGACAAAAACTACATTGCAAGTGGGTGTTTTAGGTTTTATAAATGAGATGTGTGAAGAGGTTTATTAGAATGACATGTTGTTTACACTTTTCTCTAGGCATCTGATATTTATTTTAGCCTCTTTACTTAGGATAAGATGAGGATAAATGAAGCAAGAAGGCCACAGTTATTGATGGTCCATTGAGTACACATGTTTACAGAGAATTTCCCTTTTCCAAGGCTCCTCATAAATCAATATCGAAGTTTAGTTTATCATCCCTAAGTAAACTTTATTTTAGTGAACTGATAATCATTCATTGCTGAGCTCTTTTAACTGGTCAAGTTGACACAAAATATACCCTGCTCTTTTGTTCAACATTAATAGATGCACAGCCTTCTTCTTTGTATAAAAAAGAACTATGAATATTTACATGCATTACCATGGTTCAAAGACCCATTCTTTGATGTTTCTCCACAAATAGAGCTAAGTTTAGAGATTCTCAGCTGTTCACCAGAAAAGTATCCCAAATGACTGGTTTCAGATACTTTATTGAAATCTCTGTTTTCTCTTGTCCTTTCAGGCTTTATTTGCATGGAAAGCATAATGACTTGAGTCAGGTTCCCCCAGTTTCAGCTACCAAAAAGGTATAATTTATCCAAAGTTATAGTAACCCCTTCCCCATACAAATACTTAAAAGAGTCTGTATAATAATGTTATATATCACAAAAAATATGAGAAGATTAGAGAGAAGAAATGATTGAATGATAAGCAGGGTTGGAAAGCTGAATCAATATGACTGATATTTGCTTTCTGTAATATATTTGGTCCAACTCTACATTTGGTCTCTCAATTTCTTTTCTTCTTTTAAATATATCAGTGCTTCTTTACATTGACCAGTTCTTCTCCTTGAATGAATAACATCTTGTAACTCTTTGCCATGCTTATTCATTTATTTCTTTATTTCACAAATATTATTATATGCCTGATTATGTGTTAGAGGCTATTTAGATACCCCAAGAGAGAAAAGTCTCTGATTTCATTATTGCATTCTACCCAGGGAAGGTGGGTATTTAACAAATAAGCAAAGAAAATTGATAATTTTGATTAATAAAAGTTGCTCTAAAGAGTAAAACATAGTAATAATAATAATAATAATAATCAGAGCATGGCAGTGGTATGTCAACTTCAGTGGCCACATATCTCTGGGAGATGATATCTGTACTGACTCCATCATTTGAAGATCAGGGGAAATGATATTTCAGGCAGAAGGAACACAAGTGCAAAGGCCCTGAGACTGGACCTAAGCTCACATGTTTAATGTGTCTCTGGAGCCTTGTAAACAAGAGGAGAAGGTGCAAGACATGAGTTGAGATAATTAGGAGGAAGCATGTTGGACTTTGTTAGCCAGGGTAAGGGATAAGATTTTTTTCTAAAAACGATGAGATGTCTCTTCTTTTTTTTTTTTAATTAATTTTTATTGGAGTGTAATTGATTTACAATGTTGTGTTAGTTTCTACTGTACAGCAAAGTGAATCAGATATATGTATACATATACGTGATCTTTTTTGGATTCCTTCCCATTTAGGCCACCACAGAGCATTGAGTAGAGTTCCCCGTACTATACAGTATGTTCTAATTAGTTATCTATTTTATACATAGTATCAATAGTGTATATATGTCAATCCCTATCTCCCAATTCATCCCACCCACCCCACCCTCCTACCCCCTTGGTATCCATATGTTTGTTCTCTACGTCTGTCTCTATTTCTGCTTTGCAAATAAGAACATCTGTACCATTTTTCTAGATTCCACATATATGTGTTAATATACGATATTTGTTTTTCTCTTTCTGACTTAATTCACTCTGTATGACAGTCTCTAAGTCCATCCAAAAAAAAAAGAAAAAGAAGAGACACCAGAGACCTCACCCTCTCTGTCTCCCTCTGTGTATAAGGAGAGGCCATCCCTGTGAGGACACAATGAGAAGGCAGTTGTCTACAAGCCAGGAAGGGAGTTTTCATCAGAAACTGACCATGTTGACACCCTGATCTCCTATTTCCAGCCTCTAGAACAATGAGAAAATAAATTTCTGTTGTTTAAAAATAAATAAATTTAAAAAAATGAAAACGATGAGAAAACATTAAAAGATTTTAGGCTGAAGATGATGTAATCGGATTCATATTTGGAAGCCTTCTCTCTGACTATCAGCTTGGATGCTATTGCCCCAGTCCGGGTGAAGAATGAGTGTGCTTCATGCCAGAGTTGTCACAATGGTGACACTGAGGAATTGTTAGATGAAGGACATGTGTTCATGGTAAAGCTGATGTGACTTGCAGACTTATTGAATGTAGAGTATAAGGGAGAAAGGGATGAATATGCCTACTTGGCTGGGCAGCTGTGTGGTACTGTTGCCATTAACTGAGGTGGAGAAGACAAGGAAGAAAGAGAGAGTAGGAAGAAAAGCTTGAAAACCCATAGGTCAGTTTGAGACCTGTTGTTTTGATCTGTAAAAGATGGATATTGTGATAACCGTTTGTGATCTTACCCATGATAAGTCACATTTTAAATCAAATAATCATTTATTTTAATTGTAACAGTTTACCCCCTTGAAAGTGCCCACTTCTCACTCAGTTTTTACAGATTTAACTGTAACAGAATTGAAAGGTGTTTATTCTGTGTACAGCGGACGTGAGGATTTTCTTTAAGGAAAGTGTCAACTTTCTCAAGAAAGTGGCTTAATAAGCTTGGTTAACAAGATGAGACGAGATGAGATTTGTGGAGCACGATGGTTGATTGATGTCAAACCTGGATAGTTCTACCAGAAAGAGGTAGTTGTCCCAGAAGAAATAAGAGAGGAGTGGGAGAGGAAGAAAAATGCTGGGTTGACTGAAAGATACAGTGGAAGACCAGTTGCTCTACCATGTCACCCTGTCTTTTTCTCCTAAATCTCAGGTAAAGCAATAAAACCAACAAAACCTTAGCTTATTGGTTGTGTGTGTATGTGTAAATGATTAAGAGGCTGGTAAGTTTGTAGGAGCATAAAGGCTCAGGTAAGCTAGAAATTAAGGAGTAAAGTCTTCTAAACATGGGGTGGACTTTGCGTTATCAGAGCTCATAGAGTTAGGATTTTAGTCAAATATAATCAAATCTCTATAAGACCAGAGATTTCCAGCTAATGAAATTTTATATATATATATATATATATATATATAATACACATATATATATGTAAATATATACATAAATTCTCTTGAAAAGTTAGAGTTCTCTTGCTAAGGAGAAAGAAGATATGAATTAGTACATAAATACATAGCAAATAAATCCCAGAGTTCTCACTTCATGTGGCTACTTTGTGTGTATGTTTTACATGCATTGTAGAAACTAGCATTTTCTTTTGTCCCTCAGGCTCTAGTGCCTGATATAGTACTAGGAATATAGGAGGTGCTAAGTAAATATTTACTGATAAATTTTAAAATATTTTAATGAATAATGTATACATAGAGAAACAATTTATATCTGTTAAATATTTCTTAAAAAGTAGTCTGAAAGTCATTACAATAACCTATTAAATCAATTTATTTGGAATTCCTTCTTTAATAAAAGAAAACAAGGATCTCATGCAAGGAGCAATTACTAATTCTCCTATATAAACCTTAAGCAAAGAGAAGACTAAAAATCTATAAAATACTACCTCAATGAACCTATTTAAGATAGAATTTTTAGGAAAAATAAAATTAAAAATTATGCATAAGAATACTTGGAAAGTTACAGTGAAAGTTTTATTTCACTGAAATAAAAAAAAAATCCTAAAATTCAAATGGAATCACAAAAGACCTCAAATAGTCAAAGCAATCTCGAGAAAGAAGAAAAAAGCTGGAGGCATTACACTTCCTGATTTCAAACTAGACTACAAAGCTGTAATATTCAAAACAGTATGATAGTGGCATAAAAATGGACATATAGACCAATGGAGCAGAATGGAGAGCGCAGAAATAAATACATTCATATACAGTCAGCTAATCTTTGACAAGGGCACCAAAAACACACAATGGGGAAAAAATAGTCTCTTCAATAAATGGTGTTGAGAAAACTGGATAACCACATGCAAAAGAATGAACCTGGACAACTATCTTACAGCACTCTCAAAAAATTAACTCAAAATGGATTAAAGACTTAAATGTAAGACTGAAACCATAAAACTCTGAGGTGAAAACATAGGGAAAAATCTCCTTGCCAATAATTTTTGTATATGACACCAAATGCACAGAAAACTAAAGCAAAAATCAACACGTGGGACTACATCAAACTAAAAAGCTTCTGCATAGCAAAGGAAACAATCAACAAAATAAAAAAAATTTATGGAATAGGAGAAAATACCTACATACCATATATCTGATAAGGGATTGATATCCAAAATGTATAAGGAACTAATACAACTCAACAATAACAACAACAATTCTGATTTAAAAAATAGAGGACTCAAATAGATATTTTTCCAAAGAAAATGTACAAATGGCCAACAGGTACGTGAAAAGGTGTTCTATCATTAATCATCAGGGAAATGAAAATCAAAACCACAATAAGGTATCACTTCTCACCAACTAATGAAAGGATCATGAAAATATGGTGTAGTAAAGGTATATTATTCAGTCATGAAAAACTTTAAAAGCTCTCTTCTGGTTGTCCTCAGATGTCCAAGAAAATTGTTATGGGCCAAATTGTGTCCCCCCCACCAAATTCAGATGTTGAAACCCTAACCCCAGTATCTCATAATGTGACTGCCTTTGGAGATAAGGCCTTTTAAAGAGCTAATTAAGTTAAAATGAGGCAATTAGGATGGACCCTAATCCAATCTGGCTGGTGTCCTTATAAGCAGAGGAGATTAGAACAAAAAAAGAGACACCAGGATGCATGCACACAGAGAAAAGGCCATGTAGGGACACAGCAAGAAGATGGTCATCTGCAAGCCAAGAAGAGAGACCTCAGGAGAAATCAAACTGCCAACACCTTGATTTTAGACTTCCAGGCTCCAGAAATGTGGGAAATAAATTTCTATGTTTAAGCCATCCAGTCTGTGGTATTTTGCTATGGCAGCCCTAGAAAACTAACGCAGTAAGAGTGTGAAAATGCCACAGTGGAATTTGCTTCCCTTGTTTTGCAAGAACAGTGGGACCGAGAGTGGTGGAGACCAAGTAGCAACGTAAGGTGACACAAGGTAACAACAAGGTGGCTGCATTTACCATAATAAACCATCATAAGACAGAGTGGTAATCAGAGGATTCTTACCCACAGCATCTGTGATGGTGGCAAATTGATCACGGTGTTTTTAGAAATAAAATAGGTGGCACATTAAGATACTGCTTGATCTACCTAAGTTGTAAAATTCTAGGTCAGCTAAGCAGAAATTGACTCAAGTAACTGTAGTAGGGATTTACTGCCTCTTACCCAGGTCTCAGAGCCCCTTGATTGACAGGGAGGCCAGTTCCTTTTAAGAAAACTCCCTGAAAGCATAGCCACAAGTAAATCTTCTTCGAAGACTTTAGTGGAGGGAAGTGAAACAGCTTACCAGGAGAACTGTGCATGAGAGAAATGAAAATATTCAGAAGTTTTGGGAGTTACTAAACACCAGCACAGAACTGACAAAAATGCCACTGGAGTGCACAGGTCAAAGTGGGGCCTGTGTAAGTCAGGTGATGGTAAAGGAGTCTGGGCTTACATCAATCTCACAATGGGTCCAGGACGACTGTAGATCCATTCTGTGGCTATTTCCCAAGTCCAGAATTTATAGCAGGACTATTCTTTTTTTTTTTTTTTTAATAAATTTATTTATTTATTTTTGGCTGTGTTGGGTCTTCGTTTCTGTGCGAGGGCTTTCTCCAGTTGCGGTGAGCAGGGGCCACTCTTCATCGTGGTGTGCGGGCCTCTCACTGTCGTGGCCTCTTTTGTTGCAGAGCACAGGCTCCAGACGCGCAGGCTCAGTAGTTGTGGCTCACGGGCTTAGTTGCTCCGTGGCATGTGGGATCTTCCCAGACCAGGGCTCGAAGCCGTGTCCCCTGCATTGGCAGGCAGATTCTCAACCACTGCGCCACCAGAGAAGCCCAGGACTATTCTTTTTTTTTTTTTTTTTTTTTTACGTTTTTTTTTGTTTTTGTTTTTGTTTTTTTCACACACACACACTGTATTTTATTTTTACAAGGGATAAATAGACAGACACCAAGTATTGTACATGGATGACCACAACAAAAGCAACAATGATTGCAATTACCAAACATGAAACACACTCATACTATGTCATAATATTGACATTCAGTCCAGTAATCCTCCACTGTAACAGCTCCTTTACTTTGCAGTGAAAATTGATTTGTATATTCTTTGCCTCTGAGTCCTTGTGGGATTTTTTTTTTTTAATTCAGACAGAAAGTCACAGAAATTATACTCATCCTCATCAGTTCACTCAGTCCCATGTAATTAATTTTTTTTTTCATCTTGATCTTTTGTTAGCACTTTTATGAGTTCATCAGTTTTTCATTAGAGTTCTGAAAATGCTTATTCATTCAGTTCAGCAGTACAGTCAGTTACCAGAAACCTGTACTTGTCAGAGTCTTTTCCATGAATTTCTTGAAGATGGAACCCTTTTATAGGAACATATTTGCAAAATCATCAGAGTACACCCAGAACTGTCTGTAAATGACAAAAGACTTAAAAATGACCACGGTTAAAGATTTGATGAAAGTTCATAATAATGCAGTTGACAAGAAAATTAATTATTTCTGAGATATACATTTTAAAGTAATAACTAGGATTATTACTTATAACATTATACCAGAACATATAAGATTTTTAGAAATTTCATGTAATGTCTGAAACATTTATATTAACATATTTCCATACATATTTCCATACAAATACAAATATAAGATTTTTAGAAATTTCATGTAATGTCTGAAACATTTATATTAACATATTTCCATACATATTTCCATACAAATACAAATATAAGATTTTTAGAAATTTCATGTAATGTCTGAAACATTTATATTAACATATTTCCATACAAATAACCCAATGAAAGTTTAGTATTAGTTGTTTTGTTTGTTTTTTTTATACTGCAGGTTCTTATTAGGCATCAATTTTATACACATCAGTGTATACATGTCAATCCCAATCGCCCAATTCAGCACACCACCATCCCCACCTCACCGCAGTTTTCCCCCTTGGTGTCCATATGTCCATTCTCTACATCTGTGTCTCAACTTCTGCCCTGCAAACTGGCTCATCTGTACCATTTTTCTAGGTTCCACATACATGCATTAATATACGATATTTGATTTTCTCTTTCTGACTTACTTCACTCTGTATGACAGTCTCTAGATCCATCCACGTCTCAACAAATGACTCAATTTCGTTCCTTTTTATGGCTGAGTAATATTCCATTGTATATATGTACCACAACTTCTTTATCCATTCGTCTGCTGATGGGCATTTAGGTTGCTTCCATGACCTGGCTATTGTAAATAGTGCTGCAATGAACATTCGGGTGCATGTGTCTTTTTGAATTACGGTTTTCTCTGGGTATATGCCCAGTAGTGGGATTGCTGGGTCATATGGTAATTCTATTTTTAGTTTTTTAAGGAACCTCCATAGTGTTCTCCATAGTGGCTGTATCAATTTACATTCCCACCAACAGTGCAAGAGGGTTCCCTTTTCTCCACACCCTCTCCAGCGTTTGTTGTTTGTAGATTTTCTGATGATGCCCATTCTAACAGGAGTGAGGTGATACCTCATTGTAGTTTTGATTTGCATTTCTCTAATAATTAGTGATGTTGAGCATCTTTTCATGTGCTTCGTGGCCATCTGTATGTCTTCTTTGGAGAAATATCTATTTAGGTCTTCTGCCCATTTTTGGATTGGGGTGTTTGTTTCTTTGATATTGAGCTGAATGAGCTGTTTATATATTTTGGAGATTAATCCTTTGTCCGTTGATTCATTTGCAAATATTTTCTCCCATTCTGAGGGTTGTCTTTTCGTCTTGTTTATGGTTTCCTTTGCTGTGCAAAAGCTTTGAAGTTTCCCACTTGTTTAGGTCCCACTTGTTTATTTTTGTTTTTATTTCCATTACTCTAGGAGGTGGATCAAAAAAGATCTTGCTGTGATTTATGTCAAAGAGTGTTCTTCCTATGTTTTCCTCTAAGAGTTTTATAGTGTCCAGTCTTATATTTAGGTCTCTAATCCATTTTGAGTTTATTTTTGTGTATGGTGTTAGGGAGTATTCTAATTTCATTCTTTTACATGTAGCTGTCCAGTTTTCCCAGCACCACTTATTGAAGAGAGTGTCTTTTCTCCATTGTATATCTTTGCCTCCTTTGTCATAGATTAGTTGACCATAGGTGCGTGGGTTAATCTCTGGGCTTTCTATCTTGTTCCATTGATCTATGTTTCTGTTTTTGTGCCAGTACCATATTGTCTTGATTAGTGTAGCTTTGTAATATAGTCTGAAGTCAGGGAGTCTGATTCCTCCAGCTCCATTTTTTTGCCTCAAGACTGCTTTGGCTATTCGGGGTCTTTTGTGTCTCCATACAAATTTTAAGATGATTTGTTCTAGCTCCGTAAAAAATGCCATTGGTAATTTGATAGGGATTGCATTGAATCTGTAGATTGCTTTGGGTAGTATACTCATTTTCACAATGTTGATTCTTCCAATCCAAGAACATGGTATATCTCTCCATCTGTTGGTATCATCTTTAATTTCTTTCATCAGTGTCTTATAGTTTTCTGCATACAGGTCTTTTGTCTCCCTAGGTAGGTTTATTCCTAAGTATTTTATTCTTTTTGTTGCAATGGTAAATGGGAGTGTTTCCATAATTTCTCTTTCAGATTTTTCATCATTAGTGTATAGGAATGCAAGAGATTTCTGTGCATTAATTTTGTATCCTGCAACTTTACCATATTCATTAATTAGCTCTAGCAGTTTTCTGGTGGCAGTTTGAGGATTCTCTATGTATAGTATCATGTCATCCGCAAACAGTGACAGTTTTACTTCTTCTTTTCCAATTTGTATTCCTTTTATTTCTTTTTCTTCTCTGATTGCCGTGGCTAGGACTTCCAGAACTATGTTGAATAATAGTGGTGAGAGTGGACATCCTTGTCTCGTTCCTGATCTTAGAGGAAATGCTTTCAGTTGTTCACCATTGAGAATGATGTTTGCTGTGGGTTTGTCATATATGGCCTTTATTATGTTGAGGTAGGTTCCCTCTATGCCCACTTTCTGGAGAGTTTTTATCAGAAATGGGTGTTGAATTTTGTCAAAAGCTTTTTCTGCATCTATTGAGATGATCATATGGTTTTTATTCTTCAATTTGTTAATATGGTGTATCACATTGATTGATTTGCGTATATTGAAGAATCCTTGCATCCCTGGGATAAATCCCACTTGATCGTGGTGTATGATCCTTTTAATGTGTTGTTGGATTCTGTTTGCTAGTATTTTGTTGAGGATTTTTGCATCTATATTCATCAGTGATATTGGTCTGTAATTTTTTTTTTTTTTGTAGTATCTTTGTCTGGTTTTGGTATCAGGGTGATGGTGGCCTCATAGAATGAGTTTGGGAGTGTTCCTTCCTCTGCAATTTTTTGGAAGAGTTTGAGAAGGATGGGTGTTAGCTCTTCTCTAAATGTTTGATAGAATTCACCTGTGAAGCCATCTGGTCCTGGACTTTTGTTTGTTGGAAGATTTTTAATCACAGTTTCAATTTCATTACTTGTGATTGGTCTGTTCATATTTTCTATTTCTTCCTGATTCAGTCTTGGAAGGTTATACCTTTCTAAGAATTTGTCCATTTCTTCCAGGTTGTCCATTTTATTGGCATAAAGTTGCTTGTAGTAGTCTCTTAGGATGCTTTGTATTTCTGCGGTGTCTGTTGTAACTTCTCCTTTTTCATTTCTGATTTTATTGATTTGAGTCCTCTCCCTCTTTTTCTTGATGAGTCTGGCTAATGGCTTATCAATTTTGTTTATCTTCTCAAAGAACCAACTTTTAGTTTTATTGATCTTTGCTATTGTTTTCTTTGTTTCTATTTCATTTATTTCTGCTCTGATCTTTATGATTTCTTTCCTTCTGCTAACTTTGGGTTTTGTTTGTTCTTCTTTCTCTAGTTTCTTTAGGTGTAAGGTTAGATTGTTTACTTGAGATTTTTCTTGTTTCTTTAGGTAGGCTTGTATAGCTATAAACTTCCCCCTTAGAACCGCTTTTGCTGCATCCCATAGGTTTTGGGTCGTCGTGTGTTCATTGTCATTTGTCTCTAGGTAGTTTTTTATTTCCTCTTTGATTTCTTCAGTGATCTCTTGGTTATTTAGTAACGTATTGTTTAGCCTCCATGTGTTTGTCCTTTTTACGTTTTTTTTCCTGTAATTCATTTCTAATCTCATAGCGTTGTGGTCAGAAAAGATGCTTGATATGATTTCAATTTTCTTAAATTTACTGAGGCTTGATTTGTGACCCAAGATGTGATCTATCCTGGAGAATGTTCCGTGCGCACTTGAGAAGAACGTGTAATCTGCTGGTTTTGGATGGAATGTCCTATATATATCAATTAAATCTATCTGGTCTATTGTGTCATTTAAAGCTTCTGTTTCCTTATTTATTTTCATTTTGGATGATCTGTCCATTGGTGTAAGTGAAGTGTTAAAGTCCCCCACTATTATTGTGTTACTGTCGATTTCCTCTTTTATAGCTGTTAGCAGTTGCCTTATGTATTGAGGTGCTCCTATGTTGGGTGCATATATATTTATAATTGTTATATCTTCTTCTTGGATTGATCCCTGGATCATTATGTAGTGTCCTTCCTTGTCTCTTATAACATTCTTTATTTTAAAGTCTATTTTATCTGATATGAGTATAGCTACTCCAGCTTTCTTTTGATTTCCATTTGCATGGAATATCTTTTTCCATCCCCTCACTTTCAGTCTGTATGCGTCCCTAGGTCTAATGTGGGTCTCTTGTAGACAGCATATATATGGGTCTTGTTTTTGTATCCATTCAGCCAGTCTATGTCTTTTGGTTGGGGCATTTAATCCATTCACGTTTAAGGTAATTATCGATATGTATGTTCCTATGACCATTTTCTTAATTGTTTTGGGTTTGTTTTTGTAGGTCCTTTTCTTCTCTTGTGTTTCCCACTTAGAGAAGTTCCTTTAGCATTTGTTGTAGAGCTGGTTTGGTGGTGCTGAATTCTCTTAGCTTTTGCTTGTCTGTAAAGCTTTTGATTTCTCCATCAAATCTGAATGAGATCCTTGCCGGGTAGAGTAATCTTGGTTGTAGGTTCTTCCCTTTCATCACTTTAAGTATATCATGCCACTCCCTTCTGGCTTGCAGAGTTTCTGCTGAGAAATCAGCTGTTAACCTTATGGGAGTTCCCTTCTATGTTATTTGTCGTTTTTCCCTTGCTGCTTTCAATAATTTTTCTTTGTCTTTAATTTTTGCCACTTTGATTACTATGTGTCTCGGCGTGTTTCTCCTTGGGTTTATCCTGTATGGGACTCTCTGCGCTTCCTGGACTTGGGTGGCTATTTCCTTTCCCATGTTAGGGAAGTTTTCGACTATAATCTCTTCAAATATTTTCTCTGGCCCTTTCTCTCTCTCTTCTCCTTCTGGGACCCCTATAATGCGAATGTTGTTGCGTTTAATGTTGTCCCAGAGGTCTCTTAGGCTGTCTTCATTTCTTTTCATTCTTTTTTCTTTAGTCTGTTCCGCAGCAGTGAATTCCACCATTCTGTCTTCCAGGTCACTTATCCGTTCTTCTGCCTCAGTTATTCTGCTATTGATTCCTTCTAGTGTAGTTTTCATTTCAGTTATTGTATTGGTCATCTCTGTTTGTTTGTTCTTTAATTCTTCTAGGTCTTTGTTAATCATTTCTTGCATCTTCTCAATCTTTGCCTCCATTCTTATTCCGAGGTCCTGGATCATCTTCACTATCATTATTCTGAATTCTTTTTCTGGAAGGTTGCCTATCTCCACTTCATTTAGTTGTTTTTCTGGGGTTTTTTCTTGTTCCTTCATCTGGTACATAGCCCTCTGCCTTTTCATCTTCTCTATCTTTCTGTAACTGTGGTTTTTGGTCCACAGGCTGCAGGATTGTAGTTTTTCTTGCTTCCGTTGTCTGCCCTCTGGTGGTTGAGGCTGTCTAAGAGGCTTGATGGGAGGCTCTGGTGGTGGGTAGAACTGACTGTTGCTGTGGCGGTCAGAGCTCAGTAAAACCTTAATCCACTTGGCTGTTGATGGGTGGGGCTGGGTTCCCTCCCTGTTGCTGTGGCGGTCAGAGCTCATTAAAACCTTAATCCACTTTACTGTTGATGGGTGGGGCTGGGTTCCCTCCCTGTTGGTTGTTTTGCCTGAGGCAACCCAACACTGGAGCCTACCCGTGCTCTTTGGTGAGGTTAATGGCAGACTCTGGGAGGGCTCACGCCAAGGAGAACTTCCCAGAACCTCTGCTGCCAGTGTCCTTATCCCCACGGTGAAACAGAGCCACCACTCGCCTCTGCAGGAGACCCCCCAACACCTGCGGGTAGGTCTGGTTCAGTCTCCCCCAGGGTCACTGCTCCTTCCCCTGGGTCCCGATGCTCACACTACTTTGTGTGTGCCCTCCAAGGGTGGGGTCTCTGTTTCCCCCAGTCCTGTCAAAGTCCTGCAATCAATTCCCACTAGGCTTCAAAGTCTGATTCTCTAGGAATTCCTCCCCCCGTAGCCGGACCCCCAGGTTGGGAAGCCTGACGTGGGGCTCAGAACCTTCACTCCAGTGGGTGGACTTCTGTGGTATAAGTGTTCGCCAGTCTGTGAGCCACCCACCCAGTAGTTATGGGATTTGATTTTACTCTGATTGCGCCCCTCCTACCGTCTCGCTGTGGCTTCTCCTCTGTCCTTGGACGTGGGGTATCCTCCTTGGTGAAGTCAGGGTCTTCCTGTCAATGATTGTCCAGCAGCCAGTTGTGATTCTGTTGCTCTCGCAAGAGGGAGTGAGAGCACGTCCTTCTACTCCGCCATCTTGGTTAATCTCTCCACCAGGACTATTCTTTATGGTTGTGTACTTTTTTTTTTAGAAGGGTTTTTTTTTTTGTTTTTGTTTTTTGTTTTTGGCTGCGTTGGGTCTTCATTGCTGCACGCGGGCTTTCTCTAGTTGCGGCGAGCAGAGGCTACTCTTCATTGTGGTGCACAGGCTTCCTCATTGCAGTGGCTTCTCTTGTTGTGGAGCACAGGCTCTAGGTGCACGGGCTTCAGTAGCTGTGGCACGTGGGCTCAGTAGTTGTGGCACGTGGGCTCTAGAATGCAGGCTCAGTAGTTGTGATGCACGGGCTTAGTTGCTCTGCGGGATCTTCCCGGACCAGGGCTCGAACCCATGTCCCCGGCATTGGCAGGTGGATTCTTAACCACTGCACCACCAGGGAAGTCCCTATGGTTGTGTATTTTAAAATTTATCCATATACTTCTGTCTTTTTTTATTATATAACATAAATTGAAACTGTGTTGCTAAGTGCATTCATGTTTATTTGATAAGAGCTGTTAATTAGGAAGGGCCAAATAAAAGAAACCTTTGGAATGTCCTCTCCCCTATGCCCTGACCAAAACTGTACCTGCAAAGCAAACCACATCTTTGGGGGAATTGCAGAGGTTAGTGCCACTGTCAAAGGGCTGAAAGATAAAGGGTATTGACTCCTCTCCTGTCTGAATTCACCTGCCTGTTTGAGCAAACACTGCTGCAGTCTGGGAATCAAACAATTCTATTGTCAGTTGCTTAATAACCAGACCGAGGGGAGGGGACCCAGCCTAGCTTTCTTTTCTAATCACCCAGACATGGACCTAGGCCCTCACTGCTCTTACTAGGTTTCATGTGCACTTTGAGGATACCCAGAACAGCTCCATCTTCTTTGAAGCTTGCTTGTGTGCACATTTTAGGCTCTGCTTCTCTCTTTGTCAATCAGATCCTGTTTGCTTTCCTTCTTTACGTTTCCTCAAAGGTTATACTTTACTGTTACTTTCTCTTAATTTTTATTGCAATTATGGATTTATTAATTCATTGGTCAGTTCTAGGTATTTGCAATAGGAAGGTAAGGTGGAAATGAAAGCTCTGTCTGCCTCTGATTAGGAAATTTCTCCCTAATTTTTTCTTTAGCTAGTGTATATGTTTACTAACTTAGGCCGCATATGCATTGAATTATGAGTATTTTCTTCATAACATTAATTTTCAGTGATAGAATAACAAATGTTTAAATAGACATACCAATGCATTTAATCATAATGTTGTCATTGGAAATTTAGATTGTTTTTAAATCGTTACTATTTTAATGGTTCTAAAATGAACATTTTTCTTTAAAACGATTTCTCACATTTATGATTATTTCTTTAGGAGAGATTCTTAAAAGAGAAATCGTTTTAACAAACTGTCTGAATCTTTTAAGACTCTTGTTACATACTGCCACATTGATTTCCAGAAAGTGTGAACCCAGATTTCTGATTAACTAGCTGTATATACAAATATCCATCTACATTTCTTGCTAGCATTTGGGATTATGCTAGAATTTTAAAAAAAATGAACCAGATGGAGTTTTAAAAATACATTCTTTATTTTTTAACAATTCTATACTGAGCAACTATTATGAACCAGACTGTGTTCTAGGTGTTGGGGATACAGTGAGGAACAAGGTAGACAATGTCTGTGCCCTTAGGCTCTCATGGAATTTACTTTCTCGGTGCAAAAGGGCATGGGGGAGGAACATAGACAATGAAAAGAATAAGTAAGTTAATAATATAACTTAGAAGTGATCCCATAGTATGGAGAAAAATAAAAGGAGAAAGGGAATGGCAGTGCAGTTGTCATTATTGCTACTTATCAAATACTTTTAAACTTGTAACTAATTCTGGAAACCTATGGTTAGCTGGAGCCATTTGAACAGTTCTGCTCAATAAGTTTTGAATCAAAGTGACCTGTGTCATTTTTGAGCTAAAGTATTCAATAGTCAGTGAGAACCACAGAAAAGGCCTCTGTTTTTCTGGCAAAGTCATTGTACCACCTTAGGTCTGGTCTGAAGGTACTGAGAGTCCTAAGCAGAGCCCTCACCTGACCTATGGATGACATACAGCAAGAATAAGAAATTAATCACCGTGATTTTAAGCTTCTGGAATTTTAGGGTTGTTTTAACATAAAGGCAGTGTAATATATTTTGTTGCTTTGTAATAATTGCATTTATTGTTTATTACTGACAATGAACAGTATTTTTTATTAGTTATCAACCTGTGTTTCCTCTTCTAGGAACTGTCCACATCCTTTGCTCATTAATTTTTTTCTCATGAGCATTGGTGTTTTTCTTGTAGCTGTAAGAGCAATTTATGGATCAAAGATTTCAACTCTGTAACATGCGTTAAACATAATTTTCAAGTTTATTACCTTTCTGTTAATTTTGTTTAATTGAAATACTTTTATAATTGGGACTTTATAGTTCTGAAAATATTTCTTAGCAATCCCCAATTAACTTTTGAATATATATGTTGACATGTATAACACATATAGATAGATTTGAAATCTAAGGTAGGACATCTACAAAGGGACTAAAGTAACCGGAAGCTTGTGAAAAGAAAACATGACATGAAGGGCTCAGTCTCATAAGAAAAGAGAAAAACACTCATTTATTGAAATGGACTCACTGGCAATCACTCAGCATGAACCCAGAGCCCCACAGACTTCTCTCTGTCAGTGGTAAGAGCCAAGATATCATCTGTTTCCAAAAGGCCCTGAGATAAACCTGCTTACCATCAGCAGCTCGGCTAAATACAGTTTTGTTATATGGCTGTGCCTTGATTTATATAATCTTTAGGGGATAACTTCACTCCATCTCCTGCCATTCCTAGATTTTGAGGGAGGAAAAGTAATGGGCTTGAGCATTTTTGTTGCATGGTGTCAAATTTTGTCTATAAAAAGAGAAAAAGGAAATGAAATGTATTCATTGAGATCACCATGTATCCTAAATCAATATTAACTTGTCTGTGGGAAAATAAACCCAAAGTAATAACTAAAAACTTTAATACAACCACACTACAATTACAAGCAAGGGAGCTTACAATGAAGTAGTCATGGGTAGGTAATATTGAGGTGCAATATCCTTTTTGTTCTTATTTTAACTTTTGGTTTTGCTTATTTATTTTTGTTTGCACAAAGTGGTCTATCAAGTGCTGAGTCAATTTTCTAGTGTTTGGCAACTGCTTAAAATACCTAAGCATCTTACATCATTGTTCTTGGGCCTTTGACAGGATTACTCATTACTGCTTCATACTATGTTATTCTTATTTATTTATTTATTTATTTATTTATTTATTTATGGTTGCATTGGGTCTTCGTTGCTGCGCGAGGGCTTCTCTCGAGTTGTGGTGATCAAGGGCTACTCTTTGTTGCAGTGCGTGTGCTTCTCATTGTGGTGGCTTCTCTTGTTGTGGGGCACGGGCTCTAGGCATGCGGGCTTCAGTAGGTGTGGCTCACAGCTCAGTAGTTGTGGCTTGCAGGCCCTAGAGCACAGGCTCAGTAGTTGTGGCACACGGGCTTAGTTGCTCTGTGGCATGTGGAATCTTCCCGGAGCAGGAATCGAACCTGTGTCCTCTGCATTGGCAGGCGGATTCTTAACCACTGTGCCACCAGGGAAGTCCCTATGTTATTCTTAGTTTGTATTCAGAAAAGAAAATGGAGCCTCCAAGCACATCATCTACTCCAGAGCAGCAGGGACTTTATCTGTCATCCTTTTTCTGTGTGGGTGCATGTGTCTCTTTATCATAATCTATGAAGTGTAAGTGCGTCACCTATAATAGGGGCTCAATACACATTTATTAAATTAATAAGAAAACCATTTAAGGTGGAAATTTTAATTTTGAGAATTTTTACTAAGGATAAGAATGTCTCCAAGGTATTTTGTTTTAGAATCACTAACCTCTACCCTGAATAAACATAGAAGTGGAGACGAAATCAGTGAAACAAACTTAATTCACTGATAGTTCTTGAAAAGCCCCTGTGAACAAGAAACTATTCTGTGTAGAGAATGGCAACAGGCACACATACACCCCAGACACACTGTATCCCTGTTCACGAAGAGATTAGGAAATCTTTGAGTGTAATGACAGTGTTACTTTCAGTACTGTCTACCCAGCGCCTACATCCTTACTGTGTTGTAGGTGCTGGCCTATTGTTGATGAGGAAAGAAAACAATGAGTGCATGTGGAAATCAAAGTAATGAATTAATCCTACTCAGAACCATGCATTGTGTGTGTGTGTGTGTGTGTGTGTGTGTGTGTGTGTGTGTATGAGAGAGACAGAGAGAGAGAGAGAAAATGAATGAGATACTCATACTATAAGGGGTGCAGTTTCCTCTAATGACATATGAATTATACTTTCCTGGCAAAATAACAAAAGCCTGACTTTCCCCTTCGTAAAAGGAAGGAGAGAAACTTAGGCATAGCATTTCTTTCCTTGTATTCTTTCTTGAATATATTCATTGGGATAAGTGAAGGGGATGTTCATAAAAGAACAGTTTGAATCTTGATAGGCAGCAGTAGGGGTTCAAATAACATTGCCACAAAAAGAAGGTAATCCTTTTTGAGAAAGCATATTTGCAAATTCTCCCTCCAGTTTCACATTCCATGCACTTTGGGGTTAATATAGGTTCATACCATTCACTTTCAATAACAAGGTGTATATGAAAAAAAAATACGAGTTAAAAAGTCTGTACTGTCGGTTATTTTCTTCATATAGTCTCCTTTATCTTACTTTTTCCTCTCTGTCTGCTCCTGGTAATTCTGAAATTTGTTTGTCTATCTCTCTTATTTGCTGAGAAAGGAAAAAAAAGCATGGATTTATAAACTCTTCCAAAAATATGCATAAATTTAATATTTTCCCTAAACCAATACCTACAACTTAAAAAAAATCATAATGGCTTCAAGAGCATTGTCAGAAATGAAATTTAAAAGTAATTTTAGGTTTTTCACCTGATTCCTGCTAAACTAATCCAATCTGTTTATTTATTGTCTATGAAGCTCCTTGAAGGGAGAAAAACTCAATTCCACTTGAAGAGATGTATGCATCTCTTAGTTGTGTGATAAAATCCAGTGGGAGGTACTCAAAGAGCTTCTCAAGAAAGTTCCTTTAAATGTTGAAAACTCCCTTGTTCTCACTTTCCATATGATGTCTTTAAAGCTAAACCCTTTATTCCTAAAAATGAACAATGGGGTTTAACTTAGAAGTCTCTGTTCACATTGCTCAATTGATGAAGCCGTTGCTTACATTTACGTTTTAAAACTTGTGAGTTTACTGCACATCTTCTCTGCAAGAGTGGAAGAGTGGGCTTTGGTTTCCTCTCTTCTATTGTGTGCTACAGCCAATGGTTTTTCTACATTCAGGGTAAGGTACCTTCTAATTAGCTTGACTTAGATATATTTTTTGAGGTCAATTCAATTAAAAACAAATGACAACAAATCAAAAACAAAAGGAGAAGGGGTAATGGAAGGGAAGAGAAGGAGGAAGAGGGGGAGGTGGAGGGGGAGGTGGAGAAGGAGGTAGAGGAAAAAGAAGAAATCCTTAGAAATGTGTTCCTAAGTGTGTTTTCTTGTCTTCATAATTTCTGTCATCTATAAAGGTTTGATATAAGTGCCATCTAAAAAATTTACTCCCTTTCAAACTGCACCCCCAAAGAAGCAGGCATTCTAAGATATTCACATGGGATGGAATATTCTAAATATTTTATTATAAAACTTTTAGGACTGAAAATGAGGACAAGGAACACTAGATGTTACTTTTCTGGAATTGGTGAAATTTTATAGGAAAAGAGTTAAATTTAAATCTTTACAATTAATCAGAAAAATAGCAAGTATATGACGACTCTGAGATTAGATTTCTACTATTTTTTTAGAAAAAAAACTATGAAAAGTATTTCATTATTCCTTCAGTCTTACTTTTCCCACTGATACATTTCCAAAATATCTGCTATCTTGATTGATACATGTGACCTCAGCTGTTTAAGTAGCCAATTAGATGGAGCACAGAAGTCTATGCACTCTACACTAAATGGCATTTGGTTGCCCATTAAATGGCATTTGGCTTTAAAAGCCAGAAAATGTTTCCAGTAAATCTCTCTTAAGTTTCTCTATAGGCAGCTTTCTAAGCTGGATTTTTTGGCCCAGACTAGAGATAAAATTCTTTAGTTCTTTCTAACCTTTCTGACTGCTTGTCAATCAGGATATAATATTCCTAAGTTTAAAACACAAAATCCATATTTTTGATTTGTGAAAAGGGTGGTTAATCATATTTCAAAGAACATAATACAAATTAAACAGTGGGAAAAGGAGAATCAATTTAACTGCAGGACTATGGCTTCTTAAAAACATAAATAGGAGTTATTTGAAATTTCAAGTATCTTTATTCTATCATTCAGATGTGGCTAATGAGATAGCTTACATTAGTTGTGTATTAAATAGTTTAAGATATTAAAAGTGTCATGCCTGGGGCAAATGGAAAAAAAATGCCCCCCTGTATTCACTTATCCAAATATCCTCTTATATTTTGAACCAAATGGTAAAAATTAATAAAGACTTACATTAAAAATAAAAGTATATATAAACCCTATGGTTGCGTAATTTGTTAACATATCATTGTCAATCCTCATAAATCCCCCTGGAGGGACAAGGAAGACGTAGGGGCTCTGGGCCCAGGAAAGAACTGCTCTCACTGCATAGTAGGGTCTAAGCAACAACAACATACTATATTTGAAATTTCGATATTTGGTTCCTCGTGCAATTTTTTTGCATTATTTTTGATTTTTTGAAATATCATGTTAGGTATTATATATCTTGATTACTGGGTTTTCTAGCACTCCCTTAATTTTGTTCCTGAGATAAATGCCTCATTCACTTCACCCTGAAGAATGCTAAAGCTCAAGCAAAAATTGTATCCTTAGAAGAGCCTTAAAGAATTAGAATAAATAGAGGAGATATCAGACAACAAGAGAAAATATTTGAGGCCAACATCCATCGCTGTTGTGTGAACAACAGGGCCATCCTCTCACTGGTGATTTAATCAGGAGAGTTTCTAAAATGCTTGAGCAGGTCAAGGACTGCCATTAACTGACATTAACTGTCAGTCAATCCCCAAAGTCCTGAATTCCTACATTTAGTTTTCTGCAGCTAAAGGAAACTTGGCTATAAAGGAACATTGCTCTACCATGAGATCCTACACTTAAATATTTTCTAAAGTTAACTGACTGATGAGAATTCTTAATCTCATCCTCTGTGGATCCTCATGATAAAGGATTCAATTTAATCTTGCCTTAAGGATAGAGGCTGTTTAACTCTCTTTTCTCAAGTGGGAGAAATTAAAGCTTTAATATCAATGCAGAACCAAATTAGCAGGAATGTATCCCCAAATTCTGTCACTTATTCACTCTGATAGCTCCCTGAGCACACAGCCACTTGTCCTCTGTGTCATCTAACTGCTCCCCTCTTGTATTGTGTATTCAAACAAACCTGCAAAGAAGCTAGAGGGATGCTGGTATCTTTTCCTCTGATAATGGATAATTGAGCTCAATATCATTTTATCACCAGCTCCTGTGATTTCCAAATAGCCTTAACAGGTTGCACTGTATAAAATCGAGCTAGGGAATGATTCTTTTGAAAATTAGCGTGTTCAATCAAAATCCAGCCGGCTTTCCTTTTTCAAAGCATCTGTTGTCATTTCAAATTCATGAACCACTTTAGCACTGTCTGTGACATCAACAGGCTTTTGAGCTATCAGTTCCTAGTATAGCGCAATATGTGTTCTACTGAATGTTAGTAAAAGGCAATATCGGCCTTTGATGGCTTATCAAAGTGTTTTGATTAAGCTATTTTTCAGATTCATTTTTGTGGTAAGCTTTGGGTTTCAGCCTAGGAAGATCCATTCATCTGAAAGAAATGGGGAAATATAGTTAGGCAGATGCAAGCCTTACAGCTTTTGTTCTGCCCTTCAATAAACAAGACTTATCCGTAAGAGTTAAGGATACGATGGACTAAAGATCCAATGTCTCGGTCAGTTGTATTTGTATACCCTCCTCAACAGATCCAAGTTCTGCAGTTAAAATTCATGAACAGAAATTCTTCATATGCAAGTAGTCACTTAAGAAATTAAAAATGAAGAATTTAAATTATGTAAACCGTATCTTTTTTGCTCACTTAATTTATGAAAATTTTTACCTAGAAAAGGGGGGCCCCCTATAACATAGATGAGTGCTTCTCAAACTTTAGCATATTTAACAAACACCAGATCTGCTTGTTAAAAATACAGATTTCCCAGCCTCATCCCCCAGAGATTTTGATTCTTTTTCAGTAGACTTAGACTCAGCCTTGGAACATACATGTCAGCTGACTATGATCCAATTAGTCTAAGGATCTCAATTTGAAGAGAAATTATACACATTTTGATAATGACACTTGGCACATAGAAGAACTCAACAACATAGGTCCTTTTCTGCCCTTTTTTTAATTTCAGTTTTCAGTTGTGCTACCTTTAAGGCAACATGCTAAAATTGATAACCCCAAAATTCTAATTTCCAATTATACATTGAAGTTATACTTTTTTTCAGGAAAAAAAAACACTTTTTTTTTTTTTTTTACAAAGACTAAGCTTGATTTGAATTTTTCTTGTGGAAATATTTTGCTATACAGTCCTCAAGTTTCAAATGAATGTCAAGCGGAAAATAAAATGCAAGTATGACAAAAACTTATTTCCGGCAACTCTCTTTCTAGAATGTGTCTATTCCCTAGAGTGAACAACACCTATAGTAGAAAATCCATTTCTGTTCTTACAAAGATAAGTCTAAATTGGTAAATGCTCATAAAACCTTAGCCGGAAATAAACTAAGCCTAAAGAAACTGAGTTATAGTCAAAGAAGAATTCAGTTAATTTTTTAAAAAACATGCATAAACAATACACTACTTCTGCATTTTCTCCAATCACACTCTATGCAACTAATGTAGACCTCCTTTGTGATAGTTAAAAATGAGAATTTCTGATTAAAATGACAATAAGATTTAATAAATAAATAAATAAAACAACATTAAAATAAAAAAAGATTTAATATGAATCCATATGCATTTATCTTGGCCTCAAAATGTCAGGAAAGAGCACACATTACTAAAGTATATAGTGTTTTGATTTGCATTTCTCTAATAATTAGTGATGTTGAGCATCTTTCCATGTGCCTCTTGGCCATCTGTCTGTCTTCTTTGGTGAAGTGCCTATTTAGGTCTTCTGCCCATTTGCAGTTGGGTTATTTGTTTTTTTGATACTGAGCTCCATGAGTTGTTTGTATATTTTGGAGATTAATCCTTTGTCCATTGTTTCATTTGCAAATATTTTCTCCCATTCTGAGGATTGTCTTTTTGTCTTGTTTATGGTTTCCTTTGCTGTGCAAAAGCTTTTAAGTTTCATTAGGTCCCATTTGTTTATTTTTGTGTTTATTTTCATTACTCTAGGAGGTGGGTCAAAAAAGATCTTGCTGTGGTTTTTGTCAAAGAGTGTTTTTCCTATGTTTTCCTCTAAGAGTTTTATAGTGTCCAGTCTTACATTTAGGTCTTTAATCCATTTGGAGTTTATTTTTGTGTATGGTGTTAGGTAGTATTCTAATTTCATTCTTTTACATGTAGCTGTCCAGTTTTCCCAGCACCACTTATTGAAGAGGCTGTCTTTTCTCCATTGTATGTTCTTGCCTCCTTTGTCATAAATTAAGTGACCATATGTGCATGGGTTTGTCTGTGGGCTTTCTATCCTGTGCCATTGTTCTATATTTCTGTTTTTGTGTCAGTACCATACTGTCTTGATTACTGTGGCTTTGTAGTATAGTTTGAAGTCAGGAAGCCTGATTCCTCCAGCTCCATTTTTCTTTCTCAAGATTGCTTTCACAGCCACTATGGAGAGCAGTATTAAGGTTCCTTAAAAAAAACTAAAAATAAAACTACCATATGACCCAGCAATCCCACTGCTGGGCATATACTCTGAGAAAAACATAATTCAAAAAGAGACATGTACCACAATGTTCATTGCAGCACTATTTACAATAGACAGGACATGGAAGCCACCTAAATGTCCATCAACAGATTAATGGATAAAGAGGATGTGGCATATATACAATGGAATATTACTCAGAAATAAAAAGAAATGAAATTGAGTTATTTGTAGTGAGGTGGATGGACCTAGAGTCTGTCATACAGAGTGAAGTAAGTCAGAAAGAGAAAAACAAATACCGTATGCTAATGCATATATATGGAATCTTAAGAAATTGTACTGAGGAACCTAATGGTAGGGCAGGAATAAAGGCGCAGACATAGAGAACAGACTTGAGGACATGGTCGGGGGGAGGGGAAGCTGGGGCGAGGTGACAGTAGCATTGATATATATATACACTACTAAATGTAAAATAGATAGCTAGTGGGAAGCAGCAGCATAGCACAGGGAGATCAGCTCGGTGCTTTGAGACGACCTAGAGGGGTGGGATAGGGAGGGTAGGAGGAAGATGCAAGTGGGACGGGATATGGGGATATATGTATGCATATGGCTGATTCACTTTGTTGTACAACAGAAACTAGCACAGCATTGTGAAGCAATTATATGCCAATAAAGATGCATAAAAAAAAGTATGTAGTGTTGATATATCTTCCAGCCTTTTACAGGAAGTAAAGAACCTGTTCTGTGTGTTAGGAAAAATGATGTTTTTATATAAATGGATGTAAAATATTTCCATGTGATCTATATATGATCTGTGTATCTGTATATGTTATATGGTCCAATCAAGAGATCGTCTCTGCCTGGAATTGACCCTTGTTATATTTATTGCCAACACAGTGGCCCCTTGTACCTGCCTTATGGATGGTTTCTGTTGACTCTGAAATATCCTTAGAATGCCTTGCTGACCAAGTCAATACGTGATGTATTTTAAATATGTCTACATATTTTCAGTGCTGCTCAAGATCTACAACTTTGGAATCCTGGGCCTAACAAAGCAGCCCATATTATGTGTGCAGTTTGGGTAGATATGCTTTAAAAACAGAGATGGTCACCTAGAATTGTGAGATTTCAGAGTCACAGGGATGTGACTACGCAAATAAGGGATCCACTGCCATTGGATTTCTGAAATCTCACCAGTATATATTCATTCCTTTGGGACACTCCCTTTCTTTTTTTGTTTTTATTTTAAGGACCAAATACAAATACCACTAGGAATAACAAATTTTTCACGTTATAAATGACAGTCTGAGTTAAGTATTTAGATTTTTCTTTTTTCCCGAGAGCAATTTTCCATAGGTGAGTTGAAAAAGCCTTTGAAATTGACATCTCTCGTGAGATGTGTGTATACACATGCATGTGTCTGTAGGTGCATGAGTGGGGAAGTGTAGATTTGGGAAGGATCTCCCAAAAAGAATGAGTAGTCTGGAGAATATTAGAATCATGCTACATTTTATTACTTAATAATTTAGTGTAGGGTTTGCACTGGATATTATGTGCACTTTTAGGTTATTATGAGACTGACATTTAGAAGCATTCTATCTAAAAAACCTAACAATGTTTGCCAACTGACTTGCTTAATGCCCTGTCACTGACTTTTACTGCAGAGAAATGATTTTAATAAAATGCTTTTACAGGCAGAGAAGCACACTGTGTCTGTCCAGTGACGGGTAGTGGTGTTTCGCTGGGTTCACCTGCAAAGTGTGTTTGTGTCCAGTCAGCATGCAGTGTCACCAAATCATTAATTGGGTGGGCTCACTAGTCACAAGCTGTTTCTGTCATCACTTGGGAATTTAAATGCCTGGTGTATAACTTAAAATTAACTTTTGGCACAGCTAACCACTTCCTGTTTCTTTATTTCATTTCAGCACAATTGCCAAATATAATACAGATTTTCTTTCATTCTTCCAATAAAGTATATAGACAGAAAAATAAAAATAACATTTTTAGATTTTATTTTTATTTACCTGTTAGATTTTTATTTAAAGCAATTCTGAAACATTTTGCACTAAGAAAGAAGCGTCATTGTTCACAAAGATGGGCAATGACATTGAAGGATCAGAAGAGAGAGGTAAAAGGTTATTAAAGTGGGGGAGAGTAGCATAAAATAAATGATCTCTCGTTTTTCCTCTTTATCTCTCTCTTTTTAATTTTCTTTTTGTTTTGAGTACCATGCCTGCAATGAAAATGTTTGGCTGTTTAAAAGGCTCTTTTTTTTTTTTTTAATTTATTTTTGGCTGTGTTGGGTCTTCGTTGCTATGTGCGGGCTTTCTCTAGTTGTGGTGAGCGGGGGCTACTCTTTGTTGTAGTGCGTGGGCTTCTCATTGCGGTGGCTTCTCTTGTTGCGGAGCATGGGCTCTAGGCACACACGCTTCGGCGCTTCGGTAGTTGCTCAATAGTTGTGGCTCGTGGGCTCTAGAGCGCAGGCTCAGTAGTTGTGGCGCAGGGACTTAGTTGCTCCATGGCATGTGGGATCTTCCTGGACCAGGGATTGAACCCATGTCCCCTGCATTGGCAGGCAGATTCTTAATCACTGCACCACCAGGGAAGTCCCTAAAAGGCTCTTTTAAATGTTCAGGGTTTCTTTTCATCTATTTTTATTTAGATTTTTCACAAGGTGGTGAAATAAAAATATTCAGGCGTCACATGACAGGTGCAGACCCTATGCACAGGGCAGGGTGAGGACTAAGAGAATGGCAGACGGTGCATTCAGGAAAGCTTCCTACCCAGCCCTCTCAGACACAACAGATGCCTGTCACCTTGAACTCCCCTCTGCTTTCCTGTGACAGACTTCCCTTGGCCTGTTTGCTTGGTGAGGCCATTGCTTTGTTTTGTTTACATATCAATTACTCTTGGAAAAATAGTACTGTGTGGGTGTCTCTCTCTCAAGAGACTTACCTTTTCCCCTAAATCTGGGATTGTCACCCACTTTGCTATTATATTGCTGTTTTGCTGAGAGATTCATTTATTCTAAAATGATTTTTACATTAACCCATCCAAATATGCCTATGATGCGCTTAAACCATAAAAAAGGAGGTTTAAGGTGAGGGAAAAAGTATTCCTTTGAATGATTGGCAGATGACATTTTCTAGATCATTAGCATCTACAGCTATGTATCGGGGCTCCGTGGACTACTGGAAAATGTATTTAATTCAAATGAGGAATGTTTTGTGGTGTTCAGGAATGGGGGCTCTGAAGCCAGAATACCAAATTCAAATCCCTTAGGATCAAATCTTTGTGATTTTGGCAAGTTACTTGACTTCTCCATGTGTACACCTTTTTTTTTTTTCTAACCCTTACAAAGAAAGAATAATAATAATAAAGTTATAAGATTGTTTTAAAAACTAAATGAATAGATACCTGTATATGTATAACAATCACTTTGCTGTACACCTGAAACTAACACAACATTGTAAATCAATTATACTCCAATATAAAATAAAAATTAAAAAAAAAAAAAAACTAAATGATGCGATACCTGTAAAATATTTAGGAGAGTGCTTATATATTAGATTCCTACTACTGCTGTAACAAATTACCACTAACTTAGTGACTTTAAACAACACAAATTTATTATCTTAGAGTTCTGTAGTTCAGAAGTTGGAAATGTCTTACTACACTAAAATCAGATGACCACAGACTCTGGGAAGAGTCTGCTTCCTTGCCGTATTCCGGCTTCTAGAGGCTGCTGGCATCCCTGGCTCCTGGCCCCTTCCATCTTCAAAGCTGGCAATGGCTGGTCTCGCCTCTCTCATATCATGTCACTGACTTCTGCCTCCCTCTTTCAGAGTTAAAAGGCCCTTGTGATTACAGTGGGCCCAACCAGATAATCCAGGATAACCTCCTAATTTTAAAGTCAGCTGATTAGCAATCCTAATGCCATCTTCAACCTTAATTCCCAGTTGCTACGTAACCTAACATTCACAAATGCCAAGGATTAGGACATGGGCATCTTTGGAGGGGCCATTATTCTGCCTAACACAGCCTGATACATAGTAGGTATTTTAATATGTCAACTATTATTATAACATTTTTGAGAAGAAATATATGTGGATTTTTCTGTTAAGGGGGGTAGCTTCAATAAAGACCTACAATTCAAAAATAGATAATGAAATCATTATTTGTAGAAGTGAAGTACATGAGTTAGAAAATAATGTATTTGCATTGAGATGAATATCCATTTCAAAAATGGATAAAGAAATCATTATTTGTAGAAATGAAGTACATGAAGTGGAAAATAATGTATTGCATTGAGATGAATACTGAAGAGTGAATGATCAGAATAAATCTTCATGTATTATATATGACTTTACTAGATATGAAGTGATTTCTTTTCTCTAGGAGAAGTACTTTTTTTTTTTTTTTAATTTATTTATTTTTGGCTGTGTTGGGTCTTCGTTTCTGTGCGAGGGCTTTCTCTAGTTGCGGCAAGCGGGGGCCACTCTTCATTGCAGTGTGCGGGCCTCTCACTGTCGCGGCCTATCTTGTTGCGGAGCACAGGCTCCAGATGCGCAGGCTCAGTAGTTGTGGCTCACGGGCCTAGTTGCTCCGTGGCATGTGGGATCTTCCCAGACCAGGGCTCGAACCCGTGTCCCCTGCATTGGCAGGCAGATTCTCAACCACTGCACCACCAGGGAAGCCCCTAGGAGAAGTACTTTTTTAATTGGAAAAAAATAAATGCATTTGTTTTCAGTCCAATTCTAAACATGCCATTGTACACACAATGAATGAGAAGTTGATAAAAATTATTGAGCTCTGTGGAGAAGTACATCCATATCTGCTTTGTTAAATTCCAGAACAAAAAAGTCACTCATAGTAAATGAGAAAGAGGAACTAACCGAAGGGTCTACACTGTTCCAGACACAGTGCCAGGTGTTCTCTTTGCTGCTTCATTTTCAGAAAAATTCACATGTGGTTCAGAAGTTGTTGTCCCATTTTACAGATAAGAAATCTGAGATTTAGAATGGCGAATACCTTGATGAAAGTTACACAGCTAGTAAGATATGAAGCTAGCGTACTGACCACATTTTCCTAACTTAAAGGTCTTGCTTTTCTCTCCACGTTCTACTTCTCTAAACCGCAGTTTATGTTGATTTCCTATCTGTACCATTAAATTTCTCAGAAGAGATTTTCTAGTCTCCATGATAATGGGCAGCACAGCATTTATAACATAACTACACAACCTATAACACAATATTTTAAATGATCGTGACATTATTTCCTAATGCCCTATTAAGTGAGCAGAAATGACTATTTTAGGACAAATAATGTTTTCCATTTAGTAGTTAGCATATTTATAATTTTCAGTCAATGCATGTTTTCAATTTCACACCATGTGATTCTTAACTAACAATTTTAAGCCAGGGATATTTGTCTTTGTCTCTTTCTTAATGAACTGAATATTTCTAAAAATGTTAATAAATGTAATTGTGCTGCTAAGAAAGATAAAATTGTTTTCTCTGCAGAAAATAGTCTTCCTATCCTAAAAGACTGGAATTAGTTAGGGGTGACCCACAAGAGTAATTAATTTCAGTTTGGTCAAACTTGGCAACTGGTTCTCCTCAAGCATAAAAATTCTACTTAAGATTCTTTTTCCTTCTGTTTCCTGTACCTTACACTTATTCATATTGTGTCTGTAATAATCATTCTCTGACAATTCTATGAGTTTTGAAGTAGATTGTGAGCTCCTTGAAGGCAAAGTTTATAATTTTGTTTTATCTAACATGGGAATATAGTAGTATTCTATTCTTCAGGTAAGCAGTTAGCAGGTGCATTTTAAAGGACTGGAGCAGGGCTATTTACTTGATTCCCTCTCCTCATAAAAACAATGTGATAGATTGAATGTTTTGTGCCTCCCAAATTAATATGTTAAAAAGCTAATCCCAGAAAACAATTCTGTAGTAGTTTACACACTACCCAGTGGATGGTATTTTTGTTATAGCAGCGCGAATGGACTGAGACAAGCAAATACCTTAATACAGTTATAACAAAGCATGAAAGCAGCTGCAGTGTGCGGAGCATCCTTCACCTCAGTGCCTTTGAGCCTCTTCTCCATGCATCCCCAGCTCCCTTTCAGAAGAGCCAAGGCAAACAAAGTAGCTTGAAATATAAATTACTCCTCTAGAGCTTGGAGTTATGGTAAGAAGAAATGTATCTGGGAAAGCTTCAAGTTATTGTATAAATAATTTGTAGGCAAATCAACAAAAATTACAAATGGTTCAGTGAGCAAAATTGGTACACATAAGGATAGATTTTGAAAAAATGGGAATGTGTCTTATCTTCGTTGGCAGTGATATTTCCTAATTGTGAAGTGGCTTTATGGGACCACAGGAGACAGAAATCTATGACTTGTGCATAGTTCCACCAGAATACATTTTGGAATTAGTATGTAATTGACTTAAACTGTAAAGACAAGAGATAATTTGCTCTATTCCATTGGTTTTGGGGGGAATGATTCTTTATTGAGTTCATGATGTAGGAGGGTATGGTTTCATATATTCTTTTCAGAGAAAAACAGAATACTATCCTCCACCATGACAGGATTTTTTTTAACAGTAATGACCCTGCAGAAATTCTCTCTAAATGAGGATTCTTATAGAGAAAGGAAAGAAATGCAAATGAAATGTTAAAGTGTTAAATGTTGTTAAAGTTCTGCAATCAGAATTGGAGTGTATTTAAGGTTCATTAATTAAATATTGGAATTCTGGAATCAAAAGGGTTGTTTTTAATAGTTTGCCTTTACTGTTATCCCAGACTACTATATCTTCTGCTTATTTATTAGACAGAAACAGAACTGCACTTATTTACTCTTTCATCATTTCATCTTTTCCTTGTTAGCTAACTGAATCTCCATAATTTTGGGTACTTGACAAAACATCGATGCTAACTCGAGGGGTGACTCAGGTCACAGACTATCTAATGAAATCCAGGTAATCTGGGATTTTTAAGGAGGGAACTGAGTAAAGAGGAATGTCAGTGGAAAGGTAGAAGGAGATTTTCTCTGGTATATGTCTTAGTCTCTGTGTTCATTTTAGAGTTCGGATGGAGGCATCTCTGCTTAGTTCCCAGGTTGTAAGGCACGGTATCACAGTATCACTCACATCTCCTAAGCTTCTGCAAGACACACAAGACATTCCCAAAGTGATTTCCTGACCTTTTCCTTGATAGAGGCTATCCTGTAGTAAAAGAGGAGCTGAAGAATTTGTTCTCTCCCCACCATTTATTAACACTTATTATCTTCTCAAAAAAGACATCCTACTCTTTTTCTGTTTATTTTCTTAGTTCATAAATAGCTTTAAAAAGATTGCCGTTAAACTTAAGTTTTTGAATATGCCAGAGCTTATTTTAAACTTATTTTGTTCTCTTGACATTGTGGCTCTTTCTTATAATCATACCTGATCTTATAGCCCTCTTTCAACATTTGTATAGATAATTAAAAATTCTGAGTTCATCATAAAGCTCCTTGTCATTTCCATTAATTTAAGTGCCTTCCTTTTTATTCCTCACTGGAATAATGTGTGATTATATTAGCATAACTTTTCTAGTCTTCATGTCTTCTTGAGTTATCAATACTCTTAAGACTCTTAGAACATGGGATCATAAAGTATTTTCCTGGAATGTTTTAATGGTTTATTATTTTAAAATTATGTATTAGCTATTATTTGCTGTGTTATACATGTTTTATGAATTTATGAATGCAAGTCAAGTAAATGTATATGGACTGTTGGTAAGTGTTTAACCAACATAGTTCTCTGGAGGTTGTGTGTGTTGGGGGGTGGTGGAAACAAAGATGTATAGTAGTTCCTGAATTCCCCAGTGGAAATACTCACTCCGTGGCCGATTTCCAGTTACCAGCATTAAGCTACTGAACAGGGAGTAGGGAAGAGATGAGGACAGCCAGCTCCAGGGAAACTGGTACAAGATGGCGCTAGGGTACCTCTGATTATATTCACGGTGGTTTCATACCTACCCCACTCCCGTGCCCATTCCCCTGAGTCCTCTAACCAGAGGTGACAAAGTTGGGCTCTTTTAATTCTCTAGCACTGCCATTTTGTTTTCCTTCCCCTTTCCTTTCAGTATTGTTGAGTAACAATTTTTGTCTAAGTCAATATTAAGTTTTATTTTACTGTGTTTATGAACATAGAATTCACATATTGTTGTATACTATTATTGCTTTTCATTTCTTGTGTTGCTAATTTCTTCCGCCTCTTCAGATAGCTTCTCAGTTCTTTTCAAAAGATTAATTGTATCATGTAATCTAACAGTTCTAAAGTTTTCTTGGAATCCTTTCTCCTAGAGACTTCTTTTTCTATCTGGACTGTCTACTCTCTAGTCTTACTGAATAACTCCTGTTCTGGGACTTTCTTTGCTGCTTCTGTCCTAAGAAGTCTCTGCTTTTCTCCGAGTTGGCTTATCTGCTTACTTATTTGATGGATCTTATTTGTCTTTCTAAGTTTTCTCTCTCTTTCTCTCTCTCTTTTACTTGTAGCTTCATTGAAATAAAAAGGCAGCAAAATGGCAACAAACATGGTGTCGGTAACCTCAGTATATTTACCTTGAGTCTCACTGCTTCACTCCAGGCTGTCTGCTAACCATTCCCCACCTCTGGACGTTTGTAGCACACATGAAGCTACACCACTGCTCTGAAATATCAAAAAAAACTTGCTTTAATGTAGGTTGACTTTCTTTAATTATGCTAGGATCTCAGTGGAATCTTTCAGTCTGGTGACTTCTCAAGATCAGAGAAATTTTCCTGAATTACGTCTTTTACATTTTTTTTCTCCTTTTCTCTTTTGACAGCACTCCTACTTTTTGCATACTGAGTTTTCCTAACTGCTTCTCTAATTTTCTTATCTGTTTTTCTCCTGTTTTTCTCTTTTCTCTTTACTTTCTGGAAGATTTCCTCAATTTTATTCTCTAACTCTTCTATTTAATTTTCAATTTATTTTCTCATGTTTTTATTTCCAGGAGATTTTTTTCTCCAAATGATCCTTTAATATATCCACTTCTTTCTTAGACACAATATCTTTATTTCTCTGAGGTTATTAATGACATATTTTTGAGTATGTCAAAAACATGTTGACATTTTTTCTTCCTCCTTCTGTTTCTTTTCAGATTCTTCATCTTTTGATTTCTTTGGGTTTCTGTATCACATGTTAAGACACTTTTCTCAGAAGTCTAGTAATCCTTGATTGTCTGCTCCTGTTAAAGAGTGAGGTACTGTAAAGCCAGTTGGTAACTTTAAGCCTGTGGGTGGTGCTTGTAACTACAGAAGTCGCTGGGGGTCATTTGTTGAAATGCATGGACCATTTGTAGGAGATCCTTAAGGTACATATGATTCAATATTTCTTCTTGAACTTGTTAGCTTCTCACAGAAAAAACTCTTCTGATCTCTTGCTTGCAGGGTAACAGCTGGCCAAAGTTGTTGGAGGCCAGTAGGGGAAAAGGCAATTGGGGGTGGGAGTGGAAGCAATCTGATCATTCAGCATCCAGTCTGCATACTTGTACTTTATTTTTCTGCTTTGGAGTGATGTTCCCACCCGCAGTTCTGGGGGACTATTACAGCCTGTAGAAACTCAGTTTTAATAACTCCAAAGAATGAAGCTTCTGTGTCAGCTGAGATATGGGCAAATGGGCAGACAGGTGATGGAAAGGATTCCAAGAGTCTAGTTTCTTAAATAGCTTTCAATGAGTCCTCAGTAGTTTAACTCTTCCTCCCAGGTGTCCTATGAGTCCCAGTTTCTGAGCCACCTGAAGATTCTGTGTACAGATTGGGTGTCTCTGTGCTTTTCCCACTGCTGATTTAGGGTTTGGCTTTTTAGTTTGGCTTCTCTTTGGTTCGTTTTTCCTGCCAGGTAAGTTAGAACTTGTACATCTCCCTTTCAGCTTCTAGAAGTTTACTGCTGTTGTCTCCTCCCTACTCCCTCCATCCTTGTGGGTTTATGTCTAGTTAAAAAAAATACATTTACTGTAGCTGTAGTGGGGTTTGTGGAGGGAACAGATCAGATGCACAGTTAAACCTACCACCTGTATTCAGAAGCCCTTTCTTGGAACTTTTTGAAATCTGCTTTTCTAAAGTACAGAGCACATTTCTGGTGAGACCCAGGTCTCCCATCTGATGATCACAGACTCTCCGAGTGCATGTTCATCACATCCCTGAGTTCCTGTCATTTCCACTTCAGGGAATCAGTTCCCTATGTTTGCTTGTCATTGTATCCATGGTTACGGTTCCCCTCGTTACTTACTCAAACTTCAGAGAGAAAATAAAAAAGAAGTTCGAGCATGTTTGTGCAGAATATGCTTCCTTCTCTGGACAAAGGCCTGCTTCAGAAGGGGAGACAGTAGTGATTCGGTGGGAGATAAGAAAGGATGGAAGAGTGTAATTGATGCTAATTACAGAAAGTGGCAGGAATCTCCCACAGCCACCAACAACTTTGCTGGTGAATGCTGGCTAATGATTTTCTTGGAGGCTTAATCTCAAACGATGTTTCTCACTGTCTAGAACTGAGTAATGCATATTTGGATAATTATAAAGATATATGGGTCCACTTGTATTCAGATTTTACTTGAAGTGGAACAGAAATCCTTCCGTAAGCCTGAAGACTTTAGGAAATATACAGAACAGTATTTCCTTGTGCCTTACAAAGGAAGACAATCTTCAAATATTAAAAAAAATAACATTTTTCCTACTATAATACTTCGGTAACCCACCCCTTCCCACTGGTGTGGACCATGAGGTCCAGGAAAACTTGCACCCAGCCTTGAACAAGGCAGGTGACTCCTTCCTGTTGAGTCAACATCAAGAACACATCCTGGTCAACCCTCAAGGGTGTCTTAATATTTCTCCTTAATGTGTCCATTCCTCCTAATGAAAATAAACACTATTGTATCCTGCATCGGTATTTGTAAAAAGTCTCCGTTACTTTCTTTGTAGGAAATAAGAGAGTAAAAGCTATAATCTCCACATGTGGTCATGTCTGTATTATTAACTGCACTCTGATAGAACAGTAACTTTAGATTTTAATGACCGATTTTCTCTGTCCTTTCATCTGTGTCTACTCAAAGTCAGTTGGTCCTTTGCAGGCATCTAAATCGTGAGTGTGCCCAGGGTGCCATCTTAGACCCTGTTATCACTGCCTTCACCCTCCGCCCCGTCACTGTCACCACCCAGGTAAATTCACGTCTGTCACTCTCTCCCACCACACACTCCCTCTTGTCTCAAGACCCTTCAGCTTCTGCAGATAAGGATCCACTAGCATTCCAGAGCCCTTGCCCTAAAAGATCATAAGGACATTTCTTAGCCCACAAAGAAGAAATCAGGCCCATGGATGCAGTGGGAAAATTATTGGCTTTGAAGTCAAGGTTTTAACTCTGTCCAGAAAAAGGAAGTGTGTCTTGTAAATGTCCTTGAACAAGTCATTTCCTACCCTTGAAACTCAGTTTCTCAGTCTGTAAAAGGGGAATGATATTTCTCTTGGCGGAAGTTTTGAGATTTAGCAATAATATTTGTAAAACACATAGCTCTTCAACTAGTAAACATGGCTGGATAATTAAGAGTAGTTAAGAATAGCATTTATAAATGCTAAAATAAATTGATAATTAATTATAACAAAATACTAAAAAAGTAAATTGTCTCCAAATTACTTCAATAGACGAAATAGTCAAAGGCTACTTTTATTGTGTCTCTGTAGCTTAAACTGGCAGCCCACACCGTACATTTCAGTCTCTGTGACCAATGTGTGGAATTGCTTGGCTTGTGAAATTTGAGCATGGTTTTGAAAGTTACATGTGTCCAAGATCACATTCATTACTGCTAATGAAGTTCAAACTAAGGATCTTTTTAATGGTCAGGCCTGAAGCCTTTTCATTAAAAGATTTACTGTCTCATCAGTTGTAGAGTGAATAGCTGTGCATTGTTTTGGAATAACTAATAATGATAAACATCTTAGAGAAAAATTTAGTCAACTTAACGTGCCCAATAATGAGAAAAGATAATATTAATGTTTAACTTTAAAATGACGTTTTATTCTGTCACTAGCAGTTCATCACAGTTAAAATTCAATTCATTTCTTACTTGGCCATGATGAGAATGTAATGTAAAGACCTATAAAACGGAAAGCCACAGTGGGGGATTAGGAAGGAAAAAAAGCAGGGGAACATGTATGTTTCCTAGAATATGATATTGAAAATTTCCTTATGTTGTTTTCCAGGAGTTTTGTAATTGAGAATGTTGAGTAATCTAGGGAAAGAAAACACCGCATAGATTCAGTACATATTATATCTCATTCATGAGGATAAAAAGCAGAGTAAGACTCAGACCTTATGCTCAAGAACTTACCTTTTGGTGAAACACATGATTGCAATGCAGGGTGATAGGTGCAGTGATACAGGTAAGTTCCAGGTACTTTGGGGGAATGAAAAAGGGAGCAGCCCAGGCAGAGCATCCAGGGGAAGTTTCATAATGATTCTAGGAGAACAACACTGAAGGAAGCAATTGAATAAACTAATCTGGTAAAAAGCTATGTCAAAAATGTAAGTGGTGGTGACATACATGTTTTAAGAATGATGATTTTGAATTGCTTTGAAACCGTTAAGCAAACCACACCACAGAAAAGGATTCAGGGATGATCGTGTACACATTTGTCGATTTCCACTTGACTGTTTCTTGCCAGAGGTAATGTCAAAGAAAAATTTAGTTTCTATTTGGATTCATTATCCTATGGATGGCTGCTTGGTGCTGCAAAGCAGAGCTAATGACTGAGTATCACTGAGAAAGCCATGCACTGTGAAAGCAGCCAGACCAAAAGCTTTGCTCTTAAAGCACTTCCTTTTCTCCAAGCCTGCCTTTCCTTCATGAATCAAATACTTGTGTAGCCGCTCTGTTTCTCTGTATGTTTCTAGCCCTATTTTTTTTCACTGTCTCTTTCTTGCTACACTTCAATCTCTTGGTATCTGCTTTCTATCTGTTTCTTGCCTGCAGGAGGGACACGATGATGTCCCTCTGTTATACTCAGCTAGATCTCCAACTCTACTATCCTAGCCCTCTAGTGTGCCCTGATTTGGGCTAAGAACACTGAGAGAACAATGAATAGCACAGATAAGGATCAGATTGTGGAAGGTGGGGAGGAGAGAGGTAGTCACCCCAGGATTCCGACCCCCCCCCCCGTATATTCAACTCAACTCCCTCCTTGCATGTTTTTCTTTTCCTCCTTTTAGAATCACTGTAAAATATGCCTTTAAAGAAAATCAAAGTAAGATGATAGACTTCTCACATACCGCTCCACTTTGGCGGGTCCCCTGACATTAAAGCAAGTGTCAGTATCAATCTCTTCTTCTTGAATCATTGATTTTTTTAATCCCATAGTCTTCTACCTACAGCTACTAATTGCAGCTGTCTGTCACTCTGGCATGGACAGGAAAACAAAGGCTGGTGTTTCAGTGAGTGGGTGTGATGGTATGCAAAACTGCAAAGAGGTACCACCATGGAGCTCTGCATCCAGCCAGCTTTTCCAGAGATCAAATATTAGCCCTACCTATCCAGCTGCAGGCCAGCCAGCTTAGCACAAAAGAGATGCCCAAAACAGGCACACTCTTGTTCTAGGTCTCTTCTTTTTTCCTCTATTTGTCGTGGTCTCTGGTGTCCTCTGTCTCTCTCCATTATTTTCAGCACTTTCACTCTCTAGTTGTTTTAGCCTGTGTTTTACTCAGAAGACACAAAATAAGTCTTTTAAGCATCAGAACTATTACATAAACAAAGCTGCATTGAAGGTATTTTGTATACATGTTTTTCATTTACTGACGACAGGGGGCGCTATATGCAAAGAAATCAGCGGCAGTAACTAGGTAGCATCTCCAAAGACAGACACCTGCAGACGTTTATAGAGCCACGTTATGGAATTGCTTTAAAATGTATCATTTCTCCCAGACGCTGCCAAATGTACAATGAAGCATGTCCTCGCTGAGATATACAGACAGCAAATGTCACACACATATTCTTCTCATCGAAGAAGCAATGTGTTGTAACTAATAATGATTTCTCCAAATCACAGATTAATCGGTGTGCAATTAATTTGGCATACCCTAAACGCAGCAGAGTCTGCTTCACCTGAGTTCGTCTAAAATAATAAAACGTTTTTGTAGATAATATTGCTAGAATGCCCCAATGACGCCCTTCTCAATAACAACTCCAGTCTTCCATGGACCAGATAAATGAGAAGTTAGAGAATATTGACAGAAAAAAACAAGAGCTAAACATCTTTTTGTTTTTCTTCCCAAATAACTGACATATTTTGAGTTTCTTCCTCAGATGGTTAAAATGTTGCAGTATCTCCCTATATAACTTGGAAACAGATAAAAGGAAAAATAAAGTGCAATGGACATGATTCACATGAAGTACAAGTACAAAAGGTAAAATGTAGTACAGAGTATTACATAATTGCAAAAGCTTCCTAAAACAGCTAGAACTACAAACCTTGAAAGGTCAGTGAATATTGAAGTGTTTTGACATGCTGTACGGATAAATAGCCTCAAGCACAGGCAATTTGACTTGTTCAAAAAGAGGTATTATTTCTCTAAAACATTCACTTTTGATGTTTTCCCATATTACAGTTATCTGCAGACTAAATTGTACAGGATAGACACGGAAGACACTTCAAAAACTTCTTTTCAACAAGCAAAGCCGATATCCAAAATGAATTATCCAAGATGAAGCATTCATTTTTAAGTGTTGAAGTTTTTCCAGATATTCAGAAGATGCCAAAGTATATTTGAATGTTTGGTGGGAGGAACAGAAGGCAAGTCAGATCAATAAGAGTGAATCTCCAGGGCCAGTTTATAGAGACTCAAGGTTCAACAATCTAAACGTGATGTGAGTTTTTTTTTTTTAAGTTCAAAAATGTCAAAAAAAAAAGTGATAATTAAAGCCACCAATTATTAGTAATGACCCAATCAACTAATGTTGAGTCACTGATGAACAGTCATTCGTGTTTACTGAATGCTCTTTGTATTTGGAAATTTCTCAGTTTGGAGAATTTGTAAAAACTCCTATTACATTCAATATAAAACTGAGCCTACTTTAATACCTCATAATAAATTAGTTGAATTGTTTACTTGTCGAGGAAATAGCCACCCACCTGCTAAATCAATCCTCTGGAAAGCTGAAAAAGTAATAACAGACTAAAAAAGCAAGAGCAGAAAAAATTAATACATTTCATTTGTGATGACTACAGCCCAAGACACAAGAAAAGGATGCCATGATTGCTATTGATTTTCATTACAAGGAGCTGCAGAACACAATCCTGATCAAGACAAATCAAGAAATATAACATCTTATATTTTAAAAGTATTTACCCATATGCTATAAGATACATTTGTTTTGGGGCAGGGAATAGTTGCATGTGTTTACTTCATGAAACCTTGTGTTCACTTTTTGGGTATAGTAAAAAGAAATGGAAAGATACAAAGACACATTTCATGTCCTCAAAAGTGTTTGATGAAAGAAGCCAAGAGTCAACCAAATAATATGATTACATGAGGGAGGAAAAGACGACTGTTGAATGTGAACTGATTAGAACTATTGTAAAGTGGTCGGAAATAAGCAGAGACTGAAATCAGAAATTTCGAGGTTTAACTATTGGCTTAGCTTCTTAGGAGCTCTGTGATCTTTGGGCTTGTTCTTAATCCCTCTGAGTCACTTGTCTCATCAATACAACAGAGAGAAAACTACCTTTCATTTTGTCATTATGAGGATTAACATTGACAAGAAAATGTATGTAAAAGCACTTGACTCATAGTGAACACACAAAACTGGAACTCCTCTCGAAATCTGTGCTGCTCTGACACCAGACTCCAGTGTCATGATAAACTGCTAAACCCACTTCTGGGCTCAGAGACGACAAAGCAGACTCTGATTGGTTGCCTTTCCTCCTTAATCCTTCTCGGCCTCTTTATGTTGGTTTAAAGGCAGAAGTCCATTACATGGATGGGTGGGAGAGAGAGGTTTTAGTGGCTAGAGGAGGTTGATAAGAACAAGATGCTGCTTAACTCCTAGCTTGTCAGGGCTATGTCAGTTTCGGGAATATGATAGGCACCTGGTAGCCAGAATGGCATAAAGGGAGCTCAGTTATAAGAAACGGGATACAAGGCTTAAGAGTCAAACCAAATAACATAATGCTGAATTTCCAGCTGAAGGAAGGCTCAGTTTATTTCTCCCCAGATTTAATATAAGAAGCCAATGACTGAGCCTGCAAAAGTGGGCAAGTGGTCCCGGTTGTGTGGAAAGAATGTTTATCGCCTCTGGGAACAAGAGAGGTCCTGGGTCTGATGGAAAGGAAGACATTCACACACATTCATTCATATAACCAATATTTATGGACCACTTACTCTTCTAGATGCTGGGATATAACTCACAGTAAACAAAACAGACCTGCGCATATGAAACTTCTAAGGGAGGAACAGTCAAGAATCAAGGCAGCAAGTATGCTAGATTGTAATAAAGGATGAGGAATAAAATACATAGGGAAAAGGGAACAGGCATGTCACAGGGATGTAAAATCTTTGGTAGGCTGGGCAAGGGAGGTCCCAGTGACAGGTGACATTTGAGTCAAAATATAAAGGAGTTGAGGGCAAGCATTGTAAATATAGCTGGGGGAGGAGAATTTTAAGCAGAGAGAATAACAAATGCAGAGCCCTGAGGTAGGAGCACTCTTGGTTCCTGTTTGAGGGGAAGCAAGGACATCAGTGTTGATAGAGTGAAGCAAGTGACAGACGTAAACAGGAGGTGAGGTTAGAGAGGTAGCGGGCAGGACAAGACCTCGTAAGGTGTTAGATGCCATCTCACTGTGGGGTCCACAGGGAACAGCCACTGGTGGGTTTATCAGTCAGCTAGTGTGGTAGTAACTCGGTGTAATAAATCGTTCCTCAGCCTAACGGCTTAAAGCAACAATCATGTCTTCTCACTCACGTATCACTGGGTGGCTGGTTGTCAGCTGATCTAAGCTAGTCTCAGATGAGTTTCTTTCCAAGATCAAGATCAGGTCTAGGTCTGCTCTATGTGACTCTTATGCTCCTTGGACCCACGGGATACCCAGGCATGTTCTTTTCATAGTGAGGCTAGAGGTACATGACGGCAGGTTCAAAGGCACAAAGATAGTTCAAGCTTCCGCTTGTGGTATATCCACGAATATGTCATTAACCAGAGCAAGTCACATAGCTGAGTCCCAGGTCAAGAGGCAGGAACATGCAGTCCATCTCTAGTGGAAGAAGTGTGCATGGCAAAGGCTATGGATACAAGGGCTGACTTGACTATCGTGGCCCAGAGTTCAATCTATCACAGAGATTCCAGCAGAAGAATCACATGACTAACTTTTAATGGTCTATCGGCTGTTGAGCATAGACTGAAGGGAGGAAAGAAGACTTGGACGAAGGTAATCTAAGAGTGGTGATGGAGGCTCAGATTGGGGTGATAGTGCAGACGGCAGGGAACGTTTGCATTCAGGATATATTTTGAAATTATAGCATGACACTTCTCAAAGAAAAATTGCACTGGGCAAATTAAAGAGGCAAAGGATATGTTATTCAAGACTATTGCAGTAGGGGAGAGAGATTGAACTCAGTTTTTCTGAAAAAGGAAAAAAGGTACGAGAATTTTTAAGCACTGGGATAAGCTAGTGGAAGGGAAGTTGATCAGTGTGATTAGGCCATCTGTGTTTTGTTTGTTTGTTTTTTGTTTTTTTGGCCACACTGCACAGCTTGTGAGATCTTAGTTCCCCGACCAGGGATTGAATTCTGGTCCTGGCAGTGAGAGCGCTGAGTCCTAACCACTGGACCGCCAAGGAGTTCCCAGACCATCTGTGTTTGTTAATTGTCACTTCTCGAGGTTAGGCTTCTATTCCTCAGAGACTGGGAGATAAGGCACTATTTTCTTCCATGATTACATTTCAAAGGACAGCTCCCAGCTCCCTGAGAAAGAAAATATTCCTGGCTTGCAAAGCTGGCAAGAGGCTGTGGGAAAACTTATCTACATTTCAAAGGGACAGAGAAAGAATTTGCAATTACAAGGTTTTACAATTTACGACGTAAATGCTTTAAGAAAAGGGAGGTCAGGGGCCTAAAGTCTAGAAGAGATCTGCTTAAAGTTAAGTCAAGTTGAGGGGAAGGTTATGGCCATCTTGGTCACAGTTAAGAGCATGGACTCTGGCATGAGAATGTCTAGATTGAACTCTGGCTCCTGTGCCTCCTAAATGGTGACCTTAGAGCAGTTTCTTAACATCTTTGTGCCTTAGTTTTCTTATCTGTCAAATGGGGATGATAAAGTGCCAAGCCCATAGGGTTACGCACAATTAAAGTAGTGAATATGTATGCACAGAATTCAGAACAATTGCTGGCACATAGTAAGTGTTAACTATTATTATTATTATTATGGTCAAGGCATCAGATTCTCCTAAGGAGTCAGAGATCAGGCATGAAACCAAGAGAGGACTTGAGGCTAGCTTCAAAGTTTTGGGTCTGAGCTACTGCAAAACTGGGGTTGCCATTTACTGAGACAGAGAAGGGAGTAGGTAGAGGATTTATAATATAGGAAGTGGTAAGTCCAATAAAAGAGTTTAGGTTTATGAGTGATTAGAGGAAGGACTGAATTAGGTAAAGTAATTTCCCTTTCTTTCTTACTAAAATATATATATTAGACTGCATTTTAAAAGTTCTGAGTGGGATGTTAGGAGACCTTTGTTTTCATTCTTTCCTCTATGTCCCAAATTAGACATTGGTGATTATAGGAAAAGAGATACTAAGCAAAGATATTCATTATTGTAAACCTTAATTAAAAAAAACAAAATGCTATGGGTAACAATTAGAAAAAATTTGGTTGTTAACCTTAACATGTATTTATTTGTTCCATTAAAGAATCACCCTTGACTCAGAAAGCAAAGTATTAACTTGAACAAATGTTCTACCTACAAAAGCTATGCCTTGTTCTGCACGGTATTCCCAGTTCCCAGAGCAATCCCTGTCACACAGAGTGTGCTAGATAAATATTTGTGGAATGAATGAAACCACAGGCTGACACTTTATGTTTAGAGTAGTTGTATACACACGAATATTGCTCTGTAATACTGTGAAGTATTTGACTTGCAGCATGTGCAATTCTGCTAACCTGCAATTTGCCAACCGATAGATCAATATATTAAAATTCTGAACTTGAGGTTTGCATTAGCATTTTTAGATAAAGAACACGGCCAGCAGGGTAATTTTTATCCAAATCCTTGATAGGATTACACCATAGTAATTGTACTATCAATGAACATGTTAAAAACGATTACAAAACAACAATTGAGATTTTACTTCATGTAGATCAAACAGTTTACATAATGTACTGGCTTGGTTTTTCTTTTGGCTAAGGATTAAATACTACGCTTTTGCTTATGACTGTCTTTCCTAGTACAGTCGCCCCACAGTATCTGTTGGGAATTGGTTCCAGGACCTGCCACGGATACCAAAATCCACAGATGCTCAAGTCCCATGACTTGATTGGTATTGGTATCCTGGGTTCCACATCCATGGATTCAACCAACCAGGGATCATAAACATAGTACATGATCTAAGTTTGGTTAAATCCACTGATGCTGAGCCGTGGAAGGCCAACAGTACTAAAGCTGGTTATCAGATTCATCTTTTGTATCCCTCCCATCCTTCCTTCCTCCCTCCCTCCTTCCCTCCCTTCTTTCCTCCCTCTCTCTATTCTTCCCTCCCTCCCTTCCTTCCCCCTTCCTCCCTCCCTCCCTCCCTCCCTTCCTTCCTTCCTTCCTTCCTCCCTCCATTCTTCTATCTTCCTTTTTCCAAGAGAGAAATTTTGATCTCTGAAACAGGAACCAAATATAGAGTTGGAAATAGAAAAAAGTTTTTTTTATTAATATTCAAAAAGTTTTGCTGTGAATGATATTATTTGCTTATTTTATTATTGTCCTGATTCATAAATTCTTGGAAGAAACATAGTTAAACATTTTCTCAAAGAAAGAAAAGGATATTCATAGGACTCTATTACAAATGTATTATTATCTGAAGTACTGAGTAATTGGATTATGGTGGAATTTTTAATCATTTGGGGCTTTGGCTGATGGTCATTCCATACTCCATTTAAGAGAAGAAATACTTTGGAAGAGAAAAACAAAACAAACAAAATGGAAGCACTAAAAACAATTACAATTCGTGTAGCACTTGCTTGCTTAACAGATATTTAGAGTATTACATTTAAAGCCCTTTAAAATACCTATGTATTTTATATCATGATTGGTAGAAGAGAGATATTTTTAAAGAAACAAAAGTCAGATTTAATATTTCCCTTGTAATACAGTATAACTTTGTGTTTGCTTCTGAAAAAATTCTGCATAAACTGAAATTTTGTATCCAGAGTTTTATTTTTGATGCTAATATCAGGTCTGTTTTGCGTTCATTCCTGATTGTCCTTCAGTGGTAATATATATTCAGTGTTAAATCCTACAGTCCTTCAGCCTCTTTGTTAAGTGGTTAATGATTTGTGAACAAACATTTAAAAGCTAATTAAGGAAGCCTAAAATCCTTGTGAAAAGTTATTCCCTAGTTTGATCCAAATTTTGTACATTGAATCTGGGTAGGGTTCTAGGATGGATGATATTTTATTCTGCAAACATCTGCACATGGTCTTCCAAGAGCCTACGAAGAAAACATCTTGAAAAATTGGATTCTGACTGGTTTTTGTGGGCTTAACAGGATCCATTCTAAGTCATGATCTCTGATACAATTCTATTTGTTAGTTTGTGTTCAAAGTATAAATTTGAATTGAAGTCTGATACTGGTTGGTTAAGAAAAAATTAGGACGGATTATATATTTTTTCCTTTATGTGGTAGTAAAATATTACTAAACTTTATATATATGTAAGAGGTTTGATAATAAAATAATATTTGTGATGAACAAAAAATAATTTCTTTTTGTAACTCCTTAAAGTTATGAAAGATATATTAGAAAACACAAAACTTCAGTTTATGCAGAAATTTTTGAGAAGCAAAGACAAAGTAAGCTACATCAAATGTACATAGTAATTTTTATTCTATCCCCTGTTATATTCCATTAATTGCTTATTTGTCTACCAACTGTGTGCATTATCAGGGTATTAGAAAAGAATTCATTTTTCCCAATTTGCAGTTTATTTATTTCAATTCTCTAGTTAATCTCTTTGACATCTCATTGCAATGCAGGCATGGGTTAAAATATTTCAAATTTTTATTTCTATTTTTTCATAGATGCATTTATATTAACATTCATCACTCCTTCTGTACCAATTATTTATTGCGTATTCTCTGATGTGAATGCAATTACAGGATTTACATTAGACTTTACTTGCTGTAACCTGTAACAGTGCATTGTTCAGTCTGGTGAGTTGGTTGAGAATTCTCATGAATTACCAAGTTGTTGCAATGGTATCACACAGTACTTCAACACATATGAGTCAATAAACTGTCATATTATAGTAAACACTCCATTTTCCCCTTTCTTCTAATTTATTCCATGAGGATATTTGGTGGGAGTTGGGTGGTATAGGATTGGTAAATTGATAACATTTAATTTAATTTAATTATCTTTTTTCAAAGTTATATTAAGTTGGTTTAAAAAAATACAGATAACCTCAGCTTTTTAAAATCAGATTTGAAAAATGAGAAATGATCCACCTCTGTGTATAACTGTATCTAGATGTTTAGCAAATGAATACATTAAGATACCTTTCAGAGTAAAGAACTGCACTAATACTGCAGATGTGTTTTAGAGAACAAAGCAAGGTGAAGATGTTTTGCCAAACAAATTTAGTTGTTTACATCTAGTGTAGTGTGTTAAGACAGAAGTAATGCAGTGACTTCCATGGGTCTTTAGGCAGCAGGGAGAGCTTGAGCAAATATATTATGTTATCATTAAAGCATGAGCTAGCCACAGAGGAAAAGTATTTCTCTTCAGAGGAAGATAAAATGGTAGTACTTAGATTGGTTGTTAGCCTAGGGGAAGTATATGTACACAAATAATCAAGTCTTACACATGTAATTTTATTTCACATATTTCAGTAGCATTGATTCTGAAGAATAAGGTGGATTATATTAAAATGTAGACGTCTGTTATTATGTTTTCCTCAAATAGTTTTCTTTTTTAATGCAACCTAGTCCTTCTTTAATTTACTGGCTGAGGGGATGGGATTGCATTAATTAGCATACCTGTTATGTAACTCTTGAAATTTGCACGTTTTATAATATAAGCTTTTCTCAATATTATCTGATTAATATGTGAGAAATCTGAAAATGGATGCTTCTTAATACTGAGATTCCTAGAGCAGGGATATGGATCAACCAACTGACCAATGAACCAAAATATTTAAAAAAATTTTTAAGTATTTTTCTTTTTAATTACTGATTCTGATTTGGTTTATGGGAACCAGTTGAAGTAGAGGCAATATAAGGTTGGTAAATTTTCTATGATAGATAATTTTTTATTGGACTATAATTGCTTTACAATGTTGTGTTAATTTCTACTGTACAGCAAAGTGAATCAGCTGTACGTATACATATATCCCCTCTTTTTCGGATTTCCTTCCCATTTAGGCCACCGCAGAGCACTGAGTAGAGATCCCTGGGTTATACAGTAGGTTCTCATTAGTTATTTATTTTATACATAGTATCAATAGTGCATATATGTTAATCCCCATCTCCCAATTCATCCCACCCCCCTTCTTCCCACTTGGTATCCATATGTTTGTTCTCTACATCTATGCCACTATTTCTGCTTTGCAAGTGAGATCATCTATACCATTTTTCTAGATTCCACATATATGCATTAATATATGATATTTGTTTTTCTCTTTGACTTACTTCGCTCTGTAAGACAGTCTCTACATCCATCCACATCTCTGCAAATGGCACAATTTCATTCCTTTTTATGGCTGAGTAATATTCCATTGTATATATGTACCACATCGTCTTTATCCATTCCTCTGTTGATGGACATTTAGGTTGCTTCCATGTCCTGGCTATTGTAAATAGTGCTGCAGTGAACATTGGGGTGCATGTGTCTTTTTGAATTATGCTTTTCTCTGGGTATATGCCCAGTAGTGGGATTGCTGCGTCATATGGTAGTTCTATTTTTAGTTTTTTAAGGAAACTCCATACTGTTCTCCATAGTGGTTGGATCAATTTGCATTCCCACCAACAGTGCAAGAGAGTTCCCTTTTGTCCACACCCTCTCCAGCATTCATTGTTTGTAGATTTTTTGATGATGGACATTCTGACAGGTGTGAGGTGATACCTCATTGTAGTTTTGATTTGCATTTCTCTAATAAGTAGTGAGCATCTTTTCGTGTGTTTGTTGGCCATCTGTATGTCTTCTTTGGAGAAATGTCTATTTAGGTCTTCCATCCATTTTTTGGTTGGGTTGTTTATTTTCTTGATATTGAGCTGCATGAACTGTTTGTATATTTTGGAGATTAATCCTTTGTCAGTTGTTTCATTTGCAAATATTTTCTCCCATTCTGAGGGTTGTCTTTTCGTCTTGTTTATGGTTTCTTTTGCTGTGCAAAAAGCTTTTAAGTTTAATTAGGTCCCATTTATTTATTTTTGTTATTGTATGATAGATAATTTAAACCTCAAATCATTCACGCTTTTTTCTGTGGCTCAGATCCTTTAGACACTATCTTGTCTGACTGTTTTAGCTTTTTTTTGACATGTGGAGTCATAGTACTCTTAATAAAACTCTCAATTTAACTGGAATATAGACATAAGCATTACTGATTTCTAGCGTATACAGAATAGACCTTTCATGTCACTGGTAATTTAACACATGACACATGTTATTACCACAAAGTTTATATTTCCTCATATTTAAGATTTCAGAGGAGGAAAATATAAATAAAATAACATCAGGTGTGTGGGCAAGCATCTTAAAAATACATAACAGAACAATTATTCTAAAACAATTGATTACTTTTAGGTAAATCGAATGGTTACTCTTACTCTCATTAGACACAAGAAATGAACAAAAGCAATTAAAAAAAAAATTAACATTTTAGAGGAGTGGAAATTAAAGGTATGATTCTGAAGAGAAAGTTATTTCAAATTGTTTCTAAAATACTATAATGAAAAGAAAATTATTTAAAACATCAGGTGGACAAAATTTTTTCTTTGAAGGAGTACAATAGTAATAGCAATATGGCTTTGAGGAATTTGCTATAAATCCTGGAGACCCAGTGTTCCAGTGTTGGCAGTATGAATGCAATGTGCTATGAAGCTTTCAGTGTTTTATATATAAGGGTAAAGGGAAGAGTAAGTGTGCAAACCATTCAAATGCGTAAAATAACTGAAGAGAATCTTAGGCTCATTCTATTTTTTTTTTTTAATTTCAGAAGTAAAGTAAAAAATATGTAAAGATTGTCGTATACATCAGTGGCTAAAGACTACCTAAAATTAGTAACTCAATACCAAAACCTTTATTAAAGTTATTTTTTGCTTTTATATTCCAGTATTGATAAAAATAATTTGTTAGTTAACCACTGAAAAGTATACATGCAAACATATATGCATACAACGTGTTCATGATGTCATCGGTTCAATGCTGGATTTCGTTAAGGAATCTTTTATTATTGGATCATTTATTTTCATACCTATTTTTCCATAAGGATGCTATTTTTATTTGAAGACTTTTAGTTTATAAAGATATTGTTGTTAAATTGAGTTCATTTTAAGTTGCATAAGTCTTGGATAAAGTGATTATATCTACGTATATAAACACCCATATATCTGTATATATGTTTCATGAAATATATTTTGAAATCAGATGTAGAACTGGGGATCATCTTGAAAACCAAACTGAAAAGGATACAGAGAGAAGTATAGTGGCTTTTTAAAAGTTCTTTAGTCTCCATTCTTATAGGGAAGGTCTGTTTTTGGCAAATTCAGTCTTCAAAATACCTGATAATTTCTGTGATGTAAATGAGCACATAAATAAATAAGATCATACTTACGTGTATTTATTTTGTAACTTTAGGTTTGGTTTTCCATTACTGATTGTTTCGTGTCTTATTGAAGGTTAATTTGAACATGGAAAACAATATACCACCATTTATTCTTGGAATCAATACTTTTTGAATAAAATAACAGGTGTTGAGTATTTAGGTAATTCCCTTGGTATAGTGGTTTAGTTGAAAACCATCAGGAAATTAATGCAGACTTCTATGGCAAAGAAATAAATTACTAGAAGTCCCAGGGCTCCATTCCTAGGAACCCTTACCCCAAATCTCCAAATCTTTCTCCATAGTTTAGATTCTTTGCTTTGCAATTATAGAATGAACAGAGCTGTAAGAATCCTGACTCACCTAACTTGAGGGGATAAAATGAATGATGTAATATAAAGTGTCAACAACTCTATCTCAAAAGATACATTTCCTTAAGGTTAATAGTTTGTGCAGGAGGCAGTATTGAAGATAAGACTCATACATTTCTACCTATCACTCTTGGAATGCCAACTACGTTTCATCAGTTGCTTCCAGAATGAGCATTCCTTTCACATCAGTGTGCTGTTTGACCATAGTTTAAAAGGCCAAGGTGACAACTGCATTGTATTCCTGTTGACAGTGCTTCTATTGAATAGATGGTTTGGGAGTAGTGTTGAACTATAGGAATTTCTGCAATGTGAAGCCCTAATTTGAATTGCAGTGTACCATTTTGAGGACTAGAATAGGTTTTAATTTTCTACAGTTTCCAAAAGCTAAACTGTCCTTGCTTAAGAAACACCATGTCTAGTCAATTGGAATTTTTCTCTAGCACAAGATTTCACTTATGTTATTTATTGACTAGTATAATTTTAAGTAATAATGTCAGGCTGGGTATCTTAAATAGAGAATTAAACCTGAATTTCCTAGCGACTAGGAATTTGTTAATTTGAAGGTCATTTTACAGTAGGTTAAGATTATATGTTTCTAAATCAGAAACTGGGGAGTCCAGTTGGACCATCAATGAAATGAGTTAAACCCTAGCTTCCTACCTACTCAGAGTTTATGTAAACACAGAACAAATATAAGAACTAGCCCTACCCAATGACCTGGTACTTTTTAAGAAAAGACTCTTCCTTGTCCCTAGGCCTTAGGAGGGATGATCCACTGAAAATGGTACTCTTTGCCCCAGAGACATTGGATAAGAAGAGCAGTGCAGGCAAGATTCTCCTCCCTTGACTTCAGAGAACTTTAGGAATCCACCATGTGTAAGCGTCTTGTTGATTGAAAATATTGCACTAGTTATATCAGGATGTCTTTTTGTTATTTTTTTGCCATCAGTCAATTATACTAGTTTTATGCTTTGTGCTTTATATCATAAAAGAATTTCATGCTAAAATGGATAGAACAAATGACAGTTGTCATTGAATTTGATTCCCCTTTTAGTCATTTCCCTAGAAAATTTGTCTTATTATTTTCTCAAATAAAATCCACCATTGATTTAAAAAAAACTAGTCATGATTAGAAATTCAAAATTTGTTATAATTTAGTTACTAAATGTGAAATACTCTATATTTTAGTGTTATGTTTATTTGTAGGTCTGAGCATGTATGTGGCAGACAGCAACTGAGAAGGGTTTCTTTGATTATTCTGAAGAGAATTTAAATTTGTGGGAAAAAACATATTAACTTCTCTGAAAATGAGTATGGTAGGCAGAATGACCCCCTAAAAGTCCACACCTGTGAATATATTTCATTACATGGCAAAAGCGAGTTGGAAGGTATGATTAAGGGTAAGGCCCTTCAGATGGGAAAGTAGCCCAAACTGTCCAGGTGGAGCCAATCCAATCACGTGACTCCTTAATAGCAGAGCAACACCCCCAGCTTTGGTCCCAGAGAAAGACATGAAAATGGAGAAGGTTCAGGGAACTGCAGAGTTGCTGGTTTTGAAGATGGAAGAAGGGACCACAAACCAACGAATGTGGGTGGCCTCTGAAGGATGGAAGAGGCAGGGAAACACATATTCACTTACAGCCTCCGGAAGGTAACCAACCCCGCCAGCACCTTGATTTTAGCCCCATGATATTTTCCTTCTTCCTTCTTTTCTCTTTCTATAATTGCCTCTACTATTCCCTTAGGCAGAAACATTTTAGAAAAACCAAAATTGGAGCTGCCCGTGTCCAGGACCCACTGCTCCAAAGCAACACAGGAAGTAGCAGGGTAGATGTGTTTCAGTGACTCAAGTTGTGTTTATTTTTTTATTTTTATTTTTTTAACATCTTTATTGGAGTATAATTGCTTTACAATGTTCTGTTAGTTTCTGCTCTATAACAAAGAGAATCAGCTATATGTATACATATATCCCCCTATCCCCTCCCTCTTGCGTCTCCCTCCCACCCTCTTTATCCCACCCCTCTAGGTGGTCACAAAGCACTGAGCTGATCTCCTGTGCTATGCAGCTACTTCCCACTAGCTATCTATTTTACATTTGGTAGTGTATGTATGTCAATGCCACTCTCTCACTTCATCTCAGCTTATGCTTCCCCCTCCCCATGTCTTCAGGTCCATTCTCTATGTCTCCATCTTTATTCCTGTCCTGCACCTAGGTTCTTCAAAACCATTTTTTTTTTTTGCTTCCATATATATATGTGTTAGCATACAGTATTTGTTTTTCTCTTTCTGACTTACTTCACTCTGTATGACAGACTCTAGGTCCATCCACCTCACTACAAATAACTCAATTTTGTTTCCTTTTATGGCTGAGTAATATTCCGTTGTATATATGTACCACATCTCCTTTATCCATTCATCTGTCGATGGACACTTAGGTTGCTTCCATGTCCTGGCTATTGTAAATAGTGCTGCAATGAACATGGTGGTACATGACTCTTTTTGAATTATGGTTTTCTTAGAGTATATGCCCAGCAGTGGGATTGCTGGGTCGTATGGTAGTTCTATTTTTAGTTTTTTAAGGAAACTCCATACTGTTCTCCATAGTGGCTGTATCAATTTACATTCCCACCAACAGTACTAGAGGGTTCCCTTTTCTCCACACCCTCTCCAGCATTTATTGTTTGTAGATTTTTTGATGATGGCCATTCTGACTGGTGTAAGTTGACACCTCATTGTGGTTTTGATTTGCATTTCTCTAATGATTAGTGATGTTGAGCATCTTTCATGTGTTTATTGGCAATCTGTGTGCCTTCTTTGGAGAAATGTCTATTTAGGTCTTCTGCCCATTTTTGGATTGTGTTGTTTGTTTTTTTGATATTGAGCTGCATGAACTGCTTGTATATTTTGGAGATAAATCCTCTGTCAGTTGCTACATTGGCAAATATTTTCTCCCATTCTGAGGGCTGTCTTCTCGTCTTGTTTCTGGTTTCCTTTGCTGTGCAAAAGCTTTTAAGTTTCATTAGGTCCCATTTGTTTATTTTTGTTTTTATTTCCATTTCTCTAGGAGGTGGGTCAAAAAGGATCTTGCTGTGATTTATGTCATACAGTGTTCTGCCTATGTTTTCCTCTAAGAGTTTGATAGTGTCTGGCCTTACATTTAGGTCTTAAATCCATTTTGAGTTTATTTTTGTGTATGGTGTTAGGGAATGTTCTAATTTCATTCTTTTACATGTACCTGTCCAGTTTTCCCAGCACCACTTATTGAAGAGGCTGTCTTTCCTCCATTGTATATTCTTGCCTCCTTTATCAAAAATAAGGTGACCATATGTGCGTGGGTTTATCTCTGGGCTTTCTATCCTGTTCCATTGATCTATATTTCTGTTTTTGTGCCACTACCATACTGCCTTGATTACTGTAGCTTTCTAGTATAGTCTGAAGTCTGGGAGCCTGATTCATCCAGCTCCGTTTTTCTTTCTCAAGATTGCTTTGGCTATTCGGGGTCTTTTGTGTTTCCATACAAATTGCGAAATTTTTTGTTCTAGTTCTGTGAAAAATGTCGTTGGTAGTTTGATAGGGATTGCATTGAATAGGTAGATTGCTTTGAGTAGTATAGTCATTTTCACAATGTTGATTCTTCCAATCCAAGAACATGGTATATCTCTCCATCTGTTTGCATCATCTTTATTTTCTTTCATCAGTGTCTTATAGTTTTCTGCATACAGGTCTTTTGTCTCCTTAGGTAGGTTTATTCCTAGGTATTTTATTCTTCTTGTTGCAGTGGTGAATGGGAGTGTTTCCTTAATTTCTCTTTCAGATTTTTCATCGATAGTGTATAGGAATGCAAGAGATATCTGGGCATTAATTTTGTATCCTGCTACTTTACCAGATTCATTGATTAGCTCTAGTAATTTTCTGGTAGCATCTTTAGGATTCTCTGTGTGGAGTATCATGTCATCTGCACACAGTGAAGCTTTACTTCTTCTTTTCCGATTTGGATTCCTTTTATTTCTTTTTCTTCTCAGATTGCTTTGGCTAAAACTTCCAAAACTTTGTTGAATAACAGCAGTGAGAATGGGCAACCTTGTCTTATTCCTGATCTTGGAAGAAATGGTTTCAGTTTTTCACCATTGAGAATCATGTTGGCTGGGGTTTGTCATATACAGCGTTTATTATGTTGAGGTAATTTCCCTCTATGCATACTTTCTGCAGGGTTTTTATCATAAATGGGTGTTGAATTTTGTCAAAAGCTTTTTCTGCATCTATTGAGATTATCATGTGGTTTTTATACTTCAGTTTGTTAATATGGTGTATCACATTGATTGATTTGCGTATATTGAAGAATCCTTGCATTCCTGGGATAAACCCTACTTGATCATGGTGTATGATCCTTTTAATGTGCTGTTGGATTCTGTTTGTTAGTATTTTGTTGAGGATTTTTGCATCTGTGTTCATCAGTGATATTGGCCTGTAGCTTTCTTTTTTTGTAACATCTTTGTCTAGTGTTGGTATGAGGGTGATGGTGGCCTTGTAGAATCAGTTTGGGAGTGTTCCTCCCTCTGCTATATTTTGGAAGAGTTTGAGAAGGATGGGTGTTAGCTCTTCTCTAAATATTTGATAGAATTCACCTGTGACACCATCTGGTCCTGGGCTTTTGTTTGTTGGAAAATTTTAATCACAGTTTCAATGTCAGTGCTTGTGATTGGTATGTTTTTATTTTCTATTTCTTTCTGGTTCAGTCTCGGAAGCTTGTGCTTTTCTGAGAATTAGTCCATTTCTTCTAGGTTGTCCATTTTATTGGCATATAGTTGCTTGTAGTAATCTCTCATGAATGTATTTCTTCAGTGTCAGTTGTTACTTCTTTTTCATTTCTAATTTTGTTGATTTGAGTTTTCTCCCTTTTTTTCTTGATGAGTCTGGCTCATGGTTTATCAATTTTGTCTTCTCAAAGAACCAGCTTTTAGTTTTATTTATCTTTCCTATCATTTCCTTCATTTCTTTTTCATTTATTTCTGATCTGATCTTTATGATTCTTTCCTTCTGCTAACTTTGGGGTTTTTTTTTTGTTCTTCTTTCTCTAATTGCTTTAGGTGTAGGATTAGGTTGTTTGAGATTTTTCTTGTTTCTTGAGGTAGGATTGTATTGCTATAAACTTCCCTCTTAGAACTGCTTTTGCTGCATCCCATAGGTTTGGGATCATTGTGTTTTTGTTGTCATTTGTCTCTAGGTATTTTTTGATTTCCTCTTTGATTTCTTCAGTGATCTCTTGGTTATTAAGTAGTATATCATTTAGCCTCCATGTGTTTGTATTTTTTACAGATTTTTTTCCTGTAACTGATATCTTGTCTCATAGCATTGTGGTTGGAAAAGATACTTGATACGATTTCAGTTTTCTTAAATTTACCAAGGCTTGATTTGTGACCCAAGATATGGTCTACCCTGGAGAATGTTCCAGGAGCACTTGAGAAGAAAATGTATTCTGTTGTATTTGGGTGGAATGTCCTATAAATATCCATTAAGTCCATCTTGTTTAATGTGTCACTTAAAGCTTGTGTTTCCTTATTTCATTTTGGATGATCTTTCCACTGGTGAAAGTGAGGTGTTAAAGTCCCCTACTCTTATTGTGTTACTGTCGTTTTCCCCTTTTATGGCTGTAAGCATTTGCCTTATGTATTGAGGTGTACCTATGTTGGGTGCATAAATATTTACAATTGTTACATCTTCTTCTTGGATTGATCCCTTGATCATTATGTAGTGTCCTTCTTTGTCTCTTGTAATAGTCTTTATTTTAAAGTCTATTTTGTCTGATATGAGAATTGCTACTCCAGCTTTCTTTTGATTTCCATTTGCATGGAATATCTTTTTCCATGCCCTCAATTTCAGTCTGCATGTGTCCCTAGGTCTGAAATGGGTCTCTTGTAGATAGCATATATATGGGTCTTGTTTTTGTATCCATTCAGCCAGACTATTTCTTTTGGTTAGAGTATTTAATCCATTTACATTTAAGGTAATTATCGATATGTATGTTTTTATTACCATTTTCTTAATTGTTTTGGGTTTGTTATTGTAGGTCTTTTCCTTCTCTTTTGTTTCCTGCCTAGAGAAGTTCCTTTACCATTTGTTGTAAAGCTGTTTTGGTGGTGCTGAATTCTCTTAACTTTTGCTCGTTTGTAAAGATTTTAATATCTCCATCGAATCTGAATGAGATCCTTGCTGGGTAGAGTAATGTTGGTTGTAGGTTTTTCCCTTTCATTACTTTAAATATGTCCTGCCACTCCCTTATGGCTTGCAGAGTTTCTGCTGAAAGATCAGCTGTTAACCTTATGTAGATTCCCTTGTATGTTATTTGATGCTTTTCCCTTGCTGCTTTTAATATTTTTCTTTGTATTTACGTTTTTTAATAGATCTTTATTGGAGTATAATTACTTCACAATACTGTGTTAGTTTCTGTTGCACAACGAAGCAAATCAGCCATATGCATACACATGTTCCTGTTTCCCCTCCCTTCCATCCTCCCTATCCCATCCCTCTAGGTCATCATAAAGCACCGAGCTGATCACCCTGTGCTATGCGGCTGCTTCCCACCAGCCAAGTATTTTACATTAGGTAGTGTATGTATGTCGATGTTACTCTCCCTTCGGCCCAACTTCGCCCTCCTACCCCATGTCCTCATGTCCATTTTCTATATCTGTCTCTTTATTCCTGCCCTGCAACTAGGCTCATCAGTACCAGTTTTTTTTTAGATTCCATATATATGTGTTAGCATCTTTGTATTTAATATTTGATAATTTAATTTATGTATGTCTTGGTATGTTTCTCCTTGGATTTATCCTGTATGGGACTCTCTGTGCTTCCTGGACCTGATTGACTATTTCCTTTCCCATGTTAAGGAAGTTTTCAGCTATAATCTTTTCAAATATTTTCTCACACCTTTTCTTTTTCTCTTCTTCTTTTGGGACCCCTATAACTCGAATGTTGGTGCGTTTAATGTTGTCCCAGAGGTCTCTGAGACTGTCTTCAATTCTTTTCATTCTTTTTTCTTTATTCTGGTCTACGGTAGTTATTTCCACTCTTTTATCTTCCAGGTCACTTATTTGTCTTCTGCCTCAGTTATTCTGCTATTGATTCCTTCTAGAGAATTTTTAATTTAATTTATTGTGTTGTTCATCATTGTTTGTTTGCTCTTCATTTCTTCTAGGTTCTTGTTAAATATGTCTTGTATTTTCTCCATTCTATTTCCAAGATTTTGGATCATCTTTACTATCATTACTCTGAATTCTTTTTCAGATAGACTGCCTATTTCCTCTTCATTTGTTTGGTCTGGTGGGTTTTTACCTTGCTCCTTCATCTGCTATGTATTTCTGTCTTCTCATTTTGCTTAACTTACTGTGTTTGGGTTCTCTTTTTCGCAGGCTTCAGGTTCGTAGTTCCCGTTGTGTTTGGTGAATGCCCCCAGTGGGTAAGGTTGGTTCAGTGGCTTGTGTAGGCTTCCTGATGGAGGGGACTGGTGCCTGTGTTCTGTTGGGTGGGGCTGGATCTTGTCTTTCTCGTGGGCAAGGCTGCATCTGGTGGTGTGTTTTGGGGTGTCTGTGAACTTAGTATGATTTTAGGCAGCCTCTCTGCTAATGGGTGCAGTTGTATTCCTGTCTTGCTAGTTGTTTGGCATGGGACATCCAGCACTGGAGCTTGCTGACCGTTGGGTGTATCTGGGTCTTAGCATTGAGACGGAGATCTCTGGGAGAGCTCTTGCCGATTGATATTACATGGGGCTGGGAGGTCTCTGGTGGTCCAGTGTCCTGAACTCGGCTCTCCCACCTCAGAGACTCAGGCCTGACACCCAGCTGGAGCACCAAGACCCTGTCAGCCACACAGCTCAGAAGAAAAGGGAGAACAAAAGAAAGAAAACAAAAAAAATTAAAAAATAAAAATAAAATAAAATTATTAAAATTAAAAATTATTAAAATTAAATAATTTAAAAGTAATAAAGGAGAGAGCAACCAAACCAGTAAACTAATCCACCAGTGATAAGAAGCACTAAATACTATACTAAGATAAACATAAAAATCAGAAATGAGTCAGTCACAGACAGCAAACCCCAAGTCTACAGTTGCTCCCAAAGTCCACTGCCTCAATTTTGGGATGATTCATTGTCTATTCAGGTATTCCACAGATGCACAATTCCACAAATTGACTGTGGAGATTTAATCGGCTGCTCCTAAGGCTGCTGGGAGAGATTTCCCTTTCTCTTCTTTGTTCGCACAGCTCCCGGGGTTCAGCTTTGGTTTTGGCCCCACCTCTGCGTGTAGATCGCCCTCAGGCTTCTGTTCCCGTCCAGACAGGATAGGGTTAAAGCAGCAGCTGATTAGGGGGCTCTGGCTCTCTCATGCCAGGGGCAGGGAGGCGTTCGGTAGTTATAATTGGAATGTGGGGAGAGCCTGCGGCGACAGGGACCAACATGACGTTGCAACAGCCTGAGGCACGCTGTGTGTTTTCTGGGAACTTGGCCCTGGATCATGGGACCCTGGCAGTGTTGGACTGCACAGATTCCTCGTGGGGAGGTGTCGATTGTGACCTGTGCTTGCACACAGGATTCTTGGTGGCTCCAGCAGCAGCATTAGCTTTTCATGCCCATCTCTGGGATCTGAGCTGATAGCCATGGCTCTTGCCCATCTCTGGAGCTCATTTAGGCAGTGCTCTGCCTTCTGTGGGCAGACAGGGAAGGAATCCCCTCTCCTCGTGCACCCTGAAACAATGGTCTCTTGCCTCTTAGGCAGGTCCAGAGTTTTTCCCAGACTCCCTCCCGGTTAGCTGTGGCGCACTAGCCCAAGTTGTGTTTAGAAACTCTCTGAGCCACCATTGTCAGTTCCACCTGGATCAGAGATGATGACAGTCAGTTCACTCCACCTCCAAGTGCAGACAGGATTTCCTAAATGCCTAGAAATCCTTTTCTTGCCTACTCAATGCTAATTCACCTAAGTCACTTAACTTGTTTCATTTTATATCAAAGACAAAACAGGAAAAATAATGTGACTTTTGTCTGCTATCAGTTCCATCCAATAGAAAAACACATTCATTTTTATGTGACTCGTATCATGGGATTCAAGCCTGTAACCATGGACCTACTGCATAGGGATACCCTTTTTTCGAAATGAATGTTAGACTCTTGGCATATGATTTTTCTAGATAATTACGACAATTTGTTCTTTAGAAAATACACTTTATCTTCTAGTTCTGAAATGACTATCAATGGAGATAAATTTAAGATGCCACCATTTTAGGTTTCAACTACAGTTCAAATATTTGGTCTACTAGTAATTATGTAATTGATAAAAATCAATGCATGTCAAAAATTATGTCTGATTTCTTTTAAGTCTGTTGTAAAATGTCATTACCAAAGCCATAAAAGCTCTACTATGGAAAGCAAAATTAACTTAAAAGTATCATGAGCTATTAAATTCATGTACCTGTGAGTGTGCACACACACATGACACACACACAAGGTTCAGAGGGAAGTGTTTAAATATTTGCACAAACTAAACGTTGTGTTGACAATGTGTTAAATGACTGTCAGCTGTAATTAGTATATTTTAAGCAATAGGATAGGTGTTACATCAGGTAGAGGATTGTGCTAAAGAAATTCATGGCAATTTCTATTGTGAGCAGAGATGAGCATTGAATACAGAAAGCCCATTTTACAATCTTTTGCCAAAGCATTACGTTAATTTTTCTTTTTCCCAGAATGTGTGTGTTTTATCTGGAAAATGATCCATTCTTTTAATTTTAGTGGCATGCTATGTTGATGGAATGCCATATGATTGAGCATTTATCACTGTGCTTATTGCTGCAGCACTTTAGGTGATGCCTAGAAGGAGCCAGCTTGCTTCCAGAATCCACTGCTTCCTTATTTAGTTTCTTGACGTGGCGCTTCTGTTGCCAAATGCAAAACATCTTGTATTGTGTAGTGAACGTTCTCTTTTCCTTTGTTCATAAGGTCACTCACATGTAGCATTTAAGAATTGTAAATTGTGCTTAATATCTTAATGAATGGCTAAAGGCAGAGAATTCAAAAAGTTGTCCTTCATATTACTCTAGCTTTTAAAATTTTTTTTCTTGTTTTACTGTCATTGCTTTTTATTTAACCAGGAAAACATTTCTATATTTTTATTCCTGGTTTTCTCATTTTAAAGCACTATTTAATGATAATATTACAACTATTTCTAATAATAATAATCATAGTTCACACTTACATGGTTCTTTTTATGACCCAGAAGCCGTTCTAAGCACTTTCCATATTTAACTCAACTTTCGTAGGAGTCCTTTGAGATCATTACTATTGTTATCACCATTTCATAGGTGAGACTAAGGTATGGAAAAAAATTTGCACAGCTGCTGGGGGGTGGAGCTTGGATTTGAACCCCAGGATTCTGGCTCCAGGGTCCATGCTTTTAACCCCTATAGTAAACCCATTAACAAAATTCATTTGAACAAGATGGACAGAATATTTCTAGGTGATAAAACATTTATGACAGTTTCTCTTTCATGATTTTTTTTGAAAAAAAATCCTTAATAAATAGTAAGTGCATTTTATGTGAAATTTTGTGGAAATTTTTTTTTAAGTCTCTAAATAGAATCACCCAGTCTCCTTTTATTCCATACATATATTTATAGTCCTCTAGTACTATTTATTCTGTGTGTGATACTTCATCCTAGGACTCCATATTGTTTTGTGAGGAAGGGTATATTTGCTGAAATGTTAAATGATCTTAAATTATATTGACATTCATATCAGATTTCCAGTGAAGTGGAATTCATTTGTCCTCTGGAGTCCCAATGTTGGATAGGAGTCATATCTACATTAAAGTTCTGGGGTCAACATCACCTAGGTTAGGTGATTCATTTCACAGAGCTTATTTTCACTATAGGGAAAAATTTAAATGGATAGAAATAAATTGGGAAAACTGTCATAGTGGACAGGTTTAGCTCCTTAACTCCCTTGTCGGTTTAATTTAACAAATTCTGCAGTGGGTGCTTGTATGCAAGTGCCTTTTGGAGCATGTTGGGATATCAGCTGTGGAACAAGAAGAAAACTGGGACCACATGGTGACCTCACTGGGGCACGGGGCAGCTGCTGGGGTCAAACAACAGAACTGCACCAGCTGGTCCCACCAAACTCAGCCAGGCAGTACTAATATTCGTGAGTTTAAGCATGATTCAGGTTCTTAGCAAGGCCAAGAGGGCCAACCTAGTGGGGGGAGCCCAGTGACAGACAATCTGAGTAAAGATAATAAATATCCCCAAATCTAACAGGTGGTCATTATAGGCTTGTGACTATAGTATAGGCCTGTGACTTGGAAGGTGTTGAAAGACCATGCAAAAACCTGAGCATGATATTAGTGACCCAGTTAAACTCCATGCTGTTCAGGATGAGAGTATGGACTGAAATATCCCATAACATGATTAATCAGAAATTAGCAGTTGGCTGAGCAGACAGGCACCCTGATGAAGAGAAGGACAGAAAGAGCTATGTCTTGTTCAGGTATCTATTTATTCTGACCACCCAAATACCAAATCTTTACTCACAGTATCGTCATCTTACTAAGTTCTAATCAGCCCTAATATTGCACTAAGGAGAACAGAATTGTAGAATCAAGGCAGGTACTTCAGAAATCACTTCTAAAGCAGCAAACATATTTAGACTGTTAATAAGGGTCACAGGATTATGCTTCCACTCAAGCCTTGGTTAAAAGATTAATTTAACCCTCTGCTTAGGAGAAAAAAGTATTGCTCAAATATTTGATGATTATTTTTTATTATAATTTTAAAAATAGATTAAACAGTTGAATTAAGATTAGATATAGAATTAAGAGAAATGCTACGACATTGTTATGAATATAATATCTTTTTCTCCCTAATATAGATTCCAGAGTATTGATTCATTTTTGGTGGGGCACATCTTGCTGAAGAATACAGAGAAAAGGTCAGTCTTCTGCAAAATTACTTTCATTATGTTGTTCCTGAAGGTACAAGACAAGTTAATTTAAAATTACAATTACATCTTCACACCAAATATATCTGGATTAAAAATAACAAGGAAGTTTTTTTTTTTTCTAGTTAAAATTTTAAGCAAGTGAAATTAACTTAAATATCATTAAGGCTGTCTTTTAAGTAAATATTCAGCAGGAGCTTGGTTTTATGAAGTGAAAATATAATACTTTTGAGATAGCTGTAAATTTAAATAACTGATTTTAACATAAATTAGAAAGTCAGGGGGAATGCTTTTTAAGCTTTATTGAGTATCATTGGTCTATAATTTTTAAATTGTACATGTTTAAGGTATACTTTTTGATGAGTCTGGACATATGTACACACCTGTGATACTGTTACCATGATCAAGGTACTACACATAGTCATCACTTTCAAAAATTTCCTTGTGTCCTTTTGTGGTTTTTCTTGTTGTTTGGTTTGGTTTTTGTGACAAGAACACTTAACACGAGCTCTATACTCTTAACATATTTTAAAGTGCATGATGGCATGTTATTAACTGTAGATAATGTGTTATACAGCAGATTTCTAGAACTTATTTCTCCTGCATAACTGAAACTTTGTACCCACTGAGCAACAATTCCCCATTTATTGCAAATTAATTTCATAAAACATGATGCCTGTTTTTTAAATAGGCAGACAGTTAGATTTACAGTGGAAACAATACTTTTGTTGAGTACTCAGTAGAACTCTATCTCATTTTAATATATCGTTTGCCATTAAATAAGTTCTTCTATTATATCATGTTTTAGGGAATCTTCTCCATAGTAGATTTAGAAGAAAAATATTTGTTGGGTTCTATTGTATGCTAATGTCTTACATATATTTTCTCAGTTATCAAAATGGAAACGGAAGCTCAGAAATTAAATAGTTAACCCAAATCACAAATGTACTAAAGGGATTTCTAGAGAAGATTTATATTTAGGTGTGTCAGACTCCACCTGTGTGCTCTGAGCCCCAACCTGAGACAACATTTTCTCCTGGGTCACTCCTACTGGCCAGGGTCACCAAGGCCACCTGTCTGCTCATTGTTGTCTGTCCAGGCTTCTGAGCCTGTCACAGAGAAGCTCCAACCCGGCTGCCATGCAGCACAGCTTCTGAAGCTCGAAAGGACATAGGAGTCTCTTTAGTTAACGGCACAATTGTGCACAGTTCCATGCAGTAGTTCCCAATCTGAGAACCAAGATTATCTCCAAACTCAATCTGGACACTGAGGACAGAAAATACACCTTTCTATGTATGAGAACGTGGCTTTGCCATGTTGCTGTCTTTAGTATCACTTTGCTTTTCAGGGACCCTTCTGCCCAGACAAATACTTTGATTGTTCCTTATATTTGCTTCTCAAAATACTCATCCACTGCTCAGTGGAAAGTGTTAATAGACATCAAAGCATCAAAGCTCACTTTTCTGCAAGATTACTTCCATTTTGTTGTCCCTGAAGATAAAAGACAGGCTACTTTAAAATTGCAATTTGAGTTTGAGCCCTAAGTTCTTTGACTGCCTTCACCCATCCTGAACTCTTGTATCTTGATTCTTATCTAATCCTAATCAAACCCCCTCTTTGAAAGAACTGCCTTAAATCAAATTTCCAATTCCCAATAATTTCTGACCTTGCTGTCTCCCCTCTGGTACACTGCCAATGCTTTGCTCTCCTTTACCGCAGTGAGCAGTAACCCAGATTTGTTTTCTCAACAAGTTGTTGGTGATACTTGGGAAGCCAGCTTTTGACAAATTTCAGTCCACAACCTTTTCTCACAGGTGCCTGTATTGCCATCTGAGAACAGTTCTTTTCTCCCCAGTCTACTGCTCCCAGACCCAAATACAGTTGCTGGTCTCAACTGCAGACCCATTATGTGGAAGGTGCGTGTTCCCTAGCCACACACAGCAAGCCGTCACCTGGACTGCTATATCAATAGCTGTGTGACATTCCTTGGATAAGGGCCCTTTAAGGGGAGATATTCGGGGAGAAAAATCCATAAGGAAAAAAAAAAAATTCTATATGAGCAGGTATGAAATGAGAGGTAGTAAAATTTTGAGTAATTATATTAAAGATTGAACATGTGAGGTCAGAGGCTTCTAAAACTGAGACATTTGGATTTTGTACTGGACCACACCAAGCTTGTTTAATGACAAAGATTCTCTCCTTGACCGAAATTTGGTTAGGCGCCTCTGAGCTCTCCTTTGGACTAGGCCTGACCTTGGGCTCCTGTGTCCTTCCTTGTAGAGCCCAGTTCTAGCGAAAATACTACTAAGTCAGTTTAGCCACGATCCCCCCTTACCCTGGTGTTTCCTCTTGGTAATATGACCTCTGACTCTTAATTCCTGTTTTCTGTCACATATATTAAAATCTGTGTTTACGAAACAATATCCAGGCCCTTCCTCTTCCTATCCCAGCTCAACAACATGTTCTAAACCTGTTAATGGGACACATATATGCTGAATGATGTCGATAGACATTCAGAAAAGTAATGCAACATCATGGCCTTCCTTGGAAGTTCACATTTCATTAAAAGAATCTGAGCTGGCCTGAAGTTTAAAAAAAAAAAAAAAATACTTATGAACTTGTTCAATTTGATGTTTCCTAGAAATATTCGAAATTTTTGAAAATGCTTTTCTTATACCTTGCTGACCCTTTTTGTCTCAAGAGAAAATGGCCCCCTGGTTATAAAGTGGGACACAGATACCCCTTGTTTCTTATATTTCTTTCCAAGTTGTAATCTAGTAATACTCTCCTAAATTGAAATACCTCTTCAAACTTCTGCCAAAAAACCAAATCAAACCAAAACAGAAACCAGAAACAAAATCAGTTGCAGGCCTCTGTCCCTGACATGTCCTAACTCCGATTCTTCCTTTAATTCTTAGATTTTTTTCTTAATCCACCTCTTGGAAAATTCCTGTTATCTTCATGAGGCCACGTTCCCAATGTCAATTACTGTTCCTTAATATTTTCCCCTGTGACCGCTAGTTTATGTTTTAAGTTTTGCCCCAAAGATCTGAAATGTGTAAAACAGTACAATAATTGAAATTCAGTATTCAAGTCCAGAAATGTACCTCCTATTCTATTTCCTATCAGTAGCTATGTCTAAGCATATTACCCAGTACAGCCTATCAAATTCTGCAAAGGGATCAAATGACAATATTAAGATTCACCAATAAGAAGTTATCAAATACACATCCCAAATTTGAATATAAATCATCTCCCATTATCAAAATCCCTAAAAAATATAAACCTAAGAATTCTACTCTGCCAATTTTAAAGTCTCTTGGCATCAAAATCTAAGGTAAAGTTTAAAAGTTAAATTATTTTTCCCTTTGTGAGCCCAGTGAAATAAAACATTTTGAATGTCTCATTTGCAGTATGCTAAAGGTGTTATGGTTACCTAGGTGGAGCTGTGGAGTCATTTAGCAACTCTGCACATGGGCTGTCTTCATGGACATAGCCACAATTCTTTCAGGACCTCAACATGAAGATCAGTGTGAAGTCTCGTATGTGTTTCATTTCTAAGAGCATCCAAAGAGTTAGAAAGACATACAAAATGATCAAATGCTAACCTACCCACCCCTCACCAGGCAACAAACTGAGGAAACAAAATGATCTCCAGTCACTGGAGAAAATTCCCAATCAAAATGACATTCCTATAACCTAGTACTTAGTTTTTCCAGTGGCCATAGCAGAGATGCAGTGGTGGTGAAGGGAGGGAGGGACTAAGATCTTCTAGGTATCAGCTTCATCAAATGTTTGTGAGCTCAGATACTGAGAAGTCACGATAAGAGAATATGATACTAGCAGAAACCTCCTATAAACCCATTAAATTTGAATCTGCCTGGGGAAAGTTAATCATATATCGGGGGGAGTGGTGATAAGCAAACAACATATCTCGTCACCCTATCAGAGAGTGGCATTGAAATGCTGCTGTCTTCTTGCAAAGCTTAGATATTCAGTGGTAGCTACTATTGTCACTAGATACATTTCTTTACCACCCGCTATGGTAGAGGCCGGGGGGAGAGCCCTGAAGAAGGCCATTGCCATCATGGAAGTGCTCATGGCAAAGATCACCCATACACTTCTGAGATCAAACAGGAAATTGAAAGCCACTGAAACTATGCTGACATTTTAGTTTTTATTTAAATCCTAGTGCAGAAACCTTCGAGGATTTGACGATTTCAAATCATACATGTCATGCCAACATTTCTATAAACTCATTGGAATGAAAACATGACTTGCACTTAACCTTATACGTGGCTTACTTGGACGTTGGTCTTAATCTTTAAACTTAATATCAAATTAATTTTTGAATGCTTTTTTTCCCTAAGAGATAATGGCATGGTTTCATATATTATAATATACTCTGGACAGATTGCATTTTAAAATGCAGTTATTTTTCCCTTCATGCCTACTGTAATGTTCTAAACAAACATGAATGATGAAAGAGAATTTTTAAAAAAGATAATAGTAAAGAAAAAAACAGCTTTGGAATTTCCCTTTTTTTGTAATCTCTTTCATTTAGCGTAATGCTTTTGAGGTTTATTTATATTTTTGCATGTATCATTAGTTCATTCCTTTTTATTCTTGAGTAAGATTCCATCATATGGACATACCACATTTAGTTTATCCATTTACAAGTTGATAGACATTTGGATTGTTTCCAGTTTTAAGCTGTATAAGTAACACTGCTCTGAATATTTAAGTACAAATCTTTGCATGGATGTGTTTTCCTAACCCACCAGAGTGGAATTCTTGGGTCTTTCTTTTTAAGAAATTAAAGAACTCTTTTTCCAAAGTAGCTGTAACATTTTACATTCTTACCAGCAATTATAAAGAGTCCAGTTTCCCTACATACTCATGAATACCTGGGGTTGAAAGTCATTTCTTTTTTACTGTTGTAATAATTATGTGAAGGTATCACACTGTGGTTTGAGCCGTCAATTCCATCATGAATAGTGTTGAACTCAACAGTGTTGAAGTTCTCTTCACCTACATACTTATCATTTGTGTATCTTATTAGGTGAGTGTCTATTCAAATATTTTTGTACATTTTTATTGGATTGTCTGTCATCCAATGGTGATGGTTGAATTGTAGAGTTTATTATACATTCCGGACACAAGTCTTTTATCATAAATATGCTTTGCAAATACTTTGCTTTTCTGTGGACTATCTTTTTGTTTTCTTAATGACGTCTTTTGAAGGGAAAGATATATAAATCTTTATGGTCTGGTTTATCTTTTTTATTCTTTCAGTGACTATGCTTTTCCTAAAGTCACAAGGGTTATCTTCCTGAAGTTTCTAGTTTTGCACTTAAATGTAGGTCTGTCACACATAGCAAGTTATTTGTGTGTGTGTGTTGTAAGGTAAAGGTTGTTTCCTTTCCCCATCACGTGGATTTCCAGTTGCTCTAGAACCGTTTTTTGAAAAGACTGTTCTTTCTCCATTGAATTACCTTGGTACTTCTATTGAAAAATCAATTAATCTTATATGTGTGGATTTATTTCTGGATTCTTTATTCTGCTCTATTGATCTGTCCACCTTTATATCAATTCTGTACTGTCTTAATTACTATACCTTTCAAGTATATTGTGAAATCAGTTAGTGTGTCTTCAACTTTGTTCTTTTTAAAAATTGTCTGTTCTAGATTCTTTACATTTCCAGCTTGTTAATTTATATATATTATAAATTTAAAAGTATATATAATTAAAAGTATTGTATATAAATTATAAACACAAAAACCTGCATGTGGATGTTTGTAGCAGCTTTATTTATAATTGCCAAAACTTAGAAGCAACCAAGATGTTCTTCAGTAGGTGAATGAATAAATAAACTGTGGTACATTCAGACAGGGGAATATTATTTAGAGCTAAAAATAAATGAGCTTCCAAGCCATGAAAAGACATGGAGAAACTTAAATACATATCACTTTTGAATTTTTATGGAGCTTTATTACCTAGGTATGATTAAGTTACCTCATTCACATAACAAAAGACACCTTTATCTCTCATCATTTAGGAAATTCCAAGGGTTTTAAAAGCTCTGTGCCAGAAACTGAGACAGAGATGAACTATATATTTCTTATTATAAATCACAGTATCACATGGTCCCTATGAAGGTCAAGGTCAAACTAAATCAGCTCTAAATGTAAGGCCTGTGTTTTTGCTGAAGCATCATGCTCAACTCAGATGATCCCAGACTTTGTAGAGGACTGCAAGTGTTTTCTGAGGTTCATACTCATAGCTGAAGGATGGGCTAGATATATACAAGCACTAGTAGACTTGCGAACATGTGACCTTCTGTTAGAGCTAGATAGTCAATTAAGGCACAGCTGTTAAACTCATAACCATAAAAATACAGCCACATGGCAGAGATACAGGCCTCTGCAAACTTCACTTATACCCTGAGTTAATACAATGCCTCCACCACTTTAAGCCTTTTGATCAAGGCTCTGCCAGATGCCCTAGTCTCATTATTTTGCTCCCTAAATATCCATCTTCTAATTTCCATTTTCAGTGAACCAAATCTCTTTTTATGTTTTTATTTTTATAACTACTTTTTATTGAAGTATAGTTAATTTACAATGTTATGTTAGTTTCAGGTGTACAGCAAAGTGATTCAGTTGTACGTACATATATTGGGTTGGCCAAAATGTGACTTCGGTTTTTTAAGTAAAAGACACATTTTTCATTGTCACCAAGAACTTTATTGAACAACGTATTCACCCTTTTGTTCCATTTTTCAGGCAACTTCATAATTTCAACTTCCCAAAACATTTTATCTTTTTGAGCAAAGAACTGTTCCAGGTGCCTTTTACAGTCTTCCGGGGAATTGAAATTTTTTCCATTAAGAGAATTTTGTAAAGACTGAAATAAATGGGAATCCGAAGGGGCAATGTCTGGTGAATACGGCGGAGGAATCAGAACTTCCCAGCCAAGCTGTAACGGTTTTTGTCTGGTCATCAAAGAAACACGTGGTCTTGCGTTATCCCGATGGAAGAGTACGCGTTTTCTGTTGACTAATTCTGGACGCTTTTTGACAAGTGCTGCTTTCATTTGGTCTAATTGGGAGCAGTGCTTGTTGAAATTCATCGTCTTATTTTCCGGAAGGAGCTCATAATAGAGGACTCCCTTCCAATCCCACCATACACACAACGTCACCTTCTTTGGATGAAGACCAGGCTTTGGTGTGGTTGGTGGTGTTTCATTTCGCTTGCCCCACGATCTCTTCCATTCCACATTGTTGTACAGTATCCACTTTTTATCACCTGTCACAATTTGTTTTAAAAACAATGTTTTCGTTACGTTTAGATAGAGAATTGCATGCGGAAAACGGTCAAGAAGGGTTTTCTCGCTTAACTTATGTGGAACCCAAACACCAAAGCGATGAACATAACCATGCTCGTGCAAATGATTTTCAGCGCTTGCTTTGGATATTTTGAGTATGTCGGCTATCTCCCACATGGTATAACGTTGATTGTTCTCAATGAATGTCTCAATTTGATCGCTATCAACTTCAGCTGGTCTACCTGACCGTGGAGCACCATCCAGCAAGAAGTCTCTAGCACGAAACCTTGCAAACCACTTTTGACATGTTCAGTCAGTCGCAGCACCTTCTCCATACACTGCGCAAATCTTTTTTTGCATTTCAGTTGCGTTTTTACCTTTCTTGAAATAATAAAGCATAAAATGCTGAGTATGTTGCTTTTTTCCTTCCATCTTCAATATTAAAATGTTTACACACAAATTCACCAATTTTGATGATTTTTTTAAATGCATGCTGATATGACAGCTCTCATAATACAATCGAGCAAAATTGTTTTGAATGAAGTTAAAGACAACTAAGTGCTACTAGAGCCATCTTATGGAAAAAAAATGAACGAACATTTTAGCCAAACCAATATATACTTTTTTGGATTATTTTTCATTATACGTTATTACAAGATAGTGAATATAGTTCCCTGTGATATATAATAGGTCCTTGTTGTTTATTTTATATATAGTGGTATGTATCTATGGATCGCAAACTCCTAATTTATCTCCCCACCCATCTCCTTTGGTAACCATAAGTTTCTTTTCCGTGTCTGTGAGTCTATTTTTGTTTTGTAAATAAGTTCATTTACATCATTGTTTTAGATTCTACATATGAGTGATATCATATAGTATTTGTCTTTCTCTGATTTACTTAGTATGATAACGTCTAGGTTCATCCATGTTGCTACAAATGGCATTATTTCATTCTTATTTATGGCTGAGTAGTATTCCATTGTATATATGTACCACATCTTCTGTATCCACTCATCTGTCGATGGACACTTAGTTTGTTTCTATGTCTTGGCTATTGTGAATAATGATGCTGTGAACATTGGGGTGCATGTATCTTTTCAAATTAGAGTTTTCTCCAGATAGATATATGCCCAGGAGTGGGATTGCTGGATCATATGGTAACTCTATTTTTAGTTTTTTAAAGAACCTCCATACTGTTCTCCAGAGCGGCTGCACCAAGTTATGTTCCCAGAAACAGTGTAGGAGGGTTGCTGTTTCTCCACACCTTCTCCGGCATATTTGTAGACGTTTTAATGATGGCCATTCTGACTGGTGTGAGGTGATACCTCATTATGGTTTTGATTTGCATTTCTCTAATAATTAGCAGTATTGAGTATCTTTTCATGTGCCTATCGGCCATCCGTATGTCTTCTTTGGAGAAATGTCTATTTGGGTCTTCTGCCCATTTTTTGTTTTGGTTGTTTGTTTTTCTGATATTAAGCTGTTTGTATATTTTGGAAATTAACCTATTGTTGGTTGCACTGTCTGCAAATACTTTCTCCCAATCTGTAAGTTGTCTTTTTGTTTTGTTTATGGTTTCCTTTGCTGTGCAAAAGCTTTTAAGTTTAATTAGGTTCCATTTATTTATTTTTGTTTTTCTTTCCATTACTCTAGAAGGCAGATTCAAAAAAATATTGCTGTGATTTACGTCAAAGCATGTTCTGCCTGTGTTTTCCTCTAGGAGTTTTATAGTATCTGCTCTTACATTTAGGTCTTTAATTTGTTTTGAGTTTATTTTTGTATGTGATTTTAGAAAATGTTCTAATTTCATTATTTTACATGTAGCTGTCCAATTTTCTCAGGACCACTTATTGAAGAGACTTTTCTCCATTGTATATTCTTGCCTCCTTTATCATATATTAATTGACCATAAGTATGTGAGTTTATTTCTGGGATTTCTATCCTGTTCCATTGATCTGTGTGTCTGTTTTTGTGTAAGTACCATACTGTTTTGAGTACTGTAGCTTTGTAGTCTGAAGTCATGGTGCCTGAATCCTCCAGCTCCAGTCTTCTTTCTTGAGATTGTTTTGTCTATTTGGGGTCTTTTCTGTTTCCATACAAACTTTAAGATTTTTGGTCCCAGTTCTGTGAAAAATGCCATTGGTAATTTGATAAGGGATGGCATTGAATCTGTAAATTCCTTTGGGTCATATGGTCATTTTAGCACTATTGATTCTTCCAATTCAAGAACATGGTATATCTTTCCATCTGTTTGTGTGTCTTCAGTTTCTTCATCAGTGTCTTATAGTTTTCAGAGTACAGATCTTTTGCCTCCTTAAGTAGGTTTATTCCTAGGTATTTTATTCTTTTTGATGTGATGGTAAATGGGATTGTTTTCTTAATTTCTCTTTCTGATATTTTGTTCTTAGTTATAGAAATGCAACAGATTTCTGTATATTAATTTTGTATCCAGCAACGTTACTGAATTCATTGATGAGCTCTAGTAGTTTTCTGATGGCATCTTTAGGATTTTCTACGTATAGCATCATGTCATCTGCAAACAGTGACAGTTTTACTTCTTTTCCAATGTGGATTCCTTTTATTTCTTTTTCTTCTCTGATTGCTGTGGCTAGGACTTCCAAAACTATGTTGAATAGAAGCGGTGAGAGTGGACATCCTTGTCTTGTTCCTGATCTTAGAGGAAATGCTTTCAGCTTTTCACCATTGAGTATGATGTTAGCTGTGGGTTTGTCATATATGGCCTTTATTATATTGAGATATGCTCCTTCTATGCCCACTATGAAAAGTTTTGATCACACATGAATGTTTAAATTTATCAAAAGTTTTTCTGTATCTATTGAGATGATCATAATGGTTTTTATTCTTCAATTTCTTAATGTGGTGTATCACATTGTTTAATTTGTGGATATTGAAAAATCCTTGCATCCCTGGGATAAATGCCACGTGATCATGGTGTATGATCCTTTTAATATATTGTTGCATTTGGTTTGCTAGTATTTTGTTGAGGATTTTTGCATCTATGTTCATCAGTGGTATTGCAGTGCACCAAATCTTAACACTTTCTTGAACTGACACTGCTATTCTCACAAACTTCAGAACCTCCCTTTCTTCCCTCCTCCACTTTTCCAGGGGGGAAATCATGCCTTAGTAAGTCTCACAGCATGCAAGATCCAGGGAGAAAGCAAGCACTCCATAGAGGCAGATAATCTTGTCCCCAAATAAAGAAAGAGAAAGGATCTGGAAGAGAATTATACTAATTTATTCCTCTCTCTATGAGGAGAAGCTGTTGAGCAGAGGAAGGCTAGGAATGTTTTGCTAATGAAACACTATGTAGAAGGAGGCATTAGGATTGGGAAAGAAGCATTTCTTCCTAACAGAATTCATGGTTACATAAATTCCCACAAATAATTGCACTTTTACTTCTCTTTGTGAAATTATTACCAAACTCAGGTTCAGCTCATCACTGCTCAAAAGACAATACTTTGAGAGGCAAGTGTCAGTAGAAAGGAAAGGTGCTTTAATCAGAAAAGCCAGCAACCTGGGGAGATGGGGGACTCGTGTCCAGAGACCAACTCTGAAGATTCTGCTCAGCCATGACAGTTTTTAAAGGAGAAAACGGGGAGAAGAATTTCAGTGAATCATCAAGGCAGGAGGCTGGGTTCTGCATCATTTTCCACTGCATGCAGACTGGCTGACTCTCTTCAGATTTTACCTTGCCCACGTGATCTTCCTGCAGGATTGCTAAGACTGCTGTTGGGAGTAGAGAGCTCATCATTCTATAACTACTTATTTCTTCATTCTTACTTCTTTTTATCTAGGAAAAGAATCAGCAGTTTAGGCAAGGCATGGTGTGCATTTAGGAAACCCTAAGTCAGAAGTTAGTTTCAATTGCTTGGTGATCTCATTCCTATAATTAGGTTTTTAAGGTTAGAGGGGGACAGAAATGGGTAAACAGAGAAGGGGCAAGAGAGCTGCTTTCAAAATGTTGCCAATATTCAATTCTGGGTAGATCCCACTGTCAACATTTTTTTTTTAATTTATTTATTTTATTTATCTTTGGCTGCATTGGGTCTTCGTTGCTGCACATGGGCTTCCTCTAGTTGCGGTGAGCGGGGGCTACTCTTCATTGCGGTGCATGGGCTTCTCGTTGTGGTGGCTTCTCGTTGTGGAGCACAGTCTCTAGGCGCGCAGGCTTCAGTAGTTGTGGCTTGCAGGCTCTAGAGCAAAGGCTCAGCAGTTGTGGCGCACGGGCTTAGTTGCTCCGCGGCATGTGGGATCTTCCCGGACCAGGGCTCGAACCCGTGTCCCCTGCATTGGCAGGCAGATTCTTAACCACTGCGCCACCAGGGAAGCCCCCCACTGTCAACATTTTTGGTTTTCATTTTCAGGCAAAATTTGCTAGGAAAAAAGACGTCATGAATATACTGATTCATTAACTATATGTGTTTGCTGTGATAATGCTGTATTCTCTGAAAGATATCAAAACTGTGATTATTGTTCATTGTGGGGTGCCCTCAGATGTGTTCTTTCTTCTCTTGGCTGGTTTCTTCAGTGTGCTCAGTCCTCACCTTCCTCATCTTCCGGTGTTAGTTTGTTCCAGCAGTCATTGGAAGCGTGTTCCATGTCCTCACGTACCCAGTTATTGACATGTTTACCTCAGATGGCTTTTTATTTCCTCAAAGGTTTTCACTCTGGCCCTTTTCATCCTCTGTCAGAGAAGGAGGTGTTCCTTCTCTTTACAAAGTCAACTCTTCCGTGTATAGATTTGTCTGCAAAAGACAACCATTCTCATTTGCTCAATTTGTGTCTCTTTATGCTATTGTACATTTTTGACCTAAATTCTGTTTTATTACATAATCTTACTTTATTCTTTCCCTGTCAGTGGTGCTTGCTGTCGCTGATGTTTCTGTCTAAATATCCTGAAAAATCCACAGAAGATGGAACACTGGGTGTGCCCTAGAGATTTTTCTTTTTCTTTTTTTTAAAATATGAACATCTTGTAGACTATGTTAAGTTTTAAAATGTTTAAAACCTTGTCATAAAATAAGAATAGTGTCAGAATTCTTAACAATTCACAAAAAGCTTTGGTTGTTAATCACTTAAGATGTAAAAGTACCCACAGGTTATATTTCTTTTCTTCCTTTCTGTATCACTGTGGTCCCATTATTCTCAGCCATGTAAAAAAGCTCAGTGCTTTTGATAATCACTTTCAACCATCTCTCCCTACTGCAGTGGTTCATTAAAAACATGCTTCTGGCAATCTGTAAGCCTAAATACAATGCAAAGTTTTCATTATTCTTCAACAAGAGAGACAGAAAATGATGCCAACACAAAGGAAAGGAGAGCTAAGTTGTAGGGAGAGAAAGAGAGTGGGAGCAACGGCACTGGAGGGGACGTGTGGGCTCCTGGTTAATGTCATCAGATGGGCCTAAAGCCAGATCCCTTTCTTTATCTTTCCAGTTATGTGAGTTAATAAATTCACTATGTTCGCTAAGACAAGTTTGAGTTGGTTTTCTGACACTTGCAAATACAGCATGCTTAAAAACAGAAAAATTGGTAGAGAGAGGAAATTTTTTCAATTGAAAGACCCCCAAATGTGGACTCAGTTGAGTCAAGACAGAATGGATGGCAGGCGGAGTGTCTTTCCTTCAAACTGGAAAGTTAACAGTCTTTTCTATGGGGAGCAAAGCCACTTATTAGACTGATACCTATTGTATCTCTGGAACTAGATATTTGGTTGAATAACATTAGGAAGTAGGAATCTGTTGTCTAATGCTTGCAGCCTGCAATAAAGTATTGGAGGAAAAGAGGTCTAACCTTTGGTCTGGATTGGCCTGACTAAAAGAAGAGAGGGAAGAGAATGGTACAGTTTTGATGACCAGCAATCCATGATGACTGAGTGTTGGATAATCATGCATAGTAGGAGGTTGCACTAGCTGTTTCTTCTGCCCATGGCTAAGTGGGGAGCAGGAACCACATTCAGGGTGCTCTTAGAAAATGGAGGAAACTAGATCCCCTAGTCTTCTGTGAAAACTTCCCCCAATCTGTTCTCTTTCTGACCAAATTAATTTCCACTCACTTTGCATATAGTCACCCACTAGGATTTAGCCTTGTGGCAAAGAACAGAATACACTTGGCTGATATCTTAGCCATTAATTTGGAGGCACTTGGCTGATATCTTAGCCATTAAAGACCAAGGGAGACCACCAGGTTAATGAACTCTGACTTTACCAAGATCTCTAGCTTTGGTTACTTGACTGGGGAGTAGAATGGATACAAATTTGCTAGCATCCTACTCTGGTTTTAAGAGATATTTTGTTATCAAGAAAGCTGCACACTGACAGAGAAAATATTCATATGATTGTTTACTCCTAAGGTTTGAAACCAACCCTGCAGGAAGTAGGATGCTAAAGCAAAATAGCTGCCTAGTTTCCTTCCACATGTGAATAGGAAGGGCAGTACAAGGGTGAATATTCCAGTGAAGAGAATCAGGGTCACTGAGATTGGTTGACCAAGGAATTCATTTCACTGCCTTAGCGGGGAGACCTTGTAATCCATGTCCTGGAAGTATGATAGATGCCTTGTATGTTGTTTCTCTTTCTTTCCTTTTCTAAATTGGAGATTTTTTGATAGTTATTCTATTTTAGCTCCATCAATGTATACTCAACGTATTGTGGTGGGTAAATATATTATTTAGGCATGGACTGCTAGACCACGAAGCCATTTCTGGACTTTACTGGAAAGACTACACACCACCCAGAAAACCTGGACTTAGAAAATGATGCACTAGCTGTTTAAGACTTAGTCACCCTCTGGAGGAAAGAATAAGTGAGAGTTGCTTATGAATGGGATACTTGGATTTCATCATACTGGGGATTTTTGAAATTGTATGAATGGCAGAAAAGGTTGTTTGTGGCTGCCAGGAAGTCAAAGGATGAAATTATAGAAGGCATTCACTACTACTACTTTTTTCTTTCTGATCTCCACAATTTCTTTTCAGAAATAACATTTCCTCCATTTCATGTGATTCTGATGGGGTTGTTTATTAAGATAGTTTGGTATTTCCAAAATCGGTATAGGGATATGATCTGTTCTGACTAGTCACATCTTTTACACGGGGCTGTAATATACATTTGGAGAAGGCAGTTCTCTTGTATTCTGAGATTGTGATCACAATGAGTGGTGAGAGTGTGCAGCCAGAGGGGCTACCTCTGCTGCTATTAATCAGTGAATAAATGCTATTATAGACAGAGGGGAACATAAGCACAGAATATCACAGCATAAATGTCTATGGTGCTTTTTGGGTAATTGTCTCTACCCACATCTGCCTCTCAGAAATCCCTGCCTGGAGTCTCTTCTGAGTGGTCAGTCAATTCCTTTAGTCAGCAGATGATTTAACCAACAATGGCTGTATGTAGGGATATAGAACATAAATAACGTGGCTTGAAAAGTGGAGCTGAGCCCATTTACAACTTCTGTTTAGTAATCAGATCCAAGAGATGTAGCAGAAATCTAGATAGGAGGAGATCCTTGATCTGAAGGATCTAGTGGCTGTTGACACATGGCAAGTGTGATCGAGACAAAGGTAATCTCAAGATTTATCTTTTAGAAAATTTCCATAACATGACTCACACTGTCAGAACAAGATATTTACCATGGTGTTTATGAAGTATTTAGTACCCCCTTTAACTATGGTGCCCTTGGGCAGTGCACAACCTTATCAACTAAACATTCTGGCATTGGTTATGACAATATGAAGCCACATGGACATGAAAATTGGAAATCAGCCTTGACTGAAGCATAGTGTTTAGGGAACACTAAATAGTTTGGCACTATAGAGTTAAGCTATATGAAAAGGCTTATAACATCCTCTTTTACAGATAACTGAGATCACGGTATTAAAGACCTTGTTGTCAGAAGTTTAGACTTTACATTGTAAGCAGTAGCTACCCAGTAGGTATTTTAAGATGGGAAGTCAGATTAACGAGAGCTGTGATTCACAGACTCGGGCACTGGGGACAGTGTTGAAATACCCACTGGTTTTGGTGGTGTTGTTAATATCACAAGTACTACTTTCCTAACATCTATCTTGCCCAGTGTTTTGATCCTTGGCTCTGTATCAGAACCAGTGTTTTTTAGAGGACTTTTTGGAGAAATATATGTTGGTTTCACATTATGTAACCTACAGCACTTATTTATTTAAATTTTAAGGTTATTTTAAAAGTTTATAAAAATTTGTAAAAAGGCACATATGAACATAATTTAGTTACATATACTTAGAAAAATATGAGAAAAATTATATATGAATGTTAGTGATGCGGGCTATTGTAGTAGACAATTTGGAAGGAAAAGTAAAAAGAGTTATACTAGAGTTGTCAAGTCTGAGATCTGATTCAGTATCAGACTTTACTAAATGATGTCAAGATTACAGGCAGCTGAAAAGCGCACATAAAGCAGAGGGAGGTCTGCAAAGTCAAGGACACCTTACCAGGTCCTGTTCTTTCACACTAGACATGTCTTTTGGGCCCAGAGCAGATGAGGTCTTAGGTGCAATTTCTGACATTCCTCTTACTGTAGGAGCCCTTCAGCTCTACTACATTATGGCCCAGAGTCGTATAGCTTAGGTGACATTCTCCAGGGAGCCTTGCATCATTGGTCCAGGGTTTTATTTACCCTAGGTAATCCTTAGCCAGAGCCATCTTTCTAAGGACATTTACAAGATAGTGAATCTTTTTCCTAGCAAATCTCATTAGTTTTCTAGCTTGAGAAAGTCCAGTTGACAAAGAAATTATGTCATCTTCTTTTCCCCTTTCCCAGTATCATTCCCGTCTTCCACAGGAGAGGGAATGGATCACTGGACTGTTGCTTATACTCTTTTTTTCCCAATAATATTTTAGAACCATTCTGAATTATTAATGAAATAAAACAAGTTTTATGATCAGGAAATTCCCTACAGTTATAGCAGCAGTTTTCCATGATTTAAGTCTTGGAAAAAATTGGGAAGAACCAGCTGATCTGGGAAATAAGATGGTACCCTTGGGTGGCAGTGAAGTGGAAAGTTTTTTAAACCCGAGAGAACTGATTGAAGGAACGTAAGGAAGTCAGCTCTTCACTTACTCTTTAGCATCTTGACTGCAGCTTGATTGACTGTGCTTTAGGTATTAGACAGTTTTAGAATCATTATATAAATCACTATGTCTTGCATTTAAAAATGTTTTCTTTCCGATTGATGAATGCTTTCTTGTCTTTTTAAGAAAAAAATTAAATGTCTATATTCTGGGCAAACATATGGTATGCTTTAAAACTGCTAGCAAATAACCTACATAATTGGACAACCCATTATCTTGATTATTGCTTATCACAGATACAGCATTTGACTAAAACGGTATTCACTCAAAGTAACTGACAAGCATTAATTACTTAATATGTTCATGTTTTTTATGGATAAGTTAAATATAGTTGAATACATATGTGAGTCTGTACACACACACACACACACACACTCATACACTTCCAGGACTAATATGGAACAAGAGGAAATATTTGTTGCCGCTGAATGTCTATATACTAATGTCTATAAAATTCCTCCAAAATGATATTGGTCTTTTCAGAAATAATACTCTCAATAATAACATTTATAATCACGGTTAGACACAATTTTAGCATAAAAAATATTTTAGTCAGGAAGTTCTTTACAGTTAAACTTTTGTGATTATTTTTTCCAGCTTTATTGAGGTATAATTGACAAATAAAAATTTTATGTATTTAAGTTGTAAAATGTGATTTTTTTACAGACTTAATTTTTTTAGAGAAGGTTTAGGTTCACAGCAAAACCAATGGGAAAGGTTTAGACATTTACTGTATACCCTTCCCCCCACACATGCATAGCCTCCGCCATTATCAACAGAGTGGTACATTTGTTACAGTTGGCGAATCTACATTGATATGTCATTATCACCCAAAGTCCAGAGTTTCCATTACAGTCCATTCTTGGTGTTGTACTTTCTATGGGTTTGGACAAGGGTGTAGTGACACATATCCATCATTATGGCATCACACAGAGTATTTTCACTGCCCTGAAAATCCTCTGTGCTCTGCCTATCCAACTCCCACCCATCCCCACCCCCAGGCAACCACTGATCTTTTTACTGTCTTCATAGTTTTGCCTTTTCCAGCATGTCACAGAGTAGGAATTATACATAGCTCGCCTTTTCAGATTGGCTTCTTTCACTTCGTCTTTTTATTTTTTTTAACATCTTTATTGGAGTATAATTGCTTTACAGTGGTGTGTTAGTTTCTGCTGTATAAAAAAGTGAGTCAGCTATATGTATACATATATCCCCATATCCCCTCCCTCTTGCGTCTCCCTCCCACCCTCCCTATCCCACCCCTCTAGGTGGTCACAAAGCACCAAGCTGATCTCCCTGTGCTATGCGGCTGCTTCCCACTAGCTAGCTATTTTACATTTGGTAGTGTATATATGTCAATGCTACTATCTCACTTCGTCCCAGCTTACCCTTCCCCCTCCCCGCGTCCTCAAGTCCATTCTCTACATCTGTGTCTTTATTCCTGTCCTGCCCCTAGGTTCTTCAGAACCATTTTTTGTTTGTTTGTTTTTAGATTCCATATATAGGTGTTAGTGTATGGTATTTTTTTTTTTCTCTTTCTGACTTTGTCTTATGCATTTAATATACCTCCATGTCTTCTCATGGCTTGATAATACATTTCTTTTTAGTGTTGAACGATGTTGCATTGTCTGGATATACCAGTTTGTTAATGAATTCACCTACGGAATCACATCTTGGTTGCTTCCAAGGTTTAGCAATTATGAATAAAGCTATTATAAACATTTGTGTACAGGTTTTTGGGATGGACATAAATTTTCAATTTCTTTGGGTAAATACCAAGAAGTGTGATTGTTGGATCATATGGTAAGAGTGTATTCAGTTTTGTAAGAAACCATCAAATTGTCTTCCAGACTGGCTTTGCATTCTCACCAGAAATGAATGAGAGTTCCTTTCATTCTACACCCTCACCAGTATTTGGTATTGTCAAGTGTTCTAGATTTTTGCCATTTTAATAGGTGTGTAGGGTTGTTTTAATTTGCATTTCCCTGATGATATAGGATGTGGCTCATTGTTTAGTATGCTTATTTGTCATCTGTATATCTTCTTTGCTGAGGCGTCTGTTAAGGTCATTACCAATTTTTAATTGAGTTATATGTTTCTCATTTTTAAATTTAAGAGTTCTTTGTATATTTTAGATAATAGTCGTTTATCAGATGTATCTTGCAAATATTTTCTCCCTGTCGCTTGTCTCTCATTCTCTTGACTTTTGTAATAATTTTAGTCCATTTCTTCTTGTGGAAAACAACACAGTATCCTTTATTTTGTCTTCCATAAAAGATACCCTAAGACATCCCCATACGGGTATCCTTGGATTTAGCGCAAATGAATTGAAAATGGGAAGAAGACACATACCCTCTTCCCCTGTCTGAAAGTACATTCATGATAGACTAGAAGGTGGGTGTTATCAGTTAGTCTTGTATTTCCTTCAATGGACTGGAATGTTCTCTAGAATTATGTACCTTAACAAAGACAGCTCCCCCTCCTGGGTTAGTTACAGTCTTTAGTCAAATAATATCTCAGGCGTCCTTTCCTCTCACATGTGAGAGTCCACAGATATGCCTGAATTTAGTTGTTCTTCCCTGTGTTTGTCATATTTTCTCTAACTCAGGTGGGGGGTTGATATTCCGGGTCACTGAAGGATCCTCTAGGGTATATAGAGTGAAAATAATGTTTGTGGTTAATCATTCCTTGCTCATTAGAATCTCTAGAGAGAAGTGAGGTCAAAAGTCCCTCTTTAATTTCAAACAAATTACATGAGCATCATACATCTTAGCCACTTCAGACTGAATGTGCCACGTAGGGCATTCTGTGTCACATATATATTCATGACATTTGGACTGAATTAATTTTATCTTTCATTTGATCAACATTATAGTTTATAAAAAATAATAGAAAATTTGGAACTTTTCCTCCTGAGTCTCATCTGTTATACAAACCAGAGCTAGGTAGGCAATAAATAGCATAGGCTACCAGAATGGTGGGAAGCAAAATTATGGTAGAGGAAATAAATCAGGGTGGAATGGCCAGTGCTTTGAGACAGGCTTCCATAATATGGAAAGATAAGGTTTAGGCAGGAATTAAGCTGTTGCATAGTCTTTTCCAATATACCCTCTATTTTATTCTTCTGTTCTTTTAAGTCACTTTTGCTTTAGAGTAAATCTCTTCTACTTAAACCTTCGTTATAATTTGAAAAGCAGCCAGGCTTATCCTTTTCTCTGAAAATCTTGTGAGAGACATGGATATTGTGCCCAGAAAACACAAATGTATACATAAGCACATAATAATTTTAGGGGTTTACATATAATGTCCATCCAAAGACCTTATGAGTGGTCCATGAAAGGTGTTAAAATTCCCTCTATTTTATAAAATGTAAGGAAAAGAAGCTTACTATTTCATCTAATAATGATAACTAGACTAGAAAATATAGAATGAAATCAATTGTTCTTTTATGATTTAGCTTATACAATACCTCTCAGTTTTATCGTTTTAAAGATCTAAAACTTCAATTCATGTGTATTATTCTATAGTTTTTAAGTTACATGCTATTATTTATATATCTGCTTATTAAAAATGCTAGTAATTTTGAATTAGCAATCTTCCTGAGTTCTTAAACATAGTCTAATAATTTGTACCAGTATAGCCATCTTCATATCTCACTTTTAAATTTTCTCCCATTCTGAAAGTATTATTGGGATCTTTTGTTTTTTAAATACGTGATTGAGGGCTTTCAACATCTCTAACTGTAATCTGCTCATGTGAGTCTACAACTGCAAGAATATCAGCCTTTTTCAGGCCATATATGTGTAGCTTTGAACTTCTTACTTTACAGAACCTGGGATTGTTTGGATTTCTTGAATTCCTTATTTAAAAGAATTGCTTCATATGTGGCTGTTAGTTCTTTATCTGAGCTATGTGATTATAAAAAGACATACCTACTGAAAAATCTGAATGAAAATGCAAGATTTTTAAAAGGTATATAATTATACATTAACCAACAATAGTGTGGAGGTATGAGAATGGAAAAAAGTAGCCATTCAAGTTATCCACTGCTATACAACAAGCCACCCCAAATCAACTGGCTTAAAACAACCATGTGTTAGCTCTCATGGTTCTGTGGCTTGAATGCTTTCAACTAGGCTGTTCTCACTCGGAGTCTCTCCAGGAGCACCAGGTAAATGGCAGCTGGGACTGAACTCATATGACGGATGACTGGCCTGACCATTGATGCTCCCTGTGGGCTAGTTGCTCAGCTGGAGTTCCCCATTCAGCACCTACACGTCACCTTTTCCTGTGGTAAGGGACTCCTCACAACGTGGGTAGTTGAAATCCTTACATCGAGTCTCAGGGCTCAAAGAGAGAAGGTAGAAACTTCCAGGGCTCTTCTAAAGGCTAGGTCCAGAACTGAAACAGTGTCATTTTGCTGTAGATAATGCAAATCATTAAGGCCAATGCAGATTCCAAGGGGAGGGAATAAGTCTCCACTCTTCATGGGAGGAATAGCAAAAAAATGTACTTTCATCTCTCACAGTATCTATTGAGATAATTACCAGAGATGAGCACGGTTAACAGCTACAAGAACCGGGATGTCTAATACTATATTTTAGGTTGCTGACACTGCTATGACATTATAGCAGTGTTACCTGTATGTCCCCCCAATTTTTATTAGTCTGCCACACACATGTATAAAGGTTGTGGATAATTGCGGGTGAGAGTATTAAAAGGAAGCATAGCTTGCCCTGTATTCACCACTCTGTTAATAAAAAAAGAACATCATCCTATCTAAAAGATTATGTCTAGGGCATTCAGATAATGAGAAGCAGTCAAATGAACAGTGGTACATGATCAAGACAGAAGTCCATCTAAATCTTTGAGAGGTCCTGAAGTGAAGATGCCGCACTGATCTTATTCATACCAGTAGTTTCCAAACTTATTGTCTGTCTGTCTCTCTCTCTTCCATTCTCCCTAACAACTATTAATATCTAACAGAATTGGTGTTTACTACACACATTTTGGAAAATGCTCCCTACCAAAATGCTTCATACCAAAATATAACAGAGATTGTGTTGAGTTCATAGAAAGGATAATATCTTTGGGTTACAGGTTTTAGGATAGATTTAATGACAGAGCTAGGAATCTAGAATCATTAATGAAACTTGTTTTAGAAGAGAGGGGAGGAAATTTTGTTAGAAGAGATATTAAATATCATCCAGGCCAAGAGTTTTCATAATATTTTCAAGGAATCTAAGGCTTTGGGGGAGGTGTTTCAGAGAAGACCAGGAAGGGTCTCTACCTCTTCTCTGGGAGGAGTCAAATATTAGATTTCACTTGAAATAGTAATGCTGATTAAAAGATGAAGAAGAACAAGGAGAGGCGGAGAGGGTTCATTCTAAGAGACGGAGAATCAGAAATAGAATGGAGATCCTCTGACTTTTAGACCAGGATATTTGCAGTCTTGTACCATCATCCCTGAGGAGGGGAAATTTGAGATTAATGGAAGTTAGGTTGTTTTCAGATTGTGAACAATCTTAAACTCAGGATAAGGATTTTGTCATTATTCTTGTAGATTTTGAAAATTCCACAAATATTTATTAGCAGAAAATAGGATTGCGTGTTTAGGAAGATGGGTAGAGTGCTAGATAAAACTGAGGAGATAAACACTGCAATTGAGAAGGAAAACATTTGAAAAAATTTGACTAGCTGTTTATTTAAATAATCCTGGCAAGAGGTAGTGAATTATAAGGGCTCTACTTATTCCATGCCAGTGGAAAGGTAAGCAGGAAAAGCAATACATCATCTGCATTGAAGTTCTTAAGAGACTTCCTTACTTGGATGAATTTGATACTTAATTCTGTATGCGGAATTCCTAACAAATTAATTTAAGTCATGATTGTAGCAATATGGGTCAGTTACTGATAGAGATATATAATGCTTATACATATATTACTCGGATGGGAGGATATATCTTTCTTTCATTAAAAACAGTTGGTGTTAAGATAAATCTCTACATCTTAAATACTTTTGAGGTGAAATCAGCCAGTGTTATGGGATAGTTTACTGAAAAAGGAAACTAATGATGGCTTAATACATTCAGTTGTGTAGACAAAGAATCTTCCTACAAGACACTGTCTGGGGCTTCCCTGGTGGCGCAGTGGTCGAGAATCTGCCTGCTAATGCAGGGGACACGGGTTCGTGCCCTGGTCTGGGAAGATCCCACATGCCGCGGAGCAACTAGGCCCGTGAGCCACAACTGCTGAGCCTGCGCGTCTGGAGCCTGTGCTCCGCAACAAGAGAGGCCGCGACAGTGAGAGGCCCGCACACCGCAATGAAGAGTGGCCCCCGCTTGCCGCAACTGGGGAGGGCCCTGGCACAGAAACGAAGACCCAACATAGCAATCAATCAATCAATAAATCTTTAAAAAAAAAAAAAAATTGCTATACAGAACATCTTTAAAAAAAAAAAAAGACACTGTCTGAAACACACCACTTAACTCTTCAATGCCGGTTTTTGTAATTAAGCTAATTCTTTAAGCCCCACTAGGACAGACATGTTTGTCTGTTTTGCTATCTTTTTCCCAGTGTCTGTCACCAGTAGACACTCAAACAGTAGACAGAGAATGAATACTATCTGTCACCAGTAGATACTCAAAGTGATTTGTAGAATGAATACATGCTAATCCATGAAGCTACTTATTATCATGTGGTTAAACATTTTGCATAATACACTACTACATTTTGAAAGTTTGTAAAAAAACTTACCCATCGCTAATAATTTCTGTGAGAAAATATGATTGGATAACATAAAAACATTTTATGTAGAATTGAACATGTTATAACTGAAAATTACTTAGAAACTCTTCAAAGAAAATAAGTATGTATATATCATACTGTACAAGGTCATCCCTCCTTTCTGAGAGGACATTCCTTTAAGCCTAAATTAGTTCATCCAATCAGATGACTGATGAAGCAGTTTTTGCCACACTTGAATTTTCTGCACAACTCTAATGAGGGAATAGCACATAATTAGAAAGCCTGGAAGAAAATTTGCAAAGCCCCATCTGTTTTCCTTTCATGTTTTTCATGTATTCTTCCTCCCCTCAGCTGAAAAAAATATTTTGATGTTGAATTTATGAACTTAGTGCTTCAAATAAAATAATAATTTATTGTAAAGTAGGACTTTCAGTCTCCCCAAATAATTTCTCAAAATTGAGTGGATTTTCAACTTTTTGGAATAAATACACATTTTCTGATATTCGACTATTACAATCAGTGCAGTGGTTTTTGGTGAGAAGACCCTGTATCAGGGACTAAGGTAATTTCTTGTAATTTTGGCTGCATAGGGGGTCTGATTGCAGATAGCCTATCAGAAATTCTGATTAGCAGCTGTAGATGTGTTTGATTAAAAGTGATAAAGTCATCACTAGTTGATAAAGGCAGTTGGTGTCATAGAAAACTTCTCTTCCAAAGCCATGACTCATGGGGGTGGGCAGGGGTCTCTGTCCCTTGGGTGGCAAAAATATCAGGGCCCAATGAACTCAATTTGGTTATAGGAATTAGCAGCTCTTTGATAGGGAGCGCTCTGCGGTAATTAATTTGCTTTTCCTTCAAGGTCTTAAAATATCCAGCTTGATCTTTGTCCACCTGATTAACCAGTTAATTAAATTTTTATGTAAGTCTTCCGACCTAGTTAATTTACCAGGGACATCCATTAATGGGGAGTAACAGATGAGGGTTCTTCCTGACCCCTCGGTACAAATCACTGCTTCTCATCTAATTCCAGTGGAAGGAGCCCCTGCTTTCACTAACATCTGTGACATCGTGGAAACAAATAAGCAAAGGGCAAACACTGAAACTGGGAGGACTTTGGAGTCTGTAAGCTTCTACAGTAGAAGTTAAAACACTGAAAGGAGAAGGGAAATGTTGGTAAAACTGACATCACACAGAGCCTTTCAAGGGGAGAAGCACTTCAATGTTTATTTAATAGACAAAAAAGGGAATAAAGGTATAAATGGCTAATGGGCTGTGCCAGCTCACTCTGTCGGTATCTTCCTCTGTCCAAAAACTCTGCCTTAACATTTTTTTTTCTTAAAATTGCAATGCTTTTTCGTAAGTCACAGATTTTACGACGGTAACAGGCCTTGTCTTTTAGAGTTGTGTGATCTGTGTGGTTTACGAAGCTAAACTTGGCAGTGGCTGCAGGACAGTGTTGTTGAGAGCGCATGAGTTCCTCGGATGCTTGCAAAAATGGGCAAAGGAGTCAGAGAAGAGGCAGAGGATAGAAATACAAGGAGTTTAAAATGTTTCTTAGGGTTAGGCCAATATTGAGGAACCGGCAGTGGATTTCTCCTCCATCCTGTTCTCCACCTCATCTCTCTTTTTCCTCTTACCTCCCTTTTCTTTCTCCTCTTTCCCCTTTCTAAACTTCGAGATCCTTATTTCCCAGGCCCAAACTCAGGCTAAAATTATTTATTCTGTCCTCAAAATACGCTCGAGTTAAATACAGTCCAAGGACTTCAGACCCTGATCATCATCATTTCCTTGGGAAAAGTTGCTTCGTGACAAACTTTGTTGTTTTATAACACAACAACACAATTTCCTAGGTTGGGGGTCTGCTTATATTTCACAGATCTATGGGCTATCTCTCTGCTTTCCTTTTTCTCCTCATTAAAATAAAAATCAAGATGTTCTAGTAAATTCCTTTCACTGATTACCCCGTTGATGGTTGTATTCCTAAATACGTGGGAAGAAAATTAATGAGCTTTTACAGAGTTCTAAAACTGTGCATATCCTTGGAAACTAATGTTGTATTTAACTTCAGCCATGATGGATTGATCTGGTGTACTGTTATACTTGCGGTTTCAGAGAAATGATTTATAAGAAGAAAAACAGGCATCATTTTGTTTATGATTTATGAGCTTTGATCGTTAATCCTGAATTTTTATATCATTAGTCCTGAGAAAGGGATAATATAAGACAGGTGCAATGAGATTTCAAATATTTTCATACGTATAATTCAGTTTATTATCCATACTTTGGTCATGGGTTTTATAATAGAGCACATAATCATGATGGAGCACACAATCCTTAACCCTAACATAATTTCTCAAATACATATATTTGCCAAATTGCATAACCATATGTATATTCTCATAGGTATAGCTATATATGTATGTGTGTGTGAAAAATCAGTTTAAGTATAGGTGAAGATTGCAATAGAGAAATAGCTCATTCAAAGGAATTTAATGATGGAATACAAATAATTCATGTAGAAAATAAATTCCTTTTAAGTATGTGAGGTCACCTACATTTTATAAAATGAAAAGATTTTCAAGGATTTATTGAGCTAAGTTCAGGAGAATTGCCTTTCTCCTTGCCAGGCCCTAAATAAATGAAGAGGTTAGTTTTTATAAATGAGTGAGGAAAAGGTCCACAACTCTATAGAGACATCAGTCAGAAAGATTTTTCAAAAAAGTTCCCTTTTTTTTCTGACTCAACATAACATTGAAAAATGATTATACCTTACCCAGCCCATTTTTTCCAGTCTTCTCTGAGTGTTCTTTCTCCTTGAAGAGTTTCAAAGGTTCAAGCTAAGCTTACAGCTCCATGATGGGAGCCAGAATGTGGCTTGTCTCCCTGGAAACCACCTGGTCACTGCTGCCTTTCCTTGAGGTGCCTGCCTGGTCTTCTGCTCTACAGGCAACACAGTGGAGAACCGTCAGAGGTTCAACCAGAGAAGCAGTGCCAGGACGAGAGATACACATTAGAAGAATTACTGCAAGGAACTGGCTTGAGCGTTGGTGAGAGTTGGCTAGGCAAGTTCAAAATCCAAAGGAGAGGCTGGAATTCTTGGGCATGAGTGGAAACTGTCATCCACAGGTGAGATTTCTTCTTTACCAGGGAAGCCTAGGCAAGGATTCTAGAGGCCTCTCACCTGATTGAATCAGGTCCACCCAGATTATCTAAGATCATTGCTCTCTCATGTTTGGCTTTTATATATCATAAACAGGTAAGAGATGATAATCTCCCTTACTTAGAGTCAGCTGGCTATGAATTTTAATCACATTTTAAAATTACCTTCATAGCAACACCTGGATTAGTATTTGATTGAAACTGCTGACTGTAGCTTAGCCAAATTCACACAGCCAAAGACCATCACATCACAATGATGACATACTGTTACAGCTTTTCTTTTCTCATTTGGGGCACCCAAAGGCAAATGCTCTTATGAGTTGGTGCAGGATCAAGATACTAAGGACAGTCTCATGCTTCGTGGTGGTTTTTTTTTTACCCCTGTTTCTATAGCTGAGGCTTGTCTTCCTGTGTATCTATAGTAAGAATTCTACCAATTCCATTTATTCACAAATGGAAGAAACATTGCCAGGAATTTTTGCCACTGGCACAGAAGAGTTCTTATAGAAAATTTTGCTTTATAAGTTAGTTGATAATTTTGTCATATTGCTTAAAATATAAAATATAGTTTCATGGTTTAGAATATTTTATGTAATAATTGTTAAAAAGATGGAATATTATAGGTAAATATGAAACATCTTTAAATCATAAAAGTCTGTACTCTTTTGGGGGATATTTATAGTATTATAACACTTTTACATGGATAGGGTAGAAGTTAAATTAACTAATGTTTTCACCTAATATACTATACTATTATATCATAATATTCTTTAGTTTTGAGTATAAGAATATAGCCTATCTACAAAGAAAATAAACATTTTTGTTGAAATATTCAATTGAAGACACTTTTGGGAGAGAAATTAGTATAAAAATTATATTGTAGGGGGAAACATTCATCACAGGCTTGAGTCTTCTTATGTCTTAAAAGGCTTATTATCATGTCACTTGAAACAAAAGTTTGAAGGCTAAGTTTGAATTAGCCTCTAGTCAAGATATGAAACTAAATTAGGAAGAAGTCTAATCATTTCAGTCAGAGCAAAAATAGAAACAAAATAAAGGATTTCTTCAGAAACTGAGGTTTTCTTAAGAATTGGAGACTACATGTTTATTCTGTTTTTCCCCCTCTGTCCAATCCCTTTTATTTGTTGTATGGCCACTGCATTAATTAGCAATTTTATTTGTTTGTGAATATCTCTGAAGTACCTGAAGTAAATTGTAAAGCGATTTTTTTTTTCTAAGAGCACTGTTTGTCTATGCCCAAGCTAAATAATTCAAAAATTTTCATTAGTTTTCTAAGATTAATTGGGTCTCATTGTCTTTTCTTTCCTGTATCATTTTATAGCTGAGTGGGAGCATGCACATACCTAATAGCTGTTTTGTAAATATTTGTTGATTGATGACAGAGGCTGGTTAAAAGAGTTTTAATGAATCATTAGTACATTAAATTAATAAATCATGACAACAATATTAATGTTGGCTTAGCTATTTCTAGACTCTGCTTCATATACACAAATAGTCCATTAGTGGCTTTGAGTTCATTGCTTTACATGTCTAATTAAATATAGTCTAAATTAATTACAAACAACAAAACTTCCTCAATAAATATTTTAAATGGGTATCTCTATATGTCTTCCTGTATACTCATCAAAATATTACATGGGTTCAGGAAAAAATAGAATGTTGCCTTAGTTCACTTGCCCACGATACAGGCACACTTGAATCTAATTAATTTTTTACCTTGTGAGCATCGTTCTCCTATAACCAAGACAAACAATTTATCACAACAAAGGGAGGTGTCAAAAGAGGTGTTTTTCTCTTGGGGGAACTGATTTTCCCAACTGACTAGCAATTTTGCTTCTCCAGCATTTCCCAATCATAGCCAGGCTTCCCTTCCCTGCTTATGATGTATAAAAGGCAAACATGAGACAGCAAGTTTTTCTCAGAAACCATCTTTTTAATACTTTTGTTATATTGTTTTCATTCTGTTTAGAGATAGATTTGTTCCATCTTTTACGGAACCAAAAATATAGCCATGATGATTTAATTGCACTACACTAATTGCTGATGGTGGTAACAGAAAAAGGAGGAGGACCTTACAGATGCTACCAGTAGGACAATATAAGCTTAGAGCCCCAGATCATTAGATTTTTAAATAATATTTTTAAATTACACTTTGATCTAAATTGATTGTCAGATTCAGATCTTGAGTTCTCAGTGCTTTTCTAGTTTCTACTATAAATTGACAATATTATTTGGCTTCAGTATATAATTTTACATAATTTCACTATGCACATAGTAAGGATGTAGATTATACTATTTTTAAGTATACAGTCAAAATCTAGTTTAATGATTTAGTGTAATTTTCATCAAGTTTTTTTTTCCCCTGTGAGATCTGTTAAATCTGAAAATGTATCTGAAAAAGATTCTGAAGTTGGACTTCCGGTGGCTTTTGTCACTTTGCTGAGAATGGTGAAATATACACTGCTGAGGAATCACAGATCTGCCTTACTTTTCTTGTGGGTGCTTTCTCCAAGTATAGGCAACTGCACATGAGGGCGATTGGGCAGGTCCACAGAGTAAGAGAAGCAAAAACCGTCAATTACTGATTAATCATATTTCATGTGTTGCCTTATCATGGGGTTAAGAAAGAGATGGTCCTTTGGAAATTACAGACTTGTGAAATAGGCAGATGTTAAACAAGTAATTGTAAAAAGGTAGCGCTTGAGAGCAATGAGACAACATTAGACATGGAAGAATGGAAAGTGAAAAGCTGAGAATCTAGGACTGAATCCTGAGAAGCTCCAATGTTTTGAATAAGAGGAATCTGCAAAGGAGACAGAGAAAACAGAAATGAAATTGCAGGAAAATATAGAAAAACTGTGTGTCATGGAGGAAAAAAAAAAAAAGAAAAGATTCTGTTCTGAGAAGGAAAATGTGGACAACTGAGCTAAATAGTACTGAAAGATCGAAGAAAAGAAGGGCTGGGCCGCCATGTTATTTCCTAAACCATTGCTTCCCAATCTTTCTCAGCGCTGTGGGCTGCCCTTGACTAAACTCTGAGGTTTGGTGCTCCTACGTTGATGTCACGCCATTAATCTCCCACAAGCTGGCAGTGATAAGAGCCACACCAGTAGAGTGATTTGACTTGAGCCCAGATGGAAGCCGACTGAGAGGCCAACAGCAGAATCTCCCCCCAAGGGCGTGTTATGAGTTGTTCTGCTGTTTGTCCTAGTGTTTCCTCCCAGGCTGCCAGGGCCCAGCCTGCTGCCAAGTGACACACAGGGCTCTGAGTTCAGAGAAGTCCCTCCCCCGCCTCGGGACGGCCCTTAACCTCTGGGATATGGGAGCTGCTGGGTGAATGTTCCAGCACGCCCTTCTTCAGACACACAGTTCTGAAAGGTGTGCCCTTTACTTCTTAGAATGTCCCTCATGGTGGACAATTTTCCTGACTGTTCACTCACTGCAGCTTCCTGAAATCACTCCTCAAGCCAACTTTCTGCACTTGTTTCAGTCTCCAAGTTCAGGGGAACCCAAATGAAAACTGACTGGCCCCTGAAGGGGAATTTAGATCAGGGAAGGGTTTTGTTCATTTATTTGATGAAGATGGGAGAATCATAAATAAATATAAAATCTAACCAGAAAGATCCAGGAGTGAAAGAGTGAGTGAATACAAATGAGAGAAAGGTGTAATCAATGGAGCAAGTTACCGCAGGAAGTAGAAAGTGATGGAATTCCCTGTACTGAGTGATTACCTTAAGTGAGAAGAGGGACACACACATACATTCACACACAAAGGGGAAAAAAATAGGAGTGGTACAATGTTTTGTACATTTTACGATGAGAAGTGCATGGCGTTCCTCCTGATGGCTTCTGTATTTTCCATGAAATCCATTTATTCATTTGACATATACTTATTGAATGCCCACTACAAGCCAGAAGCTCTGCAAAGCACATCATCCAGAGAGCAAGAGAGTGACTACTCTCAGGAAAACTCGCTGCCCTCAGGGAAGGCATTTTTAATAAATTAAAAAAAAAATTTTACTTAAAAATTTTTATTTACAGTTTTAAGAAGAGAGAACCTGAACAGAAATCTGCTTATTGTCTCTTTTAGTTTTATTTAATATATATGTAACAAAGTGGAATTCATTTTGGGAGTTTACATTATGGAAACTATGTATCATATTCAAGAACATTAAAAAAATGCAGAAAAACAGAATTCAGGAAAACTCTACCTGTGATTTCACTAGACAATCATTATTTACATTTTTACTCATGATCCACCAGTTTTCATGCATACATTAAAAAACTTAACCATTTTCCTCTACATAACATATAGAGTTTCTCCATACTGTTTTAATATTATTTGAAAGTAATTTTTGACTAGATACTATATTCACATGGCTCAAAATCCAAAAGATTCATAAGGGTAAACCTTGAAAAGGCTCTCCCCCTCTTGGATACCAGTAGACACCTACACAGTACGTAAATTAGTCTCTAGCCTCTGAGTCCTCACCTGTGAACAGGTGAATTGGCAACTTCCCTCCCTCTCATTCAACCTCCTATAACACAGCCTGGGCTTTCCTGCATCAGGGCTCCAGAGGGATTGCCTTCAGGAGCCACTAGGGTGATCTGCCAATGTATTGTGTTCTAAACTCCTAACACGCCTGCTGCTGCTCTTATTTCTGTAGGTAACAGTGGTAAGGGTAACCTTGGTTTCAGTGGTTACACTAGCATCACACCTCCTGCCATGGACATTTCAGGGGCTGTTGCTGTTGCTCTAGCTAGGAATGATCATCTGATGTCATCTAAAATGGCCCATCTTTGAGCCAAAGTGGATGCTGTTAATAATTACACAAGGACAACAGGTAGAAACTGCTTGAGCAAAATGGCACCTATGGTCACCTTATTATAGCAGGGGCTCTCTGCTCACTGGTAGTAGATTTATTTCCTTCATTGCTTACAGCCTGCTTTCTTAAAGACCTCAGAAAAAGTCCATCTGAATGAAAAAAACATATTAAGGTACTGTGGAGTGCCAAGTCCACCCAGATCATCCTTTGATACCGACAAGACCTGGACACTTGGGTGGGTGAGAATTAGTGCTTGCTCCCCTCTTGCCAGAGTCTTAATTCTGATGCTGTGGTGTTTGTTGTAGGCTGTCAATAGTTCTAGAACTCCTTTTCCCTTTAATGCTAAGAAGTCCACCAAGACTGTACAAACTGAAGCTGAAGGCAACAAAGGACAGCCCATGGGTGGGCAGGAGTGATTGCCAAGGGCCTAAGATTACAACTGTGGTTTTCCATTAAATGTCAAAAAATCTAACATGTAAGGAAAAGTGTGGTGACAGATGCTTTGGCTGTAAATTGTCATTGTGTTTTTATTGTTTATTACTTGCAGATCATAGATAAAGGAAATTTGGTTTGGTTTATAACATTTGGTTTATAACGTTATAATATATGAAGGGTAACAAAAATTAAATTAGCAAAATGAATTTAAAACAACTTCTGCAAACATTTTGAGACTAGTATATTTAAAACTAAGTTTTTACTTAATTATTTTTATTTTGATTGTATGTTCATGCATGATTCACAGAAGACACTAGAAATAATATCTTTATGGCTCTGCCTGACTAGATCCAGACATTGGCAAGCAATTGTTTGAAAGACATTGATCAACTAAATTCATATATTTTAAGTATCTGAAAAGTTAAACTGGAAACTGAAAAGCCAGGCTTGTTATGCTTCACAAAGATGCCCAAGCATTGGGTTCTTTACTGTGGAATTATTTCACATAGCTCTCTTGAGCTCTCAGCATTAGGCCATCTACCACAACTAAATGTTATAATCAATTCATAGATGAACTCCTAAAGAAAACGAATGTTCCCAAATTCCATAAAGATTGACGATGACCGTGAAAGGATGACATATATTTTGTGACAGAGCAAGATTTCTTATCTGTCCTGGGAGCCATTGACTGCAGACACATTGCTATTCAAGCAGTGGTAGTTAATGATTTAATCTTTATTAACAGGAGAAAAGATTCCATTTGTTTAATATGCAGGTTATTTTTGATGCTAAATGCAACGTAATTGATGTAATTTAAAAGTTCCAGGGATAATGTCATGATTAATTCATCTGTAAACAATCTGGCATCTTTCATTTTATTGAGGCAGGCAAATTTTTTTAACTAGCTGAAATGTGGGTAAGAACATTTATGACAACAATTATCATTTAAAAATATAATGCAGTGTGAAAGATGAATGTCCTATAGGGCATTTTGCATTTGCTGTAAGGTCTTAAGAGCTGTAATTCGGCATGATTCATTGTCTCTGTATGAAAGAAACAGGAGGACAGCATAACTAGCCTTGTGTCTTTGGGCTGAATGAGGTTTTAGAATTTCATGAGAGAGGTTACTGAGCATATTTCAAGGGTCAATTTCTTGAGAGTTTTGCTGCCCCTATGCAACTATTCATTCATTGTATCATTTATTCACCCATTCAATAAATATCATGAAGTGCCTTTTAAAGGACAAGTTTAAAAAGACCTCTTTCTGTAGATTGTGGAGAGTCATGGGAACACTATTATTTTAAGTAGATAACCTTGGAGATTTGAAAGGGATCACACTAGAGGCACAGAGAAAGTGGATAGGATTCTGTTGATATCATCTGGGGAAGAGATGGGCTATGGCTGAAACTTGAGAGTGAATGGGACAATTCAGCATACATTTGCTGTATCAGAAGCATACAGATCAAAGGCACAGGGGAATTTTAGCATATCATGAAATGAGGGTTATGTAAGGGGCACAGAGAGAAGGGCCCATAAAGATGACAAAAAAAGAAATGGTGAGAGAAACACTTGGATCATTAAGGGGGTGTTGTCACAAAATCCAAGGAACGAGTGACCAACAGAAGGTTCTAAGGATGTGGCAGGAATAAGAAAGATGGCTTTAACCATGAAGTCATCATCCGTGACTTTGTAAGAGCAGTGTCAGTGGACTCCTACTAGTAGAACACAGATGTCAGTGGGTAGAGTAGTGGATGGAGTTGGGAGTTGAGAAAAGGAGGTGGCGTGTTGATAGTTATGTCTTGCAGAGAATAAAGCCTGGATACTGAATGCCCTGGATCCTCAGCTTGCCATCGACCATGGCCAAAGTTGTAGTTGGATATGTACACGAAGGACAAAAAGTAGGCCAATGGTTGTTTATTATTGGCTAAAGCTTTTACTCCAAACTCCAATGTATTTTTCTATGGAAGTAGGCTGAGTTAATGAGGCAAACTCTTCAAATACAGGTCTGCTTGTAAAACCAGTTGGGGCAGTGAATCGGGGGGCGGGGATAAACTTTAGGGGTTTCACTTGTGAAGAAAGATTAAACATGGAATAGAGTCACATATCCACAGAACAGGTTCAAGCAAGTGGACTTTTGAGAGGGTGGGGGAGTTAGGGGATGTTTGTTTCATATAATAAACATAACACTTTCTAAGTTCTTTACAAATGTTAACTATTTAAATGGTTTTATTTTCAAATTCCATGAGGTAAAAATTGTTATAGATGAATAAACAGAATCACAGCAAGAGTAAGTACATTGCCCAATGTCACACTGCTGTGAATAGAAGAGCCAGGATTTGAACTTAGGCAGTCTGGCTGCAGAGTCCCTGCTCTTAACATGCTATATTGCATAATTTGGGGGGTTACCATAAGGACATAGAGTAGTGATTGAAAGTTATCATTTGGGATCTCCTGGATTCAATCTTGCTTAATAATAACTAAAGAGGTGCTTCAATTTAGAACTGTAGAAATACAGCAATAGTTTAATTTTGAAACACTGACTCACATCATGTAATGAGTTTCTTCACCAATTTATATGTAATGTTAAAAATAATATCAAGCTGCAATTATGCTGATTCATTGTTAGCCTTCAGTTTCTAAAATGGATCACCTTCAAGAATGAGAAATTCAGGACTAGAAGAGAATATAAACGTTTTACAATGGGCATGAAGAAAAATGGGATAATGAGATGGGGATTCAACTGCAGACTAGTAAAAGGCATGTTAATGAGCTACGAAGCCTGTCTGAGTCTGAATAGCAAACACTGGCGGTAGACCAACTGGTCTGGCTTTCAGGAGCAACAGTCAATAAAGAGGAACCTATGTGCATGTGTATCTGTGTGTCTGTGTATCAGGGGTTGGGGAAACAAATGATCCTGTCTTTTCAGGGTTACTGAAGGGAAATGAAGTGAGGCAGATGGAAAAGAGAGCAGTTGGAATTTTAGGAGTACATATTTACATAGTTTTGTACAGTTCAGTAATAATCCAGATAAATTGCCTGGGCCAGATGGTTGGTTTATCCAGCCATGCTGTGTGCCTTTTTGTATGCAAATGAAATGTCTACATATCAGGAGAGGCTTGGGAAGAGTCCAAAAGGAAGCGGCCAATTTAACCTAACCTAAAAGGTGATAAATTTAGGGCCCAGAGAGGAGGATATTGGAGGTTGAAAACATTGTTTCCTAATATGTCCTAGTGATTTAATGTTAATAAATGAATGTGAACTCACTGATCACCTAACTGTTCTCTAGTAGATGTATTATGGAGTGGTCTTTTGCATAAGTAGGTGGCAGAAGAGGCCAATAAAACTACAGTTTTCCTTCAATTTTTGGTTTATTCAAACCATTTCAACTTTAATTTCCCAAAAACTAATCATTGGGAGGAAATTAAGAAGCCCCTAAGTGGTTAAGAAATTGCAAATTCTCACACTAGCCTCATGGAAATGCCTGTCAGATCAAAGTTAGCTATATCAAAAGTATAGCTGACCAGAGTGGGAAGGAGGCCTGAAATCCTGATGAAACTAATGACATCTATGTCACCCAAAGGCCCTGCCGCCCTCAGTAACTGTGTTCTTTATCAAGTTATTCTCTCTCCTTGAACCTAGGTGGGTGTGAGGGATGTGACTCTCATAGTTTGGCCAGTGCCTACCTTAAAAAGAACTGAAAATCAAATGCTGCTGCTATTGATAATTTAGGACCAAGGAAGTATGTTACTGAGTCATCTAGGATTAGGGATAAAGCAAAATGTGAGAGAGAGAAATGTTCAAATAGAATAAATTATGGGTAAGCAAAGGATTTCTCTGGGACAAAAGAGGCGTCTAGAGCAGAAATTCCATGAGTGGGAGCCCAAGCAGCCCTTGAGATTGATAGACAGAAACTAGTTACCTTGGTGGAATGGGTTAAGTGGTCTAATCATCTTGGTAAACTTTTCTTTCCCCCGGCCCCCTTCTCTTAATTCACTTTGAACCCCCGCCACAGAAGTAAGCACATGACCTAAGCCTAGCCAATGATATAACTCCATCTGTCTGGCAACAGTGATTGGTCCAAAGAGTAGGCATGTGACCCAAGCAGGGTCAATCAGATTTTTCTTGTGATTGGTATTTGGGCATTGATGAGAAGAAATTCTTTTCCCACTGGGAGTTGCTAATGCAGCTGCTGGTGGTAGGTATGCTTCCCTGGTCTCTGTGGAGTAAGGCTACCGGTAGTAGGAGAGAAAGAGCTATTGATACCTCTCAAAGAGAAACAAATGTAGAAAGTTCTCCATTTCTGTGTCTAGCCTGTCTTGAGTTGGTTACTGGCATCTTTCAGGTCCCACTTTTAAGTCCTATTCTGGTCTATACAAAATTAGCCCCCTAAAAATAACCATTCTTCCCCCACCCCACCCCAGCTATCCAAGTGTGTGATTTTTGAAAGAAAAACATTGGTAAGTAAAACAGTGGTTTAAAAAAATCAAATCATAGAAGGCTGTGGTCAAAAGGAGAGATTTTAAAATTCAAAGACTTGAAAACATATCAGTTCAGAGAGATGGTGAGGTCTAACAGAAGGAATGACTGATAAAATCTTAAGTCAGATTCTACTCATGTCAATATATTCTTCCTAAAGGCCATGAAAATGATGGGTCCAAAGCATGGGTGGAGAGTACCTTGCTGTTTTGTTTAGAAAATCATCCAGAGGGGCCACCTGAACCAAGATGGCAGAGTAGAAGGACATGCTCTCACTCCCTCTTGTGAGAACACCAGAATCACAACCAGCTGCTGGGCAATCATCAACAGGAAGACACTGGAACTCACCAAAAAAGATACCCCACATTCAAAGACAAAGGAGAAGCCACAATGAGATGGTAGGAGGGGCGCAATCCCAGTAAAATCAAATCCCATAACTGGTGGGTGGGTGACTCAGAGACTGGAGAACACTTACACCACAGAAGTCCACCCACTGGAGTGAAGGTTCTGAGCCCCACGTCAGGCTTCCCAACCTGGGGGTCCGGCAATGGGAGGAGGAATTCCTAGAGAATCAGACTTTGAAGGCTAGTGGGAGTTGATTGCAGGACTTCGACAGGACTGGGGGAAACAGAGACTCCACTCTTGGAGGGCACACACAAAGTAGTGTGTGCATCGGGACCCAGGGGAAGGAGCAGTGACCCCAGGGGAGACTGAACCAGACCTACCTGCTAGTGTTGGAGGGTCTCCTGCAGAGGCGGGTGGTGGCTGTGGCTCACCATGGGGACAAGGACACTGGCAGCAGAAGTTCTTTGAAATACTCCTTGGCATGAGCCCTCCCAGAGTCTACCATTAGCCCCACCAAAGAGCCCAGGTAGGCTCCAGTGTTGGGTTGCCTGAGGCCAAACAACCAACAGGGAGGGAACCCAGCCCCACCCATCAGCAGTCAAGGGGATTAAAGTTTTACTGATCTCTGCCCAACAGTCACCTCTACCCACCACCAGTCCCTCCCATCAGGAAACTTGCACAAGCCTCTTAGATAGCCTCATCCACCAGAGGGCAGACAACAGAAGCAAGAACTACAATCCTGCAGCCTGTGGAACAAAAACCACATTCACAGAAAGACAGACAAGATGAAAAGGCAGAGGGCTATGTACCAGATGAAGGAAAAAGATAAAACCCCAGAAAAACAACTAAATGAAGTGGAGATAGGCAACCTTCCAGAAAAAGAATTCAGAATAATGATAGTGAAGATGATCCAGCACCTCAGAAAAAGAATGGAGGCAAAGATCGAGAAGTTGCAAGACACGTTTAACAAAGACCTAGAAGAATTAAAGAACAAACAAACAGAGATGAACGATACAATAACTGAAGTGAAAACTACACTACAAGGAATCAATAGCAGAATAACTGAGGCAGAAGAACGGTAAGTGACCTGGAAGACAGAATGGTGGAATTCACTGCTGCAGAACAGAATAAAGAAAAAAGAATGAAAAGAAATGAAGACAGCCTAAGAGACCTCTGGAACAACATTAAACACAACAACATTCGCATTATAGGAGTCCCAGAAGGAGAAGAGAGAGAGAAAGGACCCGAGAAAATGTTTGAAGAGATTATAGTCAAAAACTTCCCTAACATGGGAAAGGAAATAGCCACCCAAGTCCAGGGAGCACAGCGAGTCCCATACAGGATAAACCCAAGGGGAAACACGTCGAGACACATAGTAATCAAATTGGCAAAAATTAAAGACAAAGAAAAATTATTGAAAGCAGCAAGGGGAAAATGAAAAATAACATAGAAGGGAACTCCCATAAGGTTAACAGCTGATTTCTCAGCAGAAACTCTACAAGCCAGAAGGGAGTGGCCTGATATACTTAAAGTGATGAAAAGGAAGAACCTACAACCAAGATTACTCTACCCGACAAGGATCTCATTCAGATTCGATGTAGAAATCAAAAGCTTTACAAACAAGCAAAAGCTAAGAGAATTCAGCACCACCAAATCAGCTCTACAACAAATGCTAAAGGAACGTCTCTAAGTGGGAAACACAAGAGAAGAAAAGGACCTACAGAAACAAACCCAAAACAATTAAGAAAATGGTCATAGCAACATACATATCGATAATTACCTTAAACGTGAATGGATTAAATGCTCCAACCAAAAGACACAGGCTTGCTGAATGGATACAAAAACAAGACCCATATATATGCTGTCTACAAGAGACCCACTTCAGACCTAGGGACACATATAGACTGAAAGTGAGGGGGTGGAAAAAAATATTCCATGCAAATGGAAATCAAAAGAAAGCTGGAGTAGCAATACTCACATCAGATAAAATAGACTTTAAAATAAAGAATGTTACAAGAGACAAGGAAGGACACTACATAATGATCAAGGGAACAATCCAAGAAGAAAATATAACAATTATAAATATATATGCACCCAACATAGGAGCACCTCAATACATAAGGCAACTGCTAACAGCTATAAAAGAGGAAATTGACAGTAACACAATAATAGTGGGGGACTTTAACACCTCAGTTACACCAATGGACAGATCATCCAAAATGAAAATAAATAAGGAAACAGAAGCTTTAAATGACACAATAGACCAGATAGATTTAATTGATATTTATAGGACATTCCATCCAAAAACTGCAGATTACACTTTCTTCTCAAGTGCGCACGGAACATTCTCCAGGATAGATCACATCTTGGGTCACAAATCAAGCCTCAGTAAATTTAAGAAAATTGAAATCATATCAAGCATCTTTTCTGACCACAACACTATGAGATTAGAAATGAATTACAGGGGAAAAAACGTAAAAAACACAAACACGTGGAGGCTAAACAATACGTTACTAAATAACCACGAGATCACTGAAGAAATCAAAGAGGAAATCAAAAGACACCTAGAGACAAATGACAATGAAAACACGATGATCCAAAACCTGTGGGATGCAGCAAAAGAAGTTCTAAGAGGGAAGTTTACAGCTATACAAGCCTACCTCAAGAAACAAGAAAAATCTCAAATAAACAATCTAAACTTACACCTAAAGGAACTAGAGAAAGAAGAACAAACAAAACCCAAAGTTAGCAGAAGGAAAGAAATCATAAAGATCAGAGCAGAAATAAATGAAATAGAAACAAAGAAAACAATAGCAAAGATCAATAAAACTAAAAGCTGGTTCTTTGAGCAGATAAATAAAATTGATAACCATTAGCCAGACTGATCAAGAAAAAGAGGGAGAGGACTCAAATCAATAAAATTAGAAATGAAAAAGGAGTTACAACAGACACCACAGAAATACAAAGCATCCTAAGAGACTACTACAAGCAACTCTATGCCAATAAAATGGACAACCTGGAAGAAACGGACAAATTCTTAGAAAGGTATAACCTTCCAAGACTGAACCAGGAAGAAATAGAAAATATGAACAGACCAATCACAAGTAATGAAATTGAAACTGTGATTAAAAATCTTCCAACAAACAAAAGTCCAGGACCAGATGGCTTCACAAGTGAATTCTATCAAACATTTAGAGAAGAGCTAACACCCATCCTTCTCAAACTCTTTCAAAAAATTACAGAGGAAGGAACACTCCCAAACTCATTCTATGAGGCCACCATCATGCTGATACCAAAACCAGGCAAAGATACTACAAAAAAAGAAAATTACAGACCAATATCACTGATGAATATAGATGCAAAAATCCTCAGCAAAATACTAGCAAACAGAATCCAACAACACATTAAAAGGATCATACAGCACGATCAAGTGGGATTTATCCCAGGGATGCAAGGATTCTTCAATATATGCAAACCAATCAGTGTGATACACCGTATTAACAAATTGAATAAGAAAAACCATATGATCATCTCAATAGATGCAGAAAAAGCTTTTGACAAAATTCAACACCCATTTATTATAAAAACTCTCCAGAGAGTGGGCATAGAGGGGACCTACCTCAACATAATAAAGGCCATATACGACAAACCCACAGCAAACATCATTCTCAATGGTGAACAACTGAAAGCATTTCCTCTAAGATCAGGAACAAGACAAGGATGTCCACTCTCACCACTATTATTCGACGTAGTTTTGGAAGTCCTAGCCACAGCAATCAGAGAAGAAAAAGAAATAAAAGGAATACAAATTGGAAAAGAAGAAGTAAAACTGCCAGTGTTTGCAGATGACATGATACTTTACATAGAGAATCCTAAAGATGCCACCAGAAAACTACTAGAGCTAGTCAATGAATTTGGTAAAGTTGCAAGATACAGAATTAATGTGCAGAAATCTCTTGCATTCCTATACACTAATGATGAAAAACCTGAGAGGGAAATTAAGGAAACACTCCCATTTACCTTTGCAACAAAAAGGATAAAATACCTAGGAATAAACCTACCTAGGGAGACAAAAGACCTGTATGCAGACAAGTATAAGACACTGATGAAAGAAATTAAAGATGATACAAACAGTTGGAGAGATATACCATGTTCTTGGATTGGAAGAATCAATATTGTGAAAATGAATATACTACCCAAAGCAATCTACAGATTCAGTGCAATCCCTATCAAATTACCGATGGCATTTTTTACAGAACTAGAACAAAAAATCTTGAAATTTGTATGGAAACAAAAAGCCCCCGAATAGCCAAAGCAGTCTTGAGGGAAAAAAACGAAGCTGGAGGAATCAGACTCCCTGACTTCAGACTATACTACAAAGCTACAGTAATCAAGACAATATGGTACTGGCACAAAAACAGAAACATAGATCAATGGAACAAGATAGAAAGCCTGGAGGTAAACCCACACACCTATGGTCAACTAATCTATGACAAAGGAGACAAGGCTATACAATGGAGAAAAGACAGTCTCTTCAATAAGTGGTGCTGGGAAAACTGGACAGCTACATGTAAAAGAATGAAATTAGAACACTCCCTAACACCATACACAAAAATAAACTCAAAATGGATTAGAGACCCAAATGTAAGACTGGGCACTATAAAACTCTTAGAGGAAAACATAGGAAGAACACTCTTTGACAGAAATCACAGCAAGATCTTTTTTGATCCACCTCTTAGAGTAATGGAAATAAAAACAAAAATAAACAAATGGGACCTAATGAAACTTCAAAGCTTTTGCACAGCAAAGGAAACCATAAAGAAGACAAAAAGACAACCCTCAGAACTGGAGAAAATATTTGCAAATGAATCAATGGACAAACGATTAATTTCCAAAATATATAAACAGCTCATGCAGCTCAATATTTAAAAAAAACAACCCAATCCAAAAATGGGCAGAAGACCTAAATAGACACTTCTCCGAAGAAGACATACAGATGGCCAAGAAGCACATGAAAAGCTGCTCCACATCACTAATTATTAGAGAAATGCGAATCAAAACTACAGTGAGGTATCACCTCACACCGGTTAGAATGGGCATCATCAGAAAACCTACAAACAACAAATGCTGGAGAGGGTGTGGAGAAAAGGGAACCCTCTTGCATTGTTGGTGGGAATGTAAATTGATACAGCCACTATGGAGAACAATATGGAGGTTCCTTAAAAAACTAAAACTAGAATTACCATATGATCCTGCAATCCCACTACTGGGCATATACCCAGAGAAAACCGTAATTCAAAAAGACACATGTACCCCAGTGTTCATTGAAGCACTATTTACAATATCCAGGTCATGGAAGCAACCTAAATGCCCATCGACAGACTAATGGATAAAGAAGATGTGGTACGTATATACAATGGAATATTACTCAGCCATTAAAAGGAACGAAATTGGGTCATTTGTTGAGATGTGGATGGATCTAGAGACTGTCATACAGAGTGAAGTAAGTCAGAAAGAGAAAAACAAATATTGTATATTAACGCATTTATGTGGAACCTAGAAAAATGGTACAGACGAACTGGTTTGCAGGGCAGAAATTGAGACACAGATGTAGAGAACAAACGTATGGACACCAAGGGGGGAAAGCCACGGGGGGTGATGGTTGTGGTGGGATGAATTGGGAGATTGGGATTGACATGTATACACTGATATGTGTAAAATGGGTGACTAATAAGCACCTGCTGTATAAAAAAATAAATAAAATAAAATTCAAAAATTAAAAAAAAAAAAAAAAAAAATATATATATATATACTCCCCCAAATCTAGTTTTAGAAGAATCAGATGACTGTGTATGTGTGGAAGAAATAATTTTTGAAACCTACAGAAGTAATTTCATCTAAATCATTAAACAATTTTTTCTGAAACAACAAAAAAAAAAGAGAATCCATTTATCAAAATAGGCAATCAGGATTCCAGGTTCTGGAAGGAATTTCATTAGAAAATTACCTAGCATTATAATTCAGTGGATCTTCTTATTTTTTTCTCTCTTATTTAGAACCTGGTTTACTAGACTGTTGTTCTCTTTCGTTTGGTGGTTTTCAAACTCGAGTGTGTATCAAAAACACCTGGAGGGTTTGTTAAACACAGATTGCTGGGTCCCCTCCCAGCCTTTCTGATTCTGTAGGTCTCGGATGGAGCCAAGTATTTGCATTTCTGGGTGATGCTGAGGCTGCTGATTAAGGGCGCACACGTGGAGAGTCACTACTCAAGGACACAAGAAGTCACAACAATTAGATAAGTTTGGGTGAAATTAGCTCCTGTTTTTGGATCCCTATGGGGTTTAGTATTTACTTGCAGATCTTCACCTTTACCTAACACTTAGCATCGAGTCCTTAAAGCACTCTAAGAATGGAGGGGTAATGCTCTTTCAGAAAACTTTCAGTGTGACTTGTGACAGCATCACTTCGCTTAAAAGTACCGACACCAGTGTGCCAGGTGAGGCAGAACCTGCCTAACCACAGTGGGCTACCAGAAAAAGAGTTATTGCTGTAATTGACCTTAGCTCTCAGAATGTTTGTTATGAGTTGTTAAATTCAATAGCGCTTCGCTTCATTCCATAGGAATCTGGACCTTAATGCTGCACTCCTTAGTAATGTTCTCTGGCTTGTTAGGAAAGGACAACGGGAAACATCACTTATTGGGTGACCACTCACTGGGGGTATTGCAAGATCACACCCACTAGACATATATCTCATTGTCAGCGTCCTTAGGAGCTATAATTTGGGTAATGCATGAAACGCCTCTACCTGTTTTACTTGTAGTGCATTTAGACAGGGTTTTGGGTTATGGCTCAGATTTATTAATGTATGTTCTTGAGCAAGTTTTTTTCTTATTTTCTCTGACTGGGCCTCATTTTCCTCCTCTGTTAAGGGGATAATAATGCCTACCCTTAATTAGGGTTGCTCTGAAGATTAAATGGTATAGCTTGTAAAATGACTGGCAAGTAACAATAATTTAATTCTTCCCTTTTCTCTTTTCATCATTTGTGTAATAAATTTTTTTAAATGAAAAAAAAAAAAAAGAAAGAAAATCATCCAGAGGGAAAGGACATTGGAGGTTGATAGAGCCCAGCAATGAGGACTTTGAGACTTCTCTTCTTAAGAAGAGAATGTGCAGTCAGAAGAGAAAGTCTGCTGAGCCATGATGGAAGATAAAGTACTGGAGGAAGCAGTGATAATGTAATGAGACCCACCAAATACCTCGAGTGTCAGGTTACAGGCAGAGCCGACTGTTTTAGATTTTATGGTTCAAATGGAAGGTTTTTGTTTGTTTGTTGTTGTTGTTGTCCATTTTGGGTAACAAAGAGAACACTTATAAACAAGATCAGAAGAGACTTCATCGAAATAGAACAACTTATGTCCAGAGAGAAGTGGCTTGTGAGGTCTTTCTACTTTGAATTTCCGCAGGGATGTGGAGATATTCCAAGGTCAATAGATTCTCCCAATTAATAATAATCTCCACTAGGTGGCAGCATATTGTGATAAAATTTAATCCTAGTCTTTACACATATTTGCAGTATATTTAATTACCTCTGAAATCTTAAGAATTTGTTATACAAATTGGTATTTTCAGCATGTGGGTATATTAGAGAACCATTTCCTGCAGTTTCTTTCTTTCGTAGATGGGTCTGTGCCCAGGGCCACCAGATGTTGCAGCCTTTCCCAAAGCTCCTGATTAATCTATGTGCTTTGGTTTGGGTCTATGGAGGGAAAGGACACCTTTTAAAATTGATCTTTTGAAAATGAACATATTTATGAAATTTTCTCCAAGGTGCTTATAGGCTAATGGCTGACTAACATCTCTCACCTCATTAGCTTAGGCAGAATTAAAATGCTAGATATTTATTTTCCAGGCCACTGTGCTTACTCAAGTATCACACTGGTATACTTATGCACAAAGTCACTTGGTATTTGATTGGTAGCTTTCTCCTACATAACCATACATCATGTGGTGGCAGGAACCATGTGATTTATTCTAGTTATATAAACTATGGATTAGAATAGGCCCTGGCAAATAGTAGTTGCTATAGGAATGTCTTTGAGTAACTGTATGGTCACAAAATATTTTATGTGATTACATATTCAATCATACCTGCAGAGCTAAAATATCGTCTGTCACTGGGCTCTGGGAAAACTTCAGTGAATATTTACCAGAAAGAAAAAAACAGGAAAAAAAGAAAGAGGTAACCAAGTTAAAATCTTAGACATACCTAAAATGAGTGATAATAGAGAATTTAGGTAGTAAGAAACTGTGCTAACTGGTTTCCAAACGAGGTAAAGAATATCACACTAGAAAAGCCCTGTATCTCAGAAGGTAAAACAATAACATCAAGCCTCTCTCCTCTGCATTAAAAATGCCATCTGCATTTCAATGATACCATACTCCAAAGAATATGTTCTATCTACTAAGTTCGTTAGATAAGCCACATGTGCTGTGTTTCAAATCACAGAGTAATAAAAGTGATCTAGTTCTTTGATAGATTTGCATAATTCCCTAACTGTACTACCACTGATTCCCCTTGAGAAATATATAGAGAGACTCTATGAAAAATAGAGTTTCTAAACTCCAATTTCCTGTGTGGATTGTGTTATTACTTTAAAGGAAAATAATCTCTAGCTGTTTTCTTCTTGTTGCCAGGATTTTTTCCAATTCCTTTACATATCTACCCTAGACTGTTCAATTTTCTCAGGCTCCTTAGAAATCATTCACGCCTTTCTACTCCTTTTCACTTGTTAATCTTGACCCAATTTTCTCTTTGTCTCATATTTTACCTTCTTACCTTTATTCCATCTCTCCCCTTCTTAAACCCCCTAAATAAATTGTATTTCCAGGTTGTCATACATCTATCTGTTTTTCCCACCCAACAGCTTTTCCACAAAAGCTCAAGATGGACATAATTGAAGGGTGGCAGGCATTATATTTTTCCTAGGACACAAAGTTTGTAACAAAGATTAATTCTTCTTATATGAAATAACTAATTTGTTATACTTTTGGTAGCATTTTAAGTTAGAGCAGAGGTTATGATTGTAATCCCTGAAATGTACCAATTCTCAGTTTAAATTTATGTATTCATTCATTTTCTGAGTACACCACAGGGGTTATGTATCTCTTTTATATCATATTGCCGCTAGTTCTCTTCCTAGTGGACCTAGGCATCCATCTCTCCAGCAGTGTGGTCAGGAGGTTAGGACTGTTACGAAAGAAATGCAAAGAGAAAGAATTAGTATTCTAAGTAGAATTTTGCAGTAAGTAAAATGTTAAAGACTTTACTAAAGAATGTCAAGAATCAAACCCAGAAATCTCAGATGAAGGTGTTTCTTCTTTAATGTAGAGATTTGACCCCTCCCATCAATGAGGGCTAGGCCTTAGGGTAGATTTACTGTTCTAAGGAATGAGGAGCATGGATTCGAGGAAAAGAAAGTCAGAAACTCTCCTAATAAAGCTGGGGGATTTTGAAAAGAATGAGAAAGGAGATAGGAAAAGCAGACGATCAGACAAATGGGTCCTTATGTCTTTTCTCCAAGTCAAATAAGTCAGAGAGTCAATCTAGAAATGCCAAAGATGGAGGCTCTTGACTGAAATGGGGATTGGGACTCTGGGAGGGGTGTGTCACAGCAGGCTGCCCTGGGACAGCTTGAGGGTGGCACAAAAGGGCAAGCACAGTGGCCCAGTGTGGTTACGGAGGTGGCTGGCATTTAGCATGCTGAGTCACTCTTCCTTTCTGTGTAGCCTTATGTTCTAAGGGAGGACACAGTTACTAAGTGAGGGAAGAGTGGGCAAGTCTGGACTGCCTAGCCCAGGGGCTCCATGAAGGATGTTACAGAGATGGAGAGAGGTCTGCAGTCAAAGTAGGAGTCAAGATGAGGTCAACTCAGCCATTGATCACTACTAGACCCTGACCAAGTCAGAGGAGGCCGCCCTGTGAGTTCAACCCTCCTTCAATTCAAGCCACCTCCTGACACGTTGGGGACGATCCAGAGGACAAGAGCACTGAGTGAAGACCAAAGGAGTGAGAGGATGCTATATGGATTCCAGAATGACTCCAATCTGTGGGCGTAAGGACATGCTAACCCAAGGTACCATGTGCGTATGAGAAAGAAGATTGAAGAAACCTGAAAGTCTAACCAACTCTTAAGGATACTAGGAAAGACCTAATTGTTCAAACTAAGTTTTAAACTATATGAGTCAATTTTAGATTTTTTCCCAAAATGGAGTTTAATTTGGGGGAGGGGGTAGAGGATGCTTGAAGATGATTTGATCAGTTATACAAAAAGAGAAGTCAGGTTCCTTTTGCACATCTAAGTAGCTGTGTGAGAAACTCTGCTACAAGTATTATTTGTGTCACAGTGGACAAGTCATTTCAAAACTGTTAGTATTAATTCACATTTTCATTTGGAAAAATAAATGAGTTAGACTACATGATTCTTAAGGTCTTTTCCAGTTGTGAGAGTCTATATGTTATGTGTAGTCTGTCCTTTTTATATAGAGGACAACAATGTCCCATTATTTTCATTTCTTTTTTTTATGTGATAGAATTAAACTGATGTATTGAGCTGGCCTCTTTCAGCCATGCTTGTGACCAGACTCATCAATTTTGAAGACAGCTAACCAAATCAAGGAATGTTGGGTTACAGCTGTAAAATAGAACAGAGGTGTCTACTCTGTAGAAACCGAACCTGTCACTTTGTGTTGATTGGTAAGATGCTCAAGCCAACTGTAAAGAAATATTTTTCAGGGGCAGATTCCTGATCCCCTCATGTCCTTACCATGCCAGCCATGCCCAGCACAGCTCCAGCTGGGCCACAGAAAACTTTGTTCCTGAAACATGTCATTTCCCTTTTGAAATCTATAACTTTCTTCATGCTGTTTCCACTTTTTAAATTTTTAAAAATTTCCTTCCTGACCACGCTAACTTCTTGGCTAACATTTGAAAATTTGGTAAATTCCTAATTTTCTTTCTTAATTTACCGTAAAAGCTACATTCTTTGTGATATCTGCTAAAACCCTGTTGGCCTAGCTGTCTCCATAGCCAAGACTTCGGTTCTTCCTGACTTCTGGGATCTGTCTCTATTTCAGCATGTATGCATGCCACAGTGTTAAGGGTCCATCCACTCTTCTGGATGCTGGGGAACTTAACCCATATTGCATACTAACATATTATCAGATAATATCTGATGCCAGCTCTGACCACAGACACAAATACTGCTCCATTAGCTCCTTGAAGGTCAGAAATGGTAACTTAGGCAGCCTTATCCCTGCTACGGTTCCTGGCCTCTTAAGGTGCTAGAGTAAATGTTGCACAGATAAATGGATAACTCCCATTTAATACCCAGACCTCCTCTTCCCAGGTCTTGTTCTATTTGGTTCTAACATTCATGGCCCTTTTGTGTTTTCTTTTATTTACCCAGGCATCCCTTTAATTCCAGTTGCTCACTTTTAAACCAATCCTTTCCATTGGTTAAAAACAGTTTTGGCCAGTTTGTAGGTATGGCCAGTAATATGGGTTAACAGTTTATGTAAATGTTAGGCAGTTACTTTTTTTTTTTTTTAAACATCTTTATTGAAGTATAATTGCTTTACAATGGTGTGTTAGTTTCTGCTTTATAACAAAGTGAATCAGTTATACATATACATATGTTCCCATATCTCTTCCCTCTTGCATCTCCCTCCCTCCCACCCTCCCCATCCCACCCCTCTAGGTGGTCACAAAGCACCGAGCTGATCTCCCGGTGCTATGCGGCTGCTTCCCACTAGCTATCTATTTTACATTTGGTAGTGTATATATGTCCATGACACTCTCTCACCCTGTCACATCTCACCCCTCCCCCTCCCCATATCCTCAAGTCCATTCTCGAGTAGGTCTGTGTCTTTATTCCCGTCTTGCCACTAGGTTCTTCATGGCCTTTTTTTTTTTCCTGAGATTCCATATATATGTGTTAGCATACTGTATTTGTTTTTCTCTTTCTGACTTACTTCAGTCTGTATGACAGATTCTAACTCCATCCACCTCATTACAAATACCTCCATTTCATTTCTTTTTATGGCTGAGTAATATTCCATTGTGTATATGTGCCACATCTTCTTTATCCATTCATCTGTCGATGGACACTTAGGTTGCTTCCATGTCCTGGCTATTGTAAATAGAGCTGCAGTGAACATTTTGGTACATGACTCTTTTTGAATTATGGTTTTCTCAGGGTATATGCCCAGTAGTGGGATTACTTGGTCGTATGGTAGTTCTATTTGTAGTTTTTTAAGGAACCTCCATACTGTTCTCCATAGTGGCTGTATCAATTTACATTTCCACCAACAGTGCAAGAGTGTTCCCTTTTCTCCACACCCTCTCCAGCATTTATTGTTTCTAGATTTTTTGATGATGGCCATTCTGACCGGTGTGAGATGATATCTCATTGTAGTTTTGATTTCCCTTCCTCTAATGATTAATGATGTTGAGCATTCTTTCATGTGTCTGTTGGCCATCTGTATATCTTCTTTGGAGAAATGTCTATTTAGGTCTTCTGCCCATTTTTGGATTGGGTTTTTCGTTTTTTTGTTATTGAGCTACATGAGCTGATTGTAAATCTTGGAGATTAATCCTTTGTCAGTTGCTTCATTTGCAAATATTTTCTCCCATTCTGAGGGTTGTCTTTTGGTCTTGTTTATGGTTTCCTTTGCTGTGCAAAAGCTTTTAAGTTTCATTACGTCCCATTTGTTTATTTGTGTTTTTATTTCCATTCTCTAGGAGCTGGGTCAAAAAGAATCTTGCTGTGATTTATGTCATAGAGTGTTCTGCCTATGTTTTCCTCTAAGAGTTTGATAGTGTCTGGCCTTACACTTAGGTCTTTAATCCATTTTGAGTTTATTTTTGTGCATGGTGTCAGGGAGTGTTCTAATTTCATACTTTTACATGTATCTGTCCAATTTTCCCAGCACCACTTATTGAAGAGGCTGTCTTTTCTCCACTGTATATGCTTGCCTCCTTTATCAAAGATGAGGTGACCATATGTGCGTGGGTTTAACTCTGGGCTTTCTATCCTGTTCCATTGATCTATATTTCTGTTTTTGTGCCAGTACCAAACTGTCTTGATTTCTGTAGCTTTGTAATATAGTCTGAAGTCAGGGAGCCTGATTCCCCCAGCTCCATTTTTCGTTCTCAAGATTGCTTTGGCTATTCGGGGTCTTTTGTGTTTCCATACAAATTGTGAAATTTTTTGTTCTAGTTCTGTGAAAAATGCCAGTGGTAGTTTGATAGGGATTGCATTGAATCTGTAGATTGCTTTGGGTAGTAGAGTCATTTTCACAATGTTGATCCTTCCAATCCAAGAACATGGTATATCTCTCCATCTATTTGTATTATCTTTAATTTCTTTCATCAGTGTCTTATAATTTTCTGCATACAGGTCTTTTGTCTCCTTAGGTAGGTTCATTCCTAGATATTTTATTCTTTTTGTTGCAATGGTAAACGGGAGTGTTTTCTTCATTTCACTTTCAGATTTTTCGTCATTAGTGTATAGAAATGCAAGAGATTTCTGTGCATTAATTTTGTATCCTGCTACTTTACCAAATTCATTGATTAGCTCTAGGAGTTTTCTGGTAGCATCTTTAGGATTCTCTATGTATAGTATCATGTCATCTGCAAACTGTGACAGCTTTACTTCTTCTTTTCCGATTTGGATTCCTTTTATTTCTTTTTCTTCTCTGATTGCTGTGGCTAACACTTCCAAAACTATGTTGAATAATAGTGGTGAGAGTGGGCAACCTTGTCTTGTTCCTGATCTTAGTGGAAATGGTTTCAGTTTTTCACCATTGAGGACAATGTTGGCTGTGGGTTTGTCATATATGGCCTTTATTATGTTGAGGAAAGTTCCCTCTGTGCCTACTTTCTGCAGGGCTTTTATCATAAATGGGTGTTGAATTTTGTCGAAAGATTTCTCTGCATCTATTGAGATGATCATATGGTTTTTCTCCTTCAATTTGTTAATATGGTGTATAACGTTGATTGATTTGCGTATATTGAAGAATCCTTGCATTCCTGGGATAAACCCCACTTGATCATGGTGTATGATCCTTTTAATGTGCTGTTGGATTCTGTTTGCTAGTATTTTGTTGAGGATTTTTGCATCTATGTTCATCAGAGATATTGGCCTGTAGTTTTCTTTCTTTGTGACATCTTTGTCTGGTTTTGGTATCAGGGTGATGGTGGCCTCATAGAATGAGTTTGGGAGTGTTCCTCCCTCTGCTATATTTTGGAAGAGTTTGAGAGGGATAGGTGTTAGCTCTTCTCTAAATGTTTGATAGAATTCGCCTGTGAAGCCATCTGGTCCTGGGCTTTTGTTTGTTGGAAGATTTTTAATCACAGTTTCAATTTCAGTGCTTGTGATTGGTCTGTTCATATTTTCTATTTCTTCCTGGTTCAGTCTCGGCAGTTTGTGCCTTTCTAAGAATCTGTCCATTTCTTCCAGGTTGTCCATTTTATTGGCATAGAGTTGCTTGTAGTAATCTCATGATCGTTTGTATTTCTGCAGTGTCAGTGGTTACTTCTCCTTTTTCATTTCTAATTCTATTGATCTGAGTCTTCTCCCTTTTTCTCTTGATGAGTCTGGCTAATGGTTTATCAATTTTGTTTATCTTCTCAAAGAACCAGCTTTTAGTTTCATTGAATTTTGCTATTGTTTCCTTCATTTCTTTTTCATTTATTTCTGATCTGATCTTTATGATTTCTTTCCTTCTGCTAGCTTTGGGGTTTTTTTGCTCTTCTTTCTCTAATTGCTTCAGGTGCAAGGTTAGGTTGTTTATTCGAGATGTTTCCTGTTTCTTGAGGTAGGCTTGTATTGCTATAAACTTCCCTCTTAGCACTGCTTTTGCTGCGTCCCATAGGTTTTGGGTCGTCATGTCTCCATTGTCATTTGTTTCTAGGTATTTTTTGATTTCCCCTTTGATTTCTTCAGTGATCACTTCGTTATTAAGTAGTGTATTGTGTAGCCTCCATGTGTTTGTATTTTTTACACACCTTTTCCTGTAATTGATATCTAGTCTCATAGCGTTGTGGTGGGAAAAGATACTTGATACGATTTCAATTTTCTTAAATTTACCAAGGCTTGATTTGTGACCCAAGATATGATCTATCCCGGAAAATGTTCCATGAGCACTTGAGGAAAATATGTATTCTGTTGTTTTTGGGTGGAATGTCCTATAAATATCAATTAAGTCCATCTTGTTTAATGTATCATTTAAAGCTTGTGTTTCCTTATTTATTTTCGTTTTGGATGATCTGTCCATTGGTGAAAGTGGGGTGTTAAAGTCCCCTACTATGATTGTGTTGCTGTCGATTTCCCCTTTTATGGCTGTTAGTATTTGCCTTATGTATTGAGGTGCTCCTATGTTGGGTGCATAAATATTTACAATTGTTATAACTTCCTCTTGGATCAAGCCCTTGATCATTATGTGGTGTCCTTCTTTGTCTATTGTAATAGTCTTTATTTTAAAGTCTATTTTGTCTGATATGAGAATTGCTACTCCAGCTTTCTTTTGATTTCCATTTGCATGGAATATTTTTTCCATCCCCTCACTTTCAGTCTGTATGTGTCTCTAGGTCTGAAGTGGGTCTCTTGTAGACAGCATATATATGGGTCTTGTTTTTGCATCCATTCAGCCAGTCTGTGTCTTTTGGTGGGAGCATTTAATCCATTTACATTTAAGGTAATTATCGATATGTATGTTCCTATTCCCATTTTCTTAAGTGTTTTGGGTTTGTTATTGTAGGTGTTTTCCTTCTCTTGTGTTTCTTGCCTAGAGAAGTTCCTTTAGCATTTGTTGTAAAGCTGGTTTGGTGGTGCTGAACTCTCTCAGCTTTTGCTTGTCTGTAAAGGTTTTAATTTCTCCGTCAAATCTGAATGAGATCCTTGCTGGGTAGATTAATCTTGGTTGTAGGTTTTTCTCCTTAATCACTTTAAGTATATCCTGCCACTCCCTTCTGGCTTGCAGAGTTTCTGCTGAAAGATCAGCTGTTCACCTTATGGGGAGTCCCTTGTGTGTTATTTGTTGTTTTTCCCTTGCTGCTTTTAATATGTTTTCTTTATTTTTAATTTTTGACAGTTTGATTAGTATGTGTCTTGGCGTGTTTCTCCTTGGATTTATCCTGTATGGGACTCTCTGTGCTTCCAGGACTTGATTAACTATTTCCTTTCCCATATTAGGGATTTTTTCAACTATAATCTCTTCAAATATTTTCTCAGTCCCTTTCTTTCTCTCTTCTTCTTCTGGGACCCCTATAATTCGAATGTTGGTGCGTTTAATGTTGTCCCAGAGGTCTCTGAGACTGTCCTCATTTCTTTTCATTCTTTTTTCTTTATCCTGCTCTGCAGTAGTTATTTCCACCATTTTATCTTCCAGGTCACTTATCCGTTCTTCTTCCTCAGTTATTCTGCTATTGATCCCATCTAGAGTATTTTTAATTTCATTTATTGTGTTTTTCATCGTTGCTTGGTTCCTCTTTAGTTCCTCTACATCCTTGTTAAATGTTTCTTGCATTTTGTCTATTCTATTTCCAAGATTTTGGATCATCCTTACTATCATTATTCTGAATTCTTTTTCAGGTAAACTACCTATTTCCTCTTCATTTGTTAGGTCTGGTGTGTTTTGACCCTGCTCCTTCATCTGCTGTGTGTTTTTCTGTCGTCTCATTTTGCCTATCTTACCGTGTTTGGGGTCTCCTTTTCACTGGCTGCAGGTTTGTAGTTCCCGTTGTTTTTGGTATCTGTCCCCAGTGGCTAAGGTTGGTTGAGTGGGTTGTGTAGGCTTCCTGGTGGAGGGGACTAGTGCCTGAGTTCTGGTGGATGAGGCTGGATCTTGTCTTTCTGGTGGGCACGTCCACGTCTGGTGGTGTATTTTGGGGTGTCTGTGGCCTTACTATGATTTTAGGCAGCCTCTCTGCTAATGGATGGGGCTGTGTTCCTGTCTTGCTAGTTGTTTGGCATAGGGTGTCCAGCACTGTAGCTTGCTGGTCTTTGAGTGAAGCTGGGTCTTGATGTTGAGATGGAGATCTCTGAGAGATTTTTGCCGTTTGGTATTATGTGGAGCTGGGAGGTCTCTTGTGGACCAGTGTCCTGAAGTTGGCTCTCCCACCTCAGAGGCACAGCCCTGATGCCTGGCTGGAGCATCAAGAGCCTTTCATCCACACGGCTAAGAGTAAAAGGGAGAAAAAATAGAAAGAAAGAAAGAAAGAAGAAAGAAAGAAAGAAAGAAAGAAAGAAAGAAAGAAAGAAAGAAAGAAAGAAAGGAAGAAAGAGGATAAACTATAGTGAAGTAAAATAAAGCTATTATAAAGCAAAGCTATACAGACAAAATCTCACCCAGAAGCATATACATATACACTCACAAAAAAAGGAAAAGGGGAAAAATTAATATAACCTGCTCCCAAAGTCCACCTCTTGAATTTGGGATGATTCGTTGTCTATTCAGGTATTCAACAGATGCAGGCACATCAAGTTGTTTGTGGAGTTTTAATCCGCTGCTTCTGAGGCTGCTGGGAGAGATTTCCCTTTCTCTTCTTTGTTCGCACAGCTCCCGGGGTTCAGCTTTGGATTTGGACCCGCCTCTGCGTGTAGGTCGCCTGAGGGCGTCTGTTTCCCGCCCAGACAGAACAGGGTTAAAGGAGCAGCTGCTTCGGGGGCTCTGGCTCACTCAGGCCGGGGGGAGGGAGGGGTACGGATGCAGGGCGAGCCTGCGGCGGCAGAGGCTGGCGTGACGTTGCAGCAGCCTGAGGCGTGCCATGTGTTCTCCCGGGGAGGTTGTCCCCGGATCACGGGACCCTGGCAGTGGCGGGCTGCACAGGCTCCCGGGAGGGGCGGTGTGGAGAGTGACCTGTGCTCGCACACAGGCTTCTTGGTGGCGGCAGCAGCAGCCTTAGCGTCTCATGCCCGTCTCTGGGGTCTGCGCTGATAGCCTCGGCTCGCGCCTGTCTCTGGAGCTCGTTTAGGCGGCGCTCTGAATCGCCTCTCCTCGCGCGCTGTGAGACACAGAGGCAAGAAAAAGTCTCTTGCCTCTTCGGCAGCTGCAGGCCTTTTCCCGGACTCCCTCCCGTCTAGCTGTGGCGCACTAGCCCCTTCAGGCTGTGTTCACGCCGCCAACCCCAGTCCTCTCCCTGCGATCCGACCGAAGCCCGAGCCTCAGCTCCCAGCCCCCGCCCGCCCCGGCCGGTGAGCAGACAAGCCTCTTGGGCTGGTGAGTGCTGGTCGGCACCGCTCCTCTGTGCGGGAATCTCTCCGCTTTGCCCTCCGCACCCCTGTGGCTGCGCTCTCCTCCGTGGCTCCAAAGCTTCCCCCTCCGCCACCTGCAGTCTCTGCCCACGAAGGGCCTTCCTAGTTTGTGGAAACCTTTCCTCCTTCACAGCTCCCTCCCACTGGTGCAGGTCCCATCCCTATTCTTTTGTCTCTGTTATTTCTTTTTTCTTTTGCCCTACCCAAGTACATGGGGAGTTTCTTGCCTTTTGGGAGGTCTGATGTTTTCTGCCAGCGTTCAGTGGGTGTTCTGTAGGAGCAGTTCCACGTGTAGATGTATTTCTAATGTATCTGTCGGAAGGAAGGTGATCTCCGCGTCTTACTCGTCCGCCATCTTCCCAGTTACATTTTAAATTACTTTTTGACCAAGCTTTTTTTTTTTTGCCCTAGGATAGTTATGCACAGATGAATATTACTTTCTTATTCAAAATACCAAAACTTAATTATTTCATCATGTTCACGATTATGATATGCTGTCATTTTAAATTTAATTATGAAAAGGGAGCAAGATACACAAAACTTGAATGTATAGAACTTTCCTTCCATAACTGAACCAGGGGTAGAACATAAGTCAGTTTTATTCCTCACCTGAGAAAGCTAATATAACTTCCTCTATATCCACTCTAGTTATATGCAGTAGAATAAATAATAAGAAAGTAACTCTATTTGTAAAGGAGATGGTTCAGAAAACCTTGAATAGAAATTTCAAGTAACATGGTAGTTACAAGCTGAGTGACTTGTTTGTCATGGAATCAATAAAGCTATATGTGAGAGGTGATGGCAGAAAACTAGACAAAAAATTGTATAATACAGCAATAGAAATATACCTGGAAATGTTACGAAACGAATTTGAAACCTATTTCATTGCTTGAATGGAGTCTGAGTTCTGAATGATAAGAGAAAGCATTGTGTATTTTCTATCTGAATGATCTTTTGTAATTTAAACCACAAGAATATCATGTGACACTGCCTGGTGGGGATTATGCTGTGCACTCCGTGTGTTCTGAAACAGGCCCTGGGCTTGGAATTAGTGAAGTAATTGACAAATGTAAAGCTTCAGCGTGACACATAATTTAATTTGTAAATGTTGAAACAGAAACTTGGCATCTCAGAGGTGCACTGCTATCTTAGCTGGCATTTCTTCTTGCATCACAGTGCAATTGAGATGTGATTCTTTTCTTTCAAATTAAGTAACTTCCCAGTGCTGTTTTCTGAAAGATGCTGTTTTCTGACAAAGTCACTTTGTGCATGGCCACTCTAGAAATGAGAATTGTGGTGAGGCCTCATATCCTCCCGACAGTTGGTTTACTTCCCAATTTATTCAGAGCAATAGTTTTGTTTTTAACCCCTGGGGTGAAATTTAGATTTCCACATGTGGAGAAGATCCAACAAGTTTGTAATGAGTAAAGGCACTTGAAAATTTTAAGAAGTCAGAGAGGGACAAAGGTTACTCCTTCATATTATAACTTTCCCAACGAACTCTTTAGTTTGTCAGATGCAACTAGGAAAACCTGTTTCCGTATCCGAGTTGCTTTTTTATGTTGTTTAAGGAATAAGAAATTTGACAGCATTCTCTACTCTCTGTCAGGGAAGAGACTTAAAGGAAGATGCAAGCAGTGTAATTACAATTGCATAATCCCAATATATAGTCATATACATATACGTGTATGTATGTGTACGTGTGTGTACACACACACAATTCTCAGGCTACTCCAGTCTTCAGAGTCAAATGATTTTTGAGAGTTGGGAAAACAGCTATAGCAGTCAAAATTAGTACTTTAGAGAGAAAAAAAGCACAAATATAACATTAAAAGAGATTGTTCTATATTCTATTCCTTCTGCAGCATATTAGAAATAAGTTTTGCTAATTCAGTATATAATAACACATCTGGATATATATATGTATATATAGAGAGAGGCACGCATATATAACATACATATATATGTATGTATCTTTATAAATTTCTTCATTACATGTTTGATCATTTTCAATATGGTAATGAAATGTAGTTTTGTAAGTAATTTTTTTCATATGAAATTAGTGACAATCAGGAAAATAAATGTCTATAATATGAGAAGGGAACATTACATTACAGGTATCATCATTAAAAATGCTTAGCTTAAATGATGGCTCTGACAACGAATGTGTGACAAATTAAAATCAACCATGAGTATGTGGGGTTATTCCGGTAATACTAAGTATAATTCAATATTGGTACCTTTATTAATGCAGTTAATCACATCTCCAAGACAAAGATGAAAATCCATAATATCCCCTCCAAATTGGAAAGGGATTTGGTAAATTTCAACATCTATATCTTATATTTTTTGTAGTTGGTTAAGTAGGAATAGAAAGACATTTCTTTAATTTGACAAGCCAGGAGTTGGCTCTTTTCCATACTGGGACCTCCTTCTTCCCTATATGCTGTTAGTTGTACATCCTACCAGTACTAACTCCTGAAAACCTCTCAAACCTTCAGACCCCTCCAGTTCCACTGCTAATGCTCAGCTTTGTCTTTTATTATCTGTCATGTAGACTATTAGAGTCACCTTCTAATTCTTCTTTCTGCTATTTTTCTCACTCCCCTTCCATGTTGCTGTCAGAGTGATCTTTCCAAAGTGCAAACCTTATTTTATTTCCTTATTTACAAAAAAATAATGGTTATTCAGCACCTGTTGAAGAAATTTCTAATTTCTGAACAGAACATACTAGACCTGGCATGTTTGGGTATCTGACCAACCTCCCAACTTTTACCTTCTGTCTTTGTCACATTACAGTGAAAGTTCCTACTAGCTATTGATAATTTAATTTTTTGAGTGTCATCTCTCTTATAGCTTGTGACACTTTCCAGATGTCATCACTGTGGCTTAGAATGCTTTTCCTACTCTGTTCTTTCTCGAAGAGTCAAGATTTAATGCAAGCATCAACTCCTTTGAGAAATCAACTCCTTTGAGAAATCCTTTGAGATCCTCAGAAGTGAGAGAATTCACTATGATTTCACAGTATCTTCATTTGGTCAGTAATACAGCAATTTCCATTATATGAGCCATGGTGGTTTATATCTCCTCGAGAGAGGGATTGTATTTCATTCAGTTTTGTATCCTTAGTACCAGCACTGTGTCTGGGAAATAAAAGACACTGCTAAGTATATGTAGAAAGAATTGACTTATATTTCTCCTTGACTCGTATTCATCATAAGGCTCCATGGAAATAAGAACATCATTCAGGAATACAGTAGTTGGCCCTCGGTGTCTGCTGGTTCCTCATGTAGAGCTGAGGACCAGCTGTACTTTCCCAGTTTATGTAAGGGACTTGAACATCCACAGATTTTGGTATCTGCACGGGTCCCAGAACCAATCCCCCTTGGATACCAAGGGACAGCTGTGTGCTGTTTGGAGCTTCATAGTTCAGATAAATTTTCTTTCTTTCCCTTTCTTTTTCTTTCCTTCCTTCCTTCTTTCTTTCTTTCATAAATCAGTTTATTTAAACTAAAAAACAACAACAAAAACAGAAACAGGGGGACTTCCCTGGCAGTCCAGTGGTTAAGACTCCGCACTTGCACTGCAGGGGGTGTGGTTCCATCCCTGGTCAGGGGAGTGAGATTTCCCCCATGCCGTGTGGTGCGGTGTGGCCAAAAAAAAAAAAACCCAAACAGAAACAGTTCATCCATGTCCCCAGTCCCACCACCAGTCTGCTTTCTGTATGTATCTTCAGAATTTTGCCCAAATGGAATCACAAGCATTACAAAGTTTTTTTCTTAAATATAAAAAACAGGGTAAGGAGCAGGTTGGGAGGGACCAACCTAGTAGTAGTGGTATTTGAGAATAAATTAACAAAAAAATTTCGTATTACCATTTATTGGTGACAGACGCTAAGTTTTACTTACGTTCCATGGGGAGAAAAAATTCCAGTGTAAACCATGAATCAGAGCAGTACTTAACTTGCAAGGCTATGAGCTTATGTATGTGTGTATGTTTTTATTTATATTCCACATATATATAAGATCTTATGGTATTTGTGTTTCTCTATGTGACTTATTTCACTTTGCATAATGCCCTGGAGGTCCATCCATGTTGTTGCATGGGGCAAGATTTCATTCTTTTTTTATGGCTGAATAATCTTCATATATAATATCTTCTTTATTCATTCATCTGTCTAATAATACTTAGGTTTTTCCGTATCTTAGCTATTGTAAATAATGCTGCAGTGATCATGGAGGTGTATATATCTTTTTGAGTTAATATTTTCATTTTCTTTGTTAAATACCTAGAAGTGGGATTGCTGGATCATATGGTAGTTGTATTTTTCATTTTTTGAGGCACCTCCGTACTGTTTTCAATAATATCTGCATCAGTTTACATTCCCACCAACAGTGCATGAGGATTCCCTTTTCTCCACATCTTTGCCAACATTTGTTATTTGTTGCCTTTTTAATAAATTGACAGGTGTGAGGTGATATCTCATTGTGGTTTTGATTTGCATTTCCCTGATAATTAAAGATGTAGAGCACCTTTTCATGTACCTGTTGGCCATCTTTATGCCTTCTTTGGAAAAATGTCTATTTAGATCTGCCCATTTTGGGATCAGATTATTTGTTTTTTAGCTATTGAATTGTATGAGTTATTCATGTGTTTTGGATATTAGCCCCTTAATAGATATATGACTTGCAAATATTTATCCCATTCAGTAGTTTGCCTTTTCACTCTCAGTGGTTTCCTTTGCTGAGCAGAAAGACGCCTTTTAATTTGATGTAGTCCCACATGTTAATTTTTGCTTTTGTTGCTTTTGCTTTTGGTATCAGATTCAAAAAATCATTGCCAAGACCTATGTGAAGGAGCTTACTGCCTATGTTTCCTTTTAAGAGTTTTATGGTGTCAGGTCTTATGTTCTAGTCGTTAATCCATTTTGGGTTGATTTTTGTGTATGGTGTAAGATAGTGGTCCAGTTTCATCCTTTTGCATATGGCAGTTCAATTTTCCCAACACCGTTTATTGAAGAGACCTTCCTTTCCACATTGTATATTCTTGGCTCATTTGTTCTAAATTAATTGGCCATATACATGTGGGTTTATTTCTGGGTGCTCTGTTCTGTTCCATTGATCTATGTGTCTGTGTCTATGAAAATACCATACTGCTTTAATTACTATAGTTTTGTAACATAGTTTGAAATCAAGGTAGCATGATGTCTCCAGCTTCGTTCTTCTTTCTCAAAAATTTTTTGACTATTTGAGGTCTTTTATGATTCTGTACAGATTTTAGGATTGTTCTATTTCTGTGAAAAATGCCATTGGAATTCTGATAGGAATTAGACTGAATCTGTAGATTGCTTTGGGCACTGTGGACATTTTAACAATATTAATTCTTCCAATCCATGGGCACAGAATGTCTTTCTATTTATTTGTGTCTTCTTCAGTTTCTTTTACAGTATTTTATAGTTTTCATTGTACAGGTCTTTCACCTTCTCGGTTAAATCTATTCCTAAGTATTTTATTCTTTTTGATGCAATTGTAAATGGGATTGTTTTCTTAATTTCTCTTTCTGATAGTTCATTGTTAGTGTATAGAAATGCAACAGATTTTTGTGTATTTACTTTGATCCTGCAACTTTACCAAATTTGTTTATTAGTTCTAACAATTGTTGATGGAGTCTTTAGGGTTTTCTCTATATAATATCATGACATCTACAAAAAGTGACAGTTTTACTTCTTTCCTTCCAATTTGGATACAGTTTATTTTTCTTGCCTCATTGCTCTGGCTAGGACTTTCAATATTGTGTTGAATAAAAATGGCAATAGTTGGCATTTGTCTTGTTTCTGGAACAGCACAAGGATGTATTATCTCGGTACTGAAATCTCTCTGGAATTCAGAATATTACCCTTTTGGATTCCCTAAAAGTATACTTTGAAACTATATAGGGAAATTTCTTACTGTTACTTTGTTCACTGGTTTATTTCAACCAAGACATGCCTTCAAGACGATCTGCCTGCCATGTTCATAATCTCCACACAGACAGCACCCCCAAAAAGAGAAAGAGAACACCAGTGCCACTTAGCTCTTCTATCCACATCCTCCTAAAACTTCACACTTTACTTGACTTTAATATCTTATCCTTCCCTGTAAAATACTCTTCCCCTCTTCACCTCTATATCACTCTGCTCTCTGTTTTTCTTCTATTTCCCTGATTTATCCTACTTTAGATCATCCTAATTTGCCCATGCTTTGATGTCTTTTTTTCAACATTTTTTTAGCCATTATTTCTCTATAATCTCTATTTAAGAATAATTTTAGCTATTTATATGGTTTCAGCTTTTATTTCCGTGCTATTTTTTTTTACCCAGTACATATTTCTAGATGTGACATCCCTCTTGTTTTCCAGAACAATCTACTTAGTTGATATTATTTTCAAAAATATCCTAATAGCATCCCACACTAAACATGTACCAAAAAATTTGTCTTCTCCACAAATATGTTCCTATTTGTGTGTTTCCTAGTGTTGTTGGAGCATTATCCTCCAAACAACCATGGAAGAAAATTTCAGTGTTATTCATAATTTCTTATATTTCTCATCCATGTAATCAGAAAATAAATTACCATATTGTAAAGAACTCTAAAAGGTCTGAGACTGTTATCTTATTTATAAGCTAACAAGTTAGCCTACAATTTCACGGATGCTGGCAGAAGACATAGGACTCGAGGGTTGGAGACAAAAGGACTTTGTTACTCATGGGACAGCAGGCAGTATGATTTTTGTGTTCACATCCTTTCCCTTTGAGGACTCAGTCCCATGGGTGTGGTGCAGAGCAAACCCATGGATGCTCCACAAGCAGTGGGTTTATTTCACAGCTGAGGAACACTGACCTTATGGAGAACAAATCTTCTATAAGGGATTTGCAAGCAAAACTACCGACTCTTTGGCCTGGTGAGAGACACCATCTCTGTCTTCCAAGAAGGTAGAAGTAAAATCCTCTTGAAAGATAGTCACAGACGAAAGGAGTAAGTGTCTCTGAGCTCAAAATATGCAGAAACACAAACCCATAAAGAATTGTCTCCCTATACGTATATCACCTCTCCTGTCTTCTATCCTTCATTCATTATTAGCTGCGTGAATTTAAACAAGTTACTTCTTTGTACCATAGTTTTCTCATGGTGTCAATGGGAATAATAATGGTACCTAAACTATAGTGTTATTGCAAAGAAATTTCATTGAGTTAGTACATATAAAGTTCCTGTAGCAGAGTCTAGCACATTAAAAGTGCTCTTTAAGTTTAGTAATTAGTATTATCATTATTGTCATCATTATTATATTTACTGCTACTTTTCCATTTCCATTGTCATTGGTTCTTAGCTTCTCCCCTTAGTCTACTATAGTATAATCTTACGATGATTCTGCCTCAAGGCTCTTACCTCCCCTGTTTACTCTTTCCTCTATTTCCAAAGCTTATTTCTTAAATTATATGTGAGTGGTACTCATTCCATTCTTTCAGAAATTTGTGATGGTCCCAGGCTGTGTACAGAATTTGTCCTTCAGTATAGGATTTTGAGTCCCTTCTAATGACGTGATGCTAACTCTCTAACTTTTTTCTTTAATCTCCAGTACTTTTTATTTTGTGAACTGGTTATGCACATTTAGGCCTCCACACCTTTGCTCCCACTGTTCCCTCAGCCTGAAATCCTTTAACTTTTTATCTTTACCTATGGAAATCCTTGTAATATTACAAAGGTTCGTTCATGCCACTGATTCCTGAATACTCCCTTGCAAGCACACACTGCCTTGCTCATTTTTAGTACTTCTTTTGTCGTAAAATCATTTCTAGCTATGTGATCCGTATACTCATAATCCATCCCTGTCTTTATAGTCTTCCACTTTAACTTTCTACTTATCTAGTTACCTTGTTTCTGCTTGTCAGTATATTCCAATAATTCTTTTTAACCATATGAATTGATGTAGTAGGCTCACTTCCCGCAGCCTGGTAACTTCCTTTTGGATATTTGATTTAGATTGATTCAGCAACAGACTTTGCCTTGCATTATTTTCCCTGAGCATTGCTGAGTCCTAGCTCTAGGATTGTGGCCTTACAGGTCTAGAAGGAAATCATCAATGCATCATAACTCTACCCTCCACTGTTTTTGACCTAACACACATTTTTGTGTAGGTAGCTTGTCATCTTGATGATCAAATGAAAGGATAACCATCAAAAAGAAATCACTGGTAGTCAACACTACAAATACTAAGGCAGTGTTTTGATGACCATAAAGAAGACATATAACTTTCTCAATGTAGCCTGTGTCAATTCAGAATGTAGGAGGAGATTTATTACAATTAAATCATTTAATATATTATATATAATTATAGTTAATTAAGTAAAAGTGTAATAGAATTCAAGAGAAAAGACCAAAGGAAAAATCAGGGTAAAATTTAAAAATATGTCCTATGTGCTGATCTGAACTTTTAATGGAAATTAGATTACAGCTCTAGATTTATTTCTTTTCTCAATTGCACAACTCTTCATTGTTTTTATGGAATGTGTTTAATCTCAGGGTGCAAGATTTCTTGAAAACCATAAGATGTATATTTCTTTGCATATCTTATAAAACCAAATTTATAGGGACTTCCCTGGTGGCACAGTGGTTAAGAATCCGCCTGCCAATGCAGGGGACACAGGTTCGATCCCTGGCCTGGGAAGATCCCACATGCCGCGGAGCAACTAAGCCCACCACAACTACTGAGACTGCGCTCTAGTGCCCATGCGCCACAATTACTGAAACCCGCGTGCCTAGAGCCCATGCTCCGCAACAAGAGAAGCCACTGCGATGAGAAGCCCACACACCACGACAAAGAGTAGCCCCAGCTCTCCACAGCTAGAGAAAGCCGCGCGCAGCAACAAAGACCCAATGCAGCCATAAACAAACAAACAAACAAACAAACAAATAAATAAAATAAAAAACTTATAGAAGGCAGTCAATGAATGGCCTTTGCTATATTGAAACAAAATAAATCAAAAAACAAAAAAATCAAAATCTGTCAACTTAAAATGCTACTGTTCATTAATACACACATCTAAATTTATAAAGGCAGTGATTGAAAGATTAGGTAAGATAAAATGTAAATTATTCTGTATATTAAAAAGCACTTGAAGCAAAATTTTGCGTCAATCAACAAAATGAAAATAACATAAATGAGGACTAACATTAAGATAGAGGTTGTTAAAAATCAGAGCTAAGATGCATATGATCAAAGAGAATATTTGCTATAGAAAGAAAACAGGTAGAACATGAAAGAAAGAGTAAAAATAGTAAACATGTGAGTGTTGAAGGTCACAAAGTATCTTTCTAAAATTTGCCTCATACATATTTAGTACAACGAAAGGAAAGTATAGCACATGCCTTTTGAATATACGAGATGGCATGCCCGTCATGACCTGGACCTTTGTAACCAGAGCAGTTGTCCTAGTTCCTGCCAAGATACTGGAGTGGGGTCTCAGCACAGGATACAGAGTGGTGGTAGGCTTCCCCTGGCTAGTCTGGCACTTGGATTAGCTATGTTACTACTTCTTGTGAAGCATGAAATGTCAAACAAGCTTCTAATGGCTGTAGAGGATCTCAGATTATCCTGCTAGTCAATAGCTCATCTCATTAGCCAATGGACTGAAGGAGGTTCATATGTTTGGATGAACCAATAATTAAGTGTCCAGGGCAGTCTTCTCTTCTAAACTCCTCTCTCCCAGGTGCCACCAACTGTCCCCACCCTCCAGCAATTATCACATTGGTCCACCCAGAGGAGCTGTTTGGAATAACTGGAATCACAAAAGAGATCTACTGAGGACCTGGCTCCCATTGTCTCTTCAAGGCTATATTCACTTCAAGTAGTCTGTTCCTACTCCAGTCGAAGTTATCTCTCTTTCCTCCCCAAAGCCTTCCCCACAATAATTCATTTCTTTTAAAATTCAGATGAGTGGTCCACTAGATTTCTTTAAAATTGTAGACCCTGGAGTTTTCTTAGCCCTGTGAAGCCCAGGCAGGAAATAGGCACATTTGTTCAAAGAAAATGACATGTTCAAATTTTGATGAGAAAGAAAGCAGTGCTTCAATTTACAAACAAAATGCTAGACTTTTCCCCCTAAGTATTATTACTTTATTGATGTTTATTTGTAATGGCCTTATGTAAACTTTACAGTAAGACAAACACAGAGTGAGAAAATTTAATATTCCTACCTTATTGTCATTGGATAGAGATAATTTACTTTATTTCTAAATCAAGATAATCAGATCTCAGAATAACAATGTGTAACTTAGCCTAAAAATATTCACTTAAAGAAGGTCTTTAATGAAAACCCATTTTAGTCCTTTATTTATTCTTATTTGTAGAACTTGATTATGTACATTTAATTGGATATTTTTGATATTTTCCTGAGATTAATGTATGCCTGTGGGAAATTTTTCCTCTACTTAAGCTTTACTTATTCATTGTATTGATTATCTTTTAGAATCATTTTCATGCTTGATTTTGAAAACTATCAATTTACTCTGGTTGAAATATTCCATTTCTATATGCTGCATCAAACTGCTGGTGTAATTGAATTACTGTGCATGTAGTAACAGACCTTTAATAAATTGATAGATGAATTGAATAAATTGAAACAAACTAATCTTAACTCTATTCATGAATCTTTTCCCAAACCATTCTTTACATTATTTGGAATAAAATTTAGATAGGTTACTCAATGACTCTATAGATAGATGGATAGACAAATAGCTCTCCATGCATTGTTCCAGCAAAAACTGTCCTATGCCACTAATTAAATATTCAATTTAGAAACAAAAGGTATATGAAGAGGTAACATTATTCTTGTCATTATGGAAGAAATTATGATAATATTCTTTGTTTTAATTACTGAAGTTTGATATAGCAGTTTGATAAAAATATTGAATTCTCTAGAAAATATATCAATATTTTAGATTACAATGTGCCATGATTTTATTGCTGATCTGAATGGCTACATGGACCTCCCTAAGAAAAAAGTCCTCTTTTTCACAGTATGCTTTTCTTTATTGGAAGCCTTGATTTCAAATCATGGGTAGTGGTAAGGCAGAGTTCCTAAATGTTACAGCCAATCCATAGTTTTTCTAAACACAGGGTTCTGAGAGGAAAACAAACAAACAAACAGACTTGAAAGTTGTCCTTTGCCAGGCGATCATTTCAGACAACCATTGTTAAGTGTCTACTATGTTAAAAGTTCCGTAAGAAGAGAGAAGACATGGCTTTAAGGAATATATGTTCAATGCTGATAGACTGAATATCCCATGTCCAAGTTCTGTACTTGACTCTAGGAATACAGAAATAAGTAAGCCAGACAATTTCTATGCTCTCATGAAGCCCACAATGCAGAGGAGAAGATGGATCCTAAACAAATAATTATACAAAGTGTTATTTAATGGTGATTGTGGTAAGCATAGCATGTTGTGAGAAGGTAATATATGGACTGCACTCTAGTCTACAGGTATTGAAGTATTTACTGATGAAAGGACAATTTACCTGAGTTGGAACTGAAGGGCGTGGAACTGACCAGGCAAGGCAGTGACCAAATTAGCCAGTATTAAATTTAAAGTGATATTTATAGTATAGGTCATGTGTATTTTTAAAGAAAGCTTTACAAATTAGCTACCTCCAATCATTTGAAAATGTAGAATGGCATGACTACTTATGAACAAAGACTAGATGGCAAAGCAATTGAGTGATGAACATTGGAATAATCAGGAAGGGAAGAACTCGAGCTGACACTAAAGGTTGAGTAGTTTTGAGGTAGGCGAAAGAAGGGGAACAGCCTATCTCATTCCACTTGCTCAATATCCCCCCAGTGTTTGTGTAGAACCTAGTATGTTCCAGCGACTGTGTTGAGTGCTGAGAGGACAAAACACAATAAGCATCAATTCCCTGATTTGAGGATCTCATAATATAGGAGGGTAGATGGATATATTTCAGAACATTTCAATGAATGTAAGTAACCTTGACAGAGACAGGGTCACTGCCCTGAGAAGAGAGTAAATAACTATACAAAGAAATTGGAGAACCATTTACAGAGGGGTTGCTGATAATAGTAACTAATTATTAGGCTAAGTGCTTACTATGTACCAGTAATTGCTCCAACTCAAAAATTAACTCTTTTCAACTTCATATCAACATTATGGGTAGAGATTACTAGTAGGCCCCATTAACAAATGAGAAAACAGAGGCACAAGGTTATACAGTCAGTAAATGGTGAAGACAGGATTCCGTTACAGGGAGTCTTTGACTCCCAAGTCCACCTTTTAACCACTACTCCTGGACAGTTAAAATCATCATTTTTGCACTGGGAGTGGAACAGGACACTACTGCATGTGTGAAAGCAGCTGGCATCCACCAAACCCCAGTATGGTGTGAACATCTTTGAGATAAACAAGTTCTAGGATCTGTTTCTTAGCTTTTTAGACTTGGGAATTCGACATTATTTGTCCATACCAAGGTAATTTGGCGTCCGGACTAAATAATGCTGATCAGTCATGCTAAAATAATTAGCCTGGAGCAGCCACTGAAGAACAGAGTTTGAAGTCAGACACAATGGTGGTTGAATCTTGGCTCCACCTTGTAGTAACTGCTTGCTCTTGACCAAAATATTTCATATCTCAGGGACTCAGTTTCCTCATCTGTAAAATGAAAATCATACTAACCTACTGGATTCTTGTGATGTGTTTGTGTGTGTGTACTGTTTACAACTATTGCTCCAGTGCCTGGAGAAACCTGTAATCAGGATGGTAATGGTAGTGATTGTAGTTGAAATATACCTGACATGAGCGTTGATCAGGATATAGTTTCTTCTGGATACTATAGGCAGAACACGGCCACTGTTACCCTGTTTTTCCCATTTCTATGGGACAGATACCGTTGTTAGGCTCCATTTTCCAGATGGGAAAACTGTGGAATAGAGAAGTCAAGACACTTCTATCTCTTTCTTGATCAGTGCCACTCCTTTCTGAGTGACTCACTGTTTCTCAAAATATGTAAATGCATATATCCAGTGACAGTCTGCTGAAACGGGGAGCTGGCCTGGCTCATTTATGTGACTTTGCAGATATCTGCTTTGACCCATCGTAGGTTTGTTTGATAGTTCATTGTTCATGGTTACTGACGACATGTGGAGTGAAAGAGAAAGAGGGGAATTGAGAATATTACTAAGTATTTTTTATTTTTAGAAGCTGGTTCTATGGTGATGCCAGTAACCTAGAAAACATAGGGTGGTGAGTGATTTGGTAAATTAAGTTTTAGATATACTGACTTGTTAATTAAAGCTAGCCTAATTGTTCCTACCTTTAGGCATCTGAATATGTAAAATATCATAATTGTCTTTTGCGAATGTAATTGTAAAAAACATCTTAAAAAGTAATTCAGCTCAAAATTATCAATATATAAAGCAAGATGTGTTCCACCTTCTCTTTCCAAATCCATTCTCCTCCTTAGAGGTAAACACTGTTAAAAGTTGGGTGACCATGTTACCCCCAACATACATGTTAATGTATCGGAAAGATCTTGTGTGCCGTTATGGTCCCCTCAGCCTCATTTTCCCCTGGGCCATTGGCCACTGGTTTCCTGACAGACTTTGAGGAAATAGCTGGTTCTGTGTAGATAACCACCAACTCATGCAGACATAACCCAGCAACGCTAGCCTCCTGCCCACTGCAACCCTCTCACCTTCTACCTCGGGGCTTCCTTGTTAATGCCTCCATGGAAGCAGGTCTCTCTAGGGGCCCACACGTATATTTAAGGAAGGCAGAGGGATTGATGCCTGTGAGGCAAACCCTGGGCATGGGGAAGGTGAGCGTTCATGAATAAAACCTGCCTTTCTCCCCAGGATCTTGTTCTGAGAGATCTTATTCTGAGTTCTTTCTCTGGGAGTAATGTCCCTAGAGACCCAGCAACTTTAACACCAAATGACATCCTGCATCCTGGGATTGGCCCTTCCTCCTTCCCACTCACTCCTGGTCCCTGGAATTGCACTCTTTAGTTTCATAGTAGCACATAATCCTTAGCTTCAGGAATTATTTTCCATGGATATCATGGTTAGACAATTTAATTCTATATATGGGAATTATTGTATCTATACATCCTTATGTGGAAAGATTTCTCCCTCTCTCGCGCGTGCTCTCTCGCTCTCTCGCTCTCCCTCTCTCCCTCCCTCCCTCTAACTGGCTATGTATCATCATTTTTGTAGCTATTTTTCTTTTCGATCAACTTTCTTTGATCAACTTTTAGATTTTCTTCTACTTTGTTGAAATCACAAGTGATAGATTTCCTTGTCGGCTTATGTTTTAGCATTTTATATGTCATGTTATAAATAGACTGCTTTTCCCAGTATATTTTCTAATTGTAATACCTAATATTTCCATAAAAATGTCATTGTAGATACATGTATTGCTTTAAGGTAGATTCTGGAGGTGAAATTCTGAGTTCAAATGGTATCCAAGTTTTAGTTTTCATATTCTATTAGGCTCCTATAAGAGCATGACTCATAAACTGTATAAAACTAATACTATCAATATTTGTAAACAATTATTAATTCATGTCAATCAGCAGAAGGTGGATGCTAAATATGCTACTCTGGTTTTAATTAGATTTCCCTGATAAGCGGTGAGACAAAGCATCTTTTTGCATGTTCATTGACCATTTCCACTGGATTTTTTCCTTATTGCTGCTGTTTCCTTTTAGTTGAATTGTCCACTCACATCCTTTGCACTCTATTCTACTGGTTTCGTATTTGGTTTTATTTTTCATGGTGGTTTGTAGAAAGTCTTTATATTAATATGAAATGTATCCTTATATGTACTTCATAGATATTTGTCACTTATATTTTAACCTTGTTCATGGTAGCTTCATGATCCAAATTCTACATTTGCTTATGCAAATGTTTTCCTTTATTCTTTTGAATTTCATTCCTTTCTTCAAAAGACTTTTCCCGTTCATATTTTATTAAAAATAAAATTATTTTATTAATTTAACGTGGCTTTGCTAACATTCTAATCCATATCTAATGTTTTTATATATGGTGTGAGGTAGGGCTTAACCTTGCTTTTCCCTCTCAAACTGATAGATAGTTGATAAACATTATTTATTAAATATTGCATTATTTATTAAATATTCCATTATTTTCTCATTGACTGGAAATTCCATATTTATCCTAAGCTTGCTTGACAGTCTACTCTCTCTTTCTCTCTCTCTCTTCTCTCTTCTCAACCCGATGCTTTATTTTGAATTGACTTGTATTGGCATCATCATGTCAATGTAACAGTCCTAGATTAGTAAAGAATTATTGTATATTTTTAAAACTAGCACGGAATATTCTATTCTTCTTTTTAAAAAATGCTGGCTATTTGGTTGTATTTATCTTCCAATATAAAACTTCAGACTCATTTTGTTATATTTTAAAAATTCAGTTAGACTTTTAATTGTGGTTTCATTAATTTATACCTTAATTTAAGAAGGGATGACATAGTCACTATATTGAGTATTTCAATCCACAAGTACAAAGTATTTCTTTAGTTGTAGAAGATTGTTTTTAATAGGTTCCAGTCTTTTATCGATGGTTGTTCAGAGTTAGTTGTGATTTTGGTGTTCATTAGAGGAAGTGAGCTCAAGGTCCTTCTACTCTGCCACCTTGGCCTTCCTCCCATAAATACAAAGTATTTCTAAAATTGAGAACTAATACTGGCATAAGAATTTCCATCTTTTAGGAATGTTCTTCACCATTTCATTATTTTTGATATTTTGACTGAAAATTTCCAATACTTTTTTGGGATATGAGAGTTGATAATATTTGTATGTTGGTCTTGAATTTGGTAATTTGCTGACTTCTCTTGTTTCCTCTAGGTTTTCAATTGACACTTTCAATTTCATTCCTTCACACTCAAATTGTGCATTTTTTCTTTTTCTTTTGGAATGTTTAGGATCTGTTAGGGACATTTAAAATTAACAATAATGGTATATACTCTTGGGACTTCCCTGGTGGCACAGTGGTTAGGAATCCACCTGCCAGTGCAGGGGACACGGGTTCGAACCCTGGTCCGGGAGGATCCCACATGCTGCGGAGCAACTAAGCTCGTGTGCCACAACTGCTGAGCCTGCGCTCTAGAGCCCATGAACCACAACTACTGAGCCCGCGTGCCACAACTACTGAAGCCTGCGTGCCTAAAGCCCGTGCTCCACAACAAGAGAAGCCACCCCAATGAAAAGCCTGCACACTGCAATGAAGAGTAGCCCCCGCACTCCACAACTAGAGAAAGCCCGTGGGCAGCAGCGAAGACCCAACACAGCCAAAAATTAAAAAATAAATAGATAGATAGATAGATAAATAAGCAAATAAATTTATATTTAAAAAATTAACAATAATGGTATTTACTCTTGTTTTCTTTCCCTTGTGTTAATGGAAATATTCTGTTTCTCCATTAAGTTTGCTCTGTTTATAGGATTGAATTTTATACAGAAGAAATTTCCTTATATTTATACTTTGATAAGAGTTATATTTGTTTTCTAAAAAATCAAGAATGATATGTTCCCTTTAAGGTGACCACAACAATCCAAGTGGTACTGTTAAATAACAGTTGTAAGTACATGTTTATCGGTCAACTGTGCTGAGAGGAAGACAAAAACATTAGTAAGCCTCGTAAAATAAATGAATATTGAAGATGTGAAAGTGAATGTTAGCATGAAGAGAAACTAGATATCATAAAGGAAACAGAAATTGTTTCTTCCTTGCTTCCATAACCATTGTACATACTGCCTTTATAGCACTTATACCATTGTATTTTAATAACTTTATAGTTAGATTTTCACTTATGCTCTGAAACAGTTGGGACCATTCGTCACTCTATTCTTCTTTGGTGTCTAGTACAATGGACAGAGTAGCCATTTAATAAATCTTTTTAGAATGAATGGAAAGAGAAGGAACAGCCAAAGCTATCCAGGAAATCCAGGAGAAAATTTTGGCTGAATGGTGCTATTATAAAGATTAGGCTGAAAACCAAAGAGTGGACCTTGGATTTAAAAATCAGAGAACTTTTGTGACTTTAGCAAGATCAATTTCAGTGAAGTGATAAATACAGGAACTAGAAGGTAATAGGATGAGAAATGAATGAGAAGAGAGGAATCAAAGTTAGATAGGAGAGAGTACTATTTGGAAAAATTTGAGAGATACACCAGAAAGAAAGGAAGGATGTTTAGCTTTTGAGAGAGGCTGTTTTAATGCAACTCATTTCAAGAATAAGAGAAATGTTAAATTTGGGCTTACGGAGAAAGACTCTTGAAGGAATTTAAACTTAGTGGCATCTATCTTCCGTTTGAAGTGAAGATAATTGAGTTTCACATAAGATATCCGTTCTGACTTTTATTTTTAAGTCTCTAATAGCACTTTCAATGGATCCATTAGTTTACTTTTCTCATTTATAGAGCAAAAATATTTTGCCATCTTATTTTAGGGTGGTCAGAGAAATATAGACATAGTATAATAATTAATAAGTACCCTTGTGGACTTGATTTCTTGAGAAGAGAAACCTCTTCTCAAGAAAAAGAAAGAAACCTCTTCTCAAGGAAAGTAATGAAAAGTCATTTTCCATTTACTGATCATAGCAGATTTCAGCGCTGGGTCGTCCAAAACAATTTGCTACATCTGGGAAAGAACATTCAATCTCCTGCTGCATAATGTTTGAAGTAAGCTTTTGTACATGATGAAATGTGAGTCTGTACAAAAGTTTTTATTATTCAAAACTGCCTTCCTTGCAGAATATGTCATCTGGATGTTTACATAAAGATTCAAAATTTGTATTTTATTTTCTTCATTTTGGGTTCAGCATAAGCTGATGAAAGAACAACCAGGTCAGCAGTTTTGTCACCAAAGAGCTGCAAAAAAGAGTGTTTAAATTGTACTTGGCCCCCTCCTTGATTGTATTTGAGAGCTGTAAAGAAGATGCTTTTCACTTAAAAATTTGATGCAATTAGGCAGCTTTGAATTTGCTCACATCAGCAAATCTTATATTTGCATGATCTAAATGATTGCTGACACAAACTCCCAACTAAGAATGAAGAGCTTATCTTAGTGGATAAAAGGTACATATGATTGCTGTTTCAACCCCAGAGACTAACTTACAAGTTACAACAGCTCCCAGTAAATTATTAAGTTGGTTGTCTGTCTCTACGAAAGAGCTGGAAGCTTAAGATAATCAAATCAGAGAGGAGGACTAGTGAAACAGTTTCCTTCAATCTTCCAGAATTGTTTTAGTTCCCTGAAAATGTGTATCATTGCCTTTGCTACCTACAGTTTGCCTGTGTAACACATAGTTTCACTCATTCAGTTTTCAATTTAACAGGAGAAATTCACTCCCTTTGAGATGATTGCATTCCTACTTCTGCGTGTATCATCGTGGCTATAGCTTGTCTGTTCACACAGGGGCCTGAGAGAAACAGAATCCACCCCGGGGTTGGGTGAACGTGGATATAAACACCCACTGCACCAGTTACTTGCAGTATGTCCTTGATCTGGTTGCTGATTTTTCTGAGCCTCAATTTCTTTACCAGTGCCATAGAAACAAGGCTAACCACCTTGTGGCATTGCTGAATTGAATAAAGCATGTGTATTTAACCGCATGTGGTGATAATTAGTGCTAACAATCCTGGGGTGTTTGCACCTCGAAGGGCTTTACTTGTCCAGTTCCCAGTGTGGTGGGATCTCTCATGTTCAGATGAAGAAGTGACATATTTAGGGATCTTAGGTTACCTTATTTCTCTCAACGTTATACTTGACTTCTTCATGCTTTCACTGTATTTCCGAATTATTCTTTAAAAAACTATTTTCCATGTCTGTAAATGACACGTTAGGGAAACTGAATAGGGTCTGAGAAGAAACACGTCCTTCTTAATTTCATCCTAACAGATCAGTTTACTTATTCACGGCTGTAGACAATGAGTCATTTCTGATTTATACACTGAATACTTTCATTCATATAATATGCTTTATTGTATGCTTGATGTGTTACTCTCACTTGGGGGAAACAACAGGAAACAAGGCAGTCATGATCTCTGCTCTCATGTAGCTTGCATTCTAGTGGGAAGACACATAAGGATTCATAAGCAGACAATTACAGACAATTGCAATAAATGGGTAGGAGACCAGAAGAAGGACGACTAGGAAAAATTAAAAAGATTGCAAAGAAGCAGAGAGTCCAAAAGGGATTAGACACAACAAATTAGTTTTCTCCATAGTGGCTAGTTCCTAGGTGTTTTGTCTTTTTTTTTTTGACACAATTTTAAACAAGATTTGTTTACTTTCTCTTTCTGATATTTCATTGTTAGTGTAAAGAAATGCAGCAGATTTCTGCATATTCATCTGGTATCCTGCTACCTTGCTGAATTCATTTATTAGTGTGAATAGTTTTTGTGTGGAGTCTTTAGGGTTCTCTGTATATGAGTATCATACCATCTGCAAATAGTGACAGTTTTACTTCTTACCTTCCAATTTGCTTGTTTTTTTAAATGTATTAAATATGAGCTTTCTACTATATAAAGGATTTGACAGTGACCCCCATCAGTCACTCAAAAAATTCAGTTTAAAAATATTTCTTGATCAGCAAATGGTGCTGAAACAACTGGACAAGCACATACAGAAAAGGAAAAAAAAAAAAAAAAAAAGGAGTCTAGACAGACCTTATACACTTCACAAAATTAACTCAAAGTAAATAACAAACCTAAATGTAAAGTGCAAAACTATAAAGCTCCTAGAATATAACATAGGAGAAACTCAAGATGACTGTGGGTATGGCGATGACTTTTTACATGAAAGAAATCATTGATAAGCTAGACTTCATTAAACTTAACAAAATTCTGCTCTGTGAAAGGCAATGTCAAGAAAATGATGACAAGGCACAGACTGAGAAAAGATATTTGCTAAGAACACAGCTGATAGAGGACTGTCATCTGAAATATACAAAGAATGATTAAAACTCAACAATAAGAAAACAAATGATCCAACTGAAAAATAATATCTGCCTCACAAAAAATATATACAGATGGCAAATAAACATATGAGAAAATGCTCCACATCATATGTCATCAGGGAAATGCAAATTAGACCAACAATGAGATACCACTACACATCTATTAGAATGGCCAAAATCCATTCCAATGAATGAGTGACAATACCAAACGCTGGTGAGGAGTTGGAGCAACAGGAAGTTTCATTCCTGGCTGGTGAGTTTGCAAAATGGTACAAACAGTTTAGAAGACAGTTTGGTAGTTTCTTAGGAAACAAAACATACCCTTACCATATGATCCAGCAACCATACTCCCCCTTGGTATTTACCCAAAAGAGGTGAAAGCTTATGTTCACGTAAAAACCTGCACACGGATGTTTATAGAAGCTTTATTCATAGTTGCCAACACTTGAAAGCAACAAAGATGCTCTTTAGTAGGTGAATGGATTAATAAAATGTGGTACATCCAGACAATGAGTTATTATTCAGTGCGAAAAAGAAATGAGCTCTCAAGCCATGAAAAGACATGGAGGAAACTCAAATGCATGTTACAGAGGGAAAGAAGCCAGTCTGAAAAGTATGCATCCTGTATGATTCCAACTATATGACATTCTAGAAAACGCAAAACCATGACAACAGTAAAAATGTCAGGTATTGTCAGGGGTTGGGCTGTGGGGGAGATATGAAAAGGTGAAGCACAGAGGATTTTTAGGGCAGTGAAACTACTCTGTATGATACTATAATGGTCAATACATGTCATTATACATTATTCCTCAACCCAGAGCATGTACAACACCAAGAGTAAACTAGAGTGTAAATTGTGAACCTTGGGCGATTATGATACGTCAGTGGAGGTTCATTGATTGGAACAATTGTACCATCTGGTGAGGGATGTTGATAATGGGGGAGGCTGTGCATGAGTGGAGACAGGGTATGTATAGAAACCTCTGTACCTTCACCTCAATTTTCTATGAACCTAAAACTGCTCTTAAAAAAATAGTCATAATTTTAAAAAAATCTTCCTTGAGAATAACTAGTAGCATAGAAATCTCCCTCTTTGTAGCCAATTATACTGAAACACATCATTAGGCTTAACATATTATAACAAGTACTGTTTATTAACTTTTCCTCATATGCCAAATGAGGTGCTGGCCACTTCATAAGTTATCTCTTGCTCCTTATAACAACCTTGTGAGTTTAGTATCAAGCTCTCCCTTTCCCATATGAGGAAACTGAGGCTCAGAGAAGTAACAAGCACAAGATGAAGCATCTTATAAATGGGAGAGTTGGCAGCCAGCCTCAGACTTGTCTTGCTCTGAAGTCCATGCCCTGTCCACTACCCCACATTGCCTTCCAATTTAACAGAAGGTAAGGTTCTGAAGATAAGAGGAGAGGGCTTGGTCAAAAATTGATTGTAGGTGTAACAAGCATGGCTTGCCCTGCAAACTTGGGATTCAAATATACTTAGATCTCTTTTTTGTTTTCCCTCCAAGTAATCACTTGAGCATCTACATCCTATATTGATAGAGGCCTCATATGTCTGTCTGAGAGCTGCTCCTCTCGCATGTGCTATTGTGCTAGAATCCTAGAACATTGATCTGACTTCCAGATTTCATTGGAAAGAGTATGAACTCTGATGAATCTGTGAAGCTCTGCTCCATGCTGCTCCCAGGGCTGCTGTTGAAAAATTGTCCTATGGAGGCCACAGACAGTACCGGTTGCTTGATATTTCATGTCCTTTTCTGGTCCCTTGGTTCTTCAAGGGAGAATGATTCCACACTCTTGAGAGTTGGGGGAGAGACCTGGCATAGGATGCCTGGGTGTGGGAAAAAGAGATTGTCTCTTTCTTTGAATCTTTCTGAAAAAGTAGGAACTTCTTTCTCAGAAGCCTCCCAGTAGACACACTTACATTTCAGTGGCCAGAACTGCATCCTATACCAAACCTAAATCAATCACTGGCAATGGAGGCAAGACCTTCAATAATTGGCTGAGGTCAATCAGAACACCAATGTTGGGGCTATACTTGGGGCCAGTCTACCCTGTATGTAGTCATGCAGAAAATGACAGAACCTGAATGAAACAGGGATTTCTTAGTAAGAAGAAATTGGAGGAAATAGTTTGGGTGGGCAAACAAAAGTATCTACTATCAACTTTAGAGCTGATCTGGTTAGGGTGAAGGAAGAAACAAGATGGCAGCAGAGGTGAACCGTATAGGTTTTCTGAAATGTCATCCCAGTAGTAATTATTCTTATTATTTCCAATACATTTTAATATTTAATTAGTAGAAGTAGCAGTTTGGCTTGGGGAAAGCATACTTCAAGATTGAAAATTATATTCTGCCAAAACATAAGGCATATTACTTCTATTATTTTTATTTTTATTAGGACATAATGGCTTTTACTATGAGAGTAACTACTTTTATATCATTATGACAAAACCTCTGGAACATTTGAATGTGGCCTAAAGAAATTACAATATACAGACTGATTTGGATACAAAATTTTGTTGTTTCTATATTCAATATCCTTCTTGCAGAAAGATGCCTCAGCGTAACAGAGAAGAAAAACAATTGACTAATCATTTAATGTTACAGTCATGTTAAACCACTGACTAATCATTCAGTGTTACTCATTGAAAATGAGTAAAATATTTGTGAAATAAGTCATTCTTTATTCTCATAGGTGATTATAATTCAGTCTCACAGCCTAGAAATTATTTAACTCAGATTTCTTATTTGGAAAATTACATTTATTGTTAATTAGTTAAAAAAATCACTTAATTTTCTCACTGGTAAGATCAGAAAATTCTAGGTTTAAGTACACATTGCCTTATTTTTAATTTATTGCATATTTCTATCCTTGTATAGCAGATACATGGATCACTTGTGTAAGTGTGTCATTAAGACTAACTAAAGAGGAGACCTTCAAGATGGCAGAAGAGTAAGACGCGGAGATCACCTTCCTTCCCACAAATACATCAGAAATACATCTACATGTGGAACAACTCCTACAGAACACCTACTGAACACTGGCAGAAGACCTCAGACCTCCCAAAAGGCAAGAAACTCCCCACGTACCTGGGTAGGGAAAAGAAAAAAGAAAAAACAGAGACAAAAGAATAGGGATGGGACCTGCACCAGAGGGAGGGAGCTGGGAAGGAGGAAAGGTGTCCACACACTAGGAAGCCCCTTCGCGGGCGGAGACTGCAGGTGGTGGAGGGGGGAAGCTTCGGAGCCACGGAGGAGAGCGCAGCCACAGGGGTGCGGAGGGCAAAGCGGAGAGATGCCCGCACAGAGGCTCGGTGCCAACAGGCACTCAGCAGCCCGAGAGGCTTGTCTGCTCACCCGCCGGGGCGGGCGGGGCTGGGAGCTGAGGCTCGGGCTTCGGTCGGATCGCAGGGAGAGGACTGGGGCTGGCGGCGTGAACACAGCCTGAAGGGGGCTAGTGCGCCACAGCTAGCCGGGAGGGAGTCCGGGAAAAAGTCTGGACCTGCCAAGGAGGCAGTGGCAGTATGCCACTGTATTATCTAAGGCCTCATATTGATTCATTAATTTGTTTATTCATTTAAGCCATTTTGAACACTATAATTATTACTGTTTTCTCATCCTCAGTACTCCTAGGAACAAATACAAAGCATAAATAGGCAGAAGTCCAAGTAGGATAGATGAAAACGTTTATTTTCTAAATGTGTCTCTGTTGTTGTGCTTTTACATGTATAGGATTTAGAAATAACCCAAGGGCACTAAGGGTTGAAAAAATAAAAGCATATGGAACTCCTATACAACTTTTTAATCCTCTGTTTAACCATCTTAATTCTTTTTAAACATTTTCTGGTAGGTTTATTGACTGACTGACGGGTGGCTAACTCCACTAATCATGGTAAATGATCTTTATTTTTAATTTTTTAAAATTTATATGCCTTATCTTCCTCATATCTCCTTTTGAGTCTTCATTAGAGGATTATAGCCTTCAAATAATTCTACTGGTGTGTGACCTTCCAGGTGAATCAAAATGTGGTGTATAGTAGAATGTTAAACAATTAAAGTCTAATGCACTTTTCCATCGTTGATTTTCTTTGCTCATTAATCTAAAATGTATTAATTTTTAAAGGCCATAATGATCTACATGTTGCTAGCCCACAGTTGTTAATATATTGCATTTAGATTCAGGAAACATTCATTGAGTACTTAATCTACACCTGCTACCCAAACTGTAATGAGCAGCTCCCCTGGCGGTTTGTTAGAATGCAGATTCTTTTTTTTTATTTTTACATTTATTTTTTTGTTGAAGATTAGTTGAATTACAATGTTGGGTTAATTACTGCTGTACAGCAAAGTGAGTCAGTTATACATATATATATATATATATATATACATTCTTTTTCATATTCTTTTCCATTATCGTTTATCACAGGATATTGAATATAGTTCCTTGTGCTATACAGTAGGACCTTGTTGTTTATCCATTCTATATATACCAGTTTGCATCTGCTAATGCCAAACTCCCACTCCTACCCTCTCCCACACCCCTCCCCCTTGGCAACCACCAGTCTATTCTCTACGTCCATGATTCTGTTTCTGTTTCATAGATAGGTTCATTTGTGTCATATTTTAGACTCCGCGTGTAAGTGATATCATATGGTATTTTTCTTTGTCTTTCTGACTTACTTCACTTAGTATGATAATCTCTTTTTGCATCCATGTTACTGCAAGTGGCTAGAATGCAGATTCTGATTCAGTATCTCTGGGGTTGAGCTGTGAGTCTGCATTTCTAAACAGTTCCCACGTGATGCTGATGTTACTGGCCCTTGGACCACAAGTGGAGTAGCAAGGCTCTATGATTCTATTAAAGTCTTTGTATTTGGTGCTTTCATGTTTATATCATTTTATTAATTTAACGGAATATGTAATACACGACTGTTACTCAATACTGCTAAGTACTGTTCTATGTCTTGGGGATATAGCAGTGAATGCAACAGATAAATTGTGCTCATAGAGCTTTCACTTTAGTAAGGTAAAATATAGAAGATAAATAAATGCCTTATATTTGATGATGGTAAGTTATACAAAGATAAATATGTCATGGAATGGGGATAAATCACCGAATTAGGAGTGCCGGGGGAGTTGGGTATTGCAATTTTAAGTAGGGTGGCCAATGAAGGCCTTAAAGAAGGCAACATTTAAGAAATTACCTGGTGGTTAAAAAAAAAAAAAAAAAATTACCTGGTAGGAACACCAGCCTTGAAGATGTCTGAAGAAGAATAATACAGGCAGAGGGAAACAAAAGTGAAGAAATGTTTCAAGCTAAGACTCATTCTTTATGTATTCATTATAATAAATTACAACTGTACTATAAATTAAATATTTTTCATGTAAAACTCAGATGTCCAGTAGAATTGTGTAACTTTTACATTTGAAAAAAGGAAAAATAAATGCACAAATGTGGCAAAATCTGGTGCTGTCTGACAGAAACCTTCAAAGGTAGAGTTTTTTTAAAAACAGAGTGCTATGTTATTATTAGCCCCAGCTTCCTTGCACAAGAGTCCTAGGAGTTCCTTCCTACAGCCTGACGTCTGGATGAGTATTAACAACAACACAGGGATGAGACGTGTCTTGGGTCTTTTGGCCACAGAATCCCAAGTATGCACACAGACAAAAACTACATGTGCAGGAAAACTTACAGCTGCCTCCAGTAACACACAGCTGTGGTGTGTCCTCTTCAATGTGTTTGAGTCAAGTCTGTACCAACTCATTACTGAAAGCATCTGGGCAGTCAGAAATGCACTGTCCATTCAAGACCTTGGCCTTCTGTTCTGCTATCAGAGCCTGGGCTTCGGATGACCAGTTTCCAACATGGCGGATTTCCTGCTGGCAATTCTGATCTAAGGCACTAAGTTCTGATCAGAGTGGCAGGTAATGAGGGTCCTCATCTCCCACCAATGTGCCCTCAGAGCTGTCTCCACTAGCTTTGGACACCTCCAGCTCCAGATTTAACTCTGGCAACCCCACTTTCCCTCTCTAATCTAGCCAGCCCTGACTGCATTCAAATGTGGAGCGCATTTGAATTTCTCAACTATATATTAAAAAGAAAAAGTCTCCAAGAAATGAGGCACTTGCTCAAAGGAAAACAGATGATGAATTTAAATTGTGATCTACTGACTCAAAGTCCAGCATTCTAAATACAACACTACTGCTAAAGCCATGTCTAATTTACACTGACATTATAAGGTGTAAATCTTCCTTGCCAGATATGCCTGTTTTTTCAGTTCTGCAGACTTGCGTTCTGGTCTTCTCTGCAATTCCCCATACACGGCAATGGTAGCACCCAGTTGTACTAAGCTCATTGTTTTGGAGGAAATAGACCGAAATAAGGAAGTTAATATAAAAATCTACATTTTAAAGCTAAGCAGAAATGATTATAGTCTGAACAGTCAATCCTGTTATATGGCAATCCAATAATATAGTAGTAGTAGTATTAATTTTTAAAGATTTGGATCTCAAACACAGCCAACAATGTACTTCAAATCCCAGTCAAATTTCTATAAAATTTACTTACCAACATCATTTAATAAATGACTTAAAAAACATATTTATTGGGACAAATTAGCATATCAAAGACCTGCAATTGCCAATAATATTGAAAAGCGTCTTTAAAAAAACTGAAATCCTGAAAACATATAAAACACTCTAGGAGAAAAATAGGTCAAGGAGCAGCATTTCTGGTGAAAAGAATTTGAGAATGCACTAAAGGGGAGTGATCAATATAAAAATTATATTATTGAACCAAAGGATCTTTGGAAAATTCACAAATTTGATACAAAAAGAATATTAACAGATATTTACCTACCAGGAACTTTGCAGTTTGTTAGAACAAGCCCTTATTTTATTTTATTTTTAAAATTCTCCCTCTTTGTGTATTTAAGATGCATCTGAGGGGAGAGAAGCAATATTTAATGCTCTGGATCATGTGCACGATGTAAGATTAGTAAAACAAGGCCTCCTCTCTAAAATGCTATGGCAGTTCCATGAGACTAACAGTGTCAATAAACTAAGTAAATAGAAGACAGTCAGTTGGCTGTGCTGCCTTTCTCTTTACTGGTAAGATAGTGTGTCAACACCCTAATGGCCTTGAAGGATTTGTTTCTTTCTAGAGTTCAAATTACAACTCTAAATAGAGATCAAGAAATTCACTTCCCAGTGAAGAAGGAAATTGAATTAGACAGTAAAATTACAGATAACAGAAGTGTGTTCTAAATATATAGTTTTATTTTACCAGAGTAAATCGTTGACAGCATTCAAAGGGCCTTAGGCCATGAGACTTAGATTTGGAAAAGTAATATACATCATAGGTACAAATAAATAAACAATAAAATGAATTAAAACCCCTCAGTTAAGTATTTTATTCATTCTCTGCAGAATTGGTGAAGAGATATTATTTAATTTCAGTGTGAACACATCTGCGTTCTAACTTTTGACACTTATTCATGGGGGAAAGTAGATAAGGATTATTGAAACTAAAATTCATTGTGAAAAAAATTTTTCTGACCCGAGTAATGAGTATAGAAGCAAATTTTTCTTTCAATTCCCAGTGATAAATTTAAATGGTGGATAGTAACATAGTGACAGCATCCAAGACCAAGGCTGTAAATATCATCTAGAATGCTGAAGATTGCCAATTTTATCTCTTCAACGTAGATCTCTTTCTCTCCTGAACTCCAGACTCAAATATCATGTTGCCTACTTTAAAATGTCCACTGAATATGTGATAAAAATCTCAAATTTAAAACAGAATTCCCGATCATCTCTCCGTAAAACCTGTCCCTCTCATGGTCTTCCCCATCTCAGCAGATGGCAACTCCTTTCCTCCAATTGCTGAGGCCCAAACCTTGGAGTCATGTTGATTTTTCTCTTTGATTCACATCCTACAGAATCTGACCACTTTTCAACATCTCCATTGCTACTACCATGTTCTGAACCACCATCGCTTCTCAATCAGACTGTTAGAATAGCGGCCTAATGGATTCCACTTGGTTTCCTTCTAGCTTTGCCGCTCACCTCCATACAGTCTCTCCTCAACACAGTATCCAGAGTGATTCTTTTATTACCTAAGTGAGATCATAACTCTCATCTGCTCAAAATCTCCAATCTCTCTCTACAAACACACACACACACACACACACACACACACACAGTGAAAGACAAAGGCTATACAATGGCATATACAAGGCCCCAGGTGCCCTGGCTTCTTTGTTTTTTCTCTGACCTCATCTCCTACTATCCACTCCTTTGCATACTCCACTCAAGCTATCCTGGTTTCTTTACCTTTTTCTTAAAAAGTCAAGAAAGCTCCACCATGGGACAGTTGCAGTTGCTGTTCACATTTCTTGGGATGCTCTCTCCCAGATAACCTCATGACTAATTCTCTTTCTTTAAACTTTGCTTAAATATCATCTAAACAATGACGTGTATCATGACCACTCTATTTAAAATTCATTTTCTGTGCCTGGAGCATCATTAACAAGTCAGAAAAATAAGGAACGATGACACTTAGAAACTTAGTATATAGATGTTATAATAATAAATAAAATAAATATTGTTTAGAAGATGTTAAGTATTACGGGGATAAAAAAGAACATTCAGGACAAAGCCCTAACAATATTGTCCTTAACCTGCATTTAACCATAGGGTCCTCCAGTTCCATTCTCCCCCCACCAAGATTGCTGTCACTCAGTTTCCAGATTTATCATTCCCTTGATTTCTTTTATATAATGATATCACATCAATACAACTATAGTTATTTTAGTTGTATTTGACTTTATACAAAGACTATCACAGTGCATGTAATTTTGGATGTATCTTATCACTTAGTATTATATGGCTAAAATATTGTCTGCCACTATTGTTTATTTGTTCAATAATGTTTAATTTTGTTTATATTCCACAATTTAGACATCCATTCTCCTGATGTCTATTTGAGGTGATGAGAGTTTGAGCTGTTTCACCCTTTTGTTATTATGAAGGTTACCATTCTTGTTTGTCTCCTTATATATATGCTCTCTCTCCACAAAATTCCAACACTTTGTAATCTCCTACAAAGTTCTAAAATCAGCCTGAAATTTGATGCATTGAGCCATGTCAGGGTAATTGCCAAAGATCTCTCACCTTCTGTGTTGGGCAGCTGACTCTCAGGAGGCTGCCTGCTCCCAGTGGGCTCATTCCGAAGGGGGTCTCCACTGAGCTGCCAGAGAAGTTCTCATAACAGTAGTCGACCACCCTCAAACTTTCTCAGAGCCCCAGCCTTCCCTCCCAGAATCTGCCCCACCACTCACCGCATCCTTCTTTGGAGTGTAGCTACCTGAGACTTTGCTTTGGAGCTGAAGGTAGCAGGGGCAGAGAAGAAATGTTTGCTCCCTCTGGATTGGGTGGGAGGAAGCACGTTCGTAGCTAGTGAGGAAAGATTCCAGACTTCTCTATATGGAAACTGGAAGCCATGTATTTCTACTCAAATTGTATAAACCATGTTCTAACTGCTTTTTAGTTCCTACATATCATGAGCACTATAAATCATGTATATTATTCCTTGGAAAAATGAGTTCTGAGTCCAAAATAACCTATTTACAAGTGACCTTTTGGAACATAAGCTGTTTACAAGTTAGAGACTCTTGAAAATGCATCGCAGAGTTAGATGCAAATCGTTCTTCATTATCTGATGTTAAGGATCATCTGCTTCACTGCCCTTCTTCATTAGCACAGATAATAGAGACCTAACTGAATTACTGCTTTCAAGCGTATCCATTACTTTTGTTCTGTACTACACAAGTTTCCTTGGGTCCTTAACGGCATCTCCAGCTTGACCTTTTAGTTCTCTGTTTTTGAATAGAAAACCCTCTAATATAACTAGTGACCTCCATAAAATGCCAATAAACAGACAAACTGAATAAGCTTTGTCTCCTTTATTGAACAGGCATTTACTAAGAACCAATTCAGGGTGTAAATGTGGTGTCAGGAACAGTAGGAGACAAAACTGGAGCATGCTTTCCATAAGTTTATCAAATATTTATTGAAAACCTGTTGTATACAGGACACACGTCTAGGTGTTAGGAATATATATCTACAAAGCAATAGACTTGGCTCATGCACTAATGGAGCTTCCATTCAAGTGGGGGAAGATGACAAACATTTTAGAGAGTAATACATGCAGTGTAGTATATAAAACTGGTCAAGTGATAATGAGATCATGTAGTCAATGAGGAGAGATTCTTTTTGACCTCACAGAGAAGTTCTCTGTGAGAAGTGATATTTGAAATGAGATCTGAATCATGAGATGGCTTCAACCATGGGAAGAATGGGGCAAAAGTGCTCTAGACAGAGAAGATCAAGTGTGAAGGCCCTGATTAGAAACAGGTTTGGTGTGCTCCAAGGACAAAAAAATTCAACCAAGGTCCAAATTATAGGAATTCCATTTTTTTAAAAAAACTCTATATTTTAGCAGTTGGTAAAGCCAATAATACGCTATTAACAAAGAAATCTGAATATGAAAAATGAAGAGGTGATGGACAAGATGTAAGACCTAGATAACAGCAAGTGATGTGTACATATAGAGAGGAGCAGACTGTGTGGATGGGGAGATGCATCGCAGACTTAAAGGTAGCACATATTAATTATTTTTATTGCTGAGATAAGAGCTGATGTTTATTGATATCTTACTATGTGCCAAGTGCTCTTCAAAGCGCACAAGAAGTACCTTACTTAATCCTTATGCTTCCCTATGGGAAGATCCTAAAAAAGTGTGTCTGTTAATATATGAGGGAATTTTGGCACAGATAGGACAAGGAACTTGTCCAGGGTCAGATAGAAAGTACTCGATGACACTGGGATTCAAATCCATACAGTCTGATTCACCACTATCGTCAATAAACTAGAACTTGAATTGTGATCAGTTGCAACAATGGCACTAAATTTTTTGCATCTTCCTGTGAACACTTTTTGCAATGTGACTTGGAGCTACTCCCATCTAGAGATGGAGTCTATTCCTCCATCCTAGGAATCTGGCTTTGACCATGGGACTGGCTTTGACCAATGAGATATTACCACACTTGACCCAGGAAGAGGCTGGAATAGTGCTTATATGTTGGCAATTGCCCTCTCTTGCTGCACTTGAGCACACTATGGCCACTCCATGTGAACAAGCCTGGAATAGACTACTAGCTGATGAGTGGGAGATGCCCACTTACCTCCATCATTCCTACTGACAGCCACCCCCCCGCCAGGTATGCAGGTGAGACTTTTCTGTGCCTAGTTGACTACAAATGTGAGAGTGAGCCCAGCCAATACCACCGGGAGCATAATTGAGCCATCTCAGTTGAGCTGAACTCAAATTGATGAACCATGGAATTGTAAGCAAATAAATAGTTGTCATATCAAACCACTAAGTTTTGGAATAGTTTGTTACACAGCAAAAATAAGCTATTGTACAGGTCAAAGTAAAATGATGGCTTTGGGGTATTTGAAGACATTAAACAGCCATTCTGTTTTCTGTTATGTGTGAAGATGCTGTTATTCTGTCTTCAAGCAAAATAAGTAGAGGGGACTAATCAAAATGTGCTATGTTCATTATTGTTTGTGAGGCCAATAACAGTCTTAACAAACTGTTATGTCCTAAAGACCATGACACTTGATAAAGCATAAAGTTAGTAGAGATATACTTCTGGCCAACCTCATCTGCCGTATTTCCTGGTATTTAACTTCAATGCATAATCAAATAGCACCATGAGAATATTGATGGTGAGAAGCACGATTAGTGTCAGCATTAAAGCTTGGATGATTTCATAAATGCTGTTTTAGAGTATTTGTATGTTAAAATTCATCGTGGACATCGTTTGCCCAGAGAAAATATGATGTTAATAATGTCCAAGAAAAGACGATAGCCAGTAGAAATATGTCAGCCACCTCTGACAGAAAAATAAGATGAGAAATATCTAGTATGTTGTTATAGCATTAAGTGAGCAAGTTCTTTCCAATAGGGTCAGCAGAATCAGATAGTGCTTTGTCGAGAAGATTTGCTTATCTGTTCAAATCTACCAACCCCTGTTTGACCTGCCAGGTTAATACCAGCATTCGCCTCACAGATTTAAGGATACAGAGTTAACACCAATGAAAATTGTTATCAGTCAATATTTATTAGAATGAAGTTCAAATTTATTACCATGGCCCATTTTCTGATTCCAAAATACTCACATGACTGTTTGTCTGTGGCATGTTGCTAGGATTCAGAGAAAGATGATAGTTACTGTGGTATTATTGCCCACCCAGCAGGAGTCATGAATAGCAATGAGGACAAGTTAGGGTGAATGGGCTTTAAAAGAGACAATTTCACTGCTATATTTAAAATGGGGACTTCTTTGTGGGGCAGTGGTTAAGACTCCAGTCTCCCAGCTCAGGGGTCCTGGGTTCGATCCCTGGTCTGGGAACTAGATCCCACATGCATTCCGCAACTAAGAGTTCCCATGCCACAACTAAGGAGCCCGCCTGCCACAACTAAGACCTGATGCAACCAAATAAATAAATATTTTAAAAATAAATAAATAAAATAAGATAAAATGGATAACCAACAAGGACCTACGGTATAGCACAGGGAGCTCTTCTCAATATTCTGTAACAACCTAACTGGGAAAAGAATTTGAAAAAGAATAGATACATGTATATGTATAACTGAATCACTTTGTTGTACACCTGAAACTAACACATTATTAATCAACTATACTCCAATATAAAATAAAAAGTTAAAGAGACAATTTCATAAATGTGGGGAGATGTTGAGGTTAACATAACATCTCTAATGTCCCAAAAAGCACAGGAGTAAAGAAAATGAAAATGTATACAATTGGAGTGGAACTGAAAAATATCATCATCTCAAGGTAGATACTTCCTAACCACTCCCCAACAACTCCTTGTTGAGGGTAAGAAATTCAGTCTGCGCCATGTACCAATGGAGTTGGGCAGAGAAGAGGAACCAAGCACATAATATTTTCATTAATATGAAAAACATTAGTGTACATTGGCATTAATAAACATCATACATGCCTATGCCTTAATATTTTTTAGAAGATTCCCTTATGCTCAAGTTGAATGCTTATGCTATATTTTATCCAGTCACGAAGACCTGAGTTGATATTGTTTCAATTTGTGCTATGAATGTACATCGGGTCTCCTTCACTAAATATGTTTTTAGGCATGGCATAATGGCAGCAGAAAAAAATTTCAAAACGGAACTCTTTCTCACCTGCAGAAATAAGCATTCAGGGCAATATTAATGATAAGAGCCACTACTTTTCCTTTTCACCTCATTATTAGAATAACATGACTGCATAAAATATTTAGCAGATTTCCCATATTTTCTTTGAGGAAACAGAGTAAGATTTTGTACATACGGTTTTAGCCAGCATACCATTTCACTTTCAAGCCATCTGTCCCTGCATAATTGCTTTTAATATTTTTGATCATTCACAAGGTACCCGGAGACAAACATATTCACGAGTAATTCATGGGGCAACGATAACCTCTACCTCTGTAGGACAAGTCTTATAAAATCTGTATCAGATGTGAGAAATGACGCTGGTCCAGCTAACATTTTCTTTCCATGCTACATTCTAAGGACTCTAAGGAGTCACAAAAGGAAGGGAGCATTTTTGCTTGAAACATTTTATTTTCTGTCTTTTTTTAAAAAGTTGAAGTATAGTTGATTTACAATGTTGTGTTAGTTTCAGGTGTACAGCAAAATGATTCAGTTATACATATTTATTGTTCACAACATTTTAAATGCAATAATAAAAAGAATAAACATACTGAAACAGTTTTACAACCTGCTTTCATTAAATTTTTTGACTTGCTTGTCTTGATAACCTTCCCTCCTCCACCTTCTAACACTAGTTTATTGATAAGGAGACTGAGGATACACAGAGAACACTATATTTTTGAATGGTAGAGAGAGGACAAGAACTTGTTGTTTTCAATCTCTAGAACAGACGTAGTTTTCAACTCTTAGTTTCAGGAAGAGGGAGAGGTTGAGTGCATGAAAATCTGCACTTGCATCATTTAAAAATCTTCATTTTTATATGTTTTATATAGTAAGGTTTTGTATAACTATTTTCCACTGAAAATCTATATAAAGGTGACACCATCATTCTAAGCTGCAATATAGGGTACACTGACTACATTACTATTTATTTTTTATTAATAATAATTAGGAACATGTTAATGCAGGTGTAGTTGAGACATAAGAAAAAGAAATGAATGGTTATCATGCTTAAAGTAGATCAGACTGAAATAAATCCCAATATGGTAAAATTATTCTTAACTCCTTGTATTTTATCTGGTGTGCCAAATAATTTCTTTGCCAATAGAAGATCTATATTAACTTCATTGCTTGCCTGGCATTTTATGGAAAAGTTGACACTGATTGCACAATTCAAAAACCTCTTAAAGAAATTGAAAATAGAGGAAAAAAACTAAATTTTAGTTTTGATTGCTATTCAAATGTAAACATTTTCCATCAATAGCTAATTTTCTATGTGGGTGTATATAGTATCTCTACCCTATTTTGATATTATATTCTTACTACAGTAAAATAATTATGTACACAGGTAATAAAAATTCAAGATATGAGGATCTAATGTTCATTTTACTCTGCAAAATTTCAAGATAGTTAATGACCGTTTTCCCTTCAGAGGCTCTCCGGTTATTTTCTATTTCTAGCCCTGGTCTTGCCCGCCAAAACAGGGCTGACTGGTTTGCTTTACATCTCTCTTGACCTCCTGCAGACCGAAAGTCGGACACCTAGGCACCTTGGTCTGGCCACATAAGCCAAAATATCAACTCTGTAGCTGCTAACGTGTAATGTTATCAACATACGGGCAATTCCTCTTTCCTCTCGGCCACCCCTTGTGTACACTCTGTTCTGTCAATCAGATGCATATGTTTTCACAGGAGGCCAATCAAAGCAACAACCATTTGCCATATGTGAAGATGCCATATGTGACTCTATCCTTTTTGCCATTCCTTTCTTGAGAAATGAGTACACCGGAGGCATTTTACCCACACATTTTCTTTCACATCTAAAATTAGCCATTTCTAGGCTATCCAAAGTTTTAATCATCACCAGGGCTTTGAGATTCTTGAGGAGATGCTAACAAATTGTCAACAAAATTCCAACTGGTCCTACTTCTACCACTCACGAGTCACACTGTTGTTATCTACATCTTAATGAGGTGTCAGGTTGCAGCAACCAATCTGCATCTACTTTCAATGTAAACTTCTAAGGGGATGATAAAATGAGGAAGTAAACTCCTCTTACTCTTGGAACAGTTTCTGAAATCCAGCCCCTGATGATCATTTAGTATAATTGAATCTTGAGTGGGGGATATGCTTAGCTCACTGTCTTTGCTGACACATGTATAAATTAGTGCTTGAAGGAGGAAAAAAAAGAATGTTGGTGCAATTTGAGGTCATTGTCTAGCTGACCAAAGAATGCCCGTAACCTCTGGTGCCAATGCCCCAACTCTCCAAGTTTGTTAAGGGAACTGTAACGAATAAGGAATAAGGCGTTCTATTATTATCTGGGTTTTTGCTAATACCTTTCAATCAAACTTCTAGTAAATATTGGATAGAGAATACAATTTTGACGCGTTGTCTAAGTGATGATAATATATGATCTCAAATCCTGGTCTTGGAAGCTTGCCATTATTGGCTCAGTGAATAGGCACACATCCAAAGTGATGAGCACACTAGGACACACATGAAGAAAGAGACTGTATATAACACAATGCACACACACACTTTTAATGCAGGGACCACTTAAATAAGTGCCCTGGAATTTGAATATTTATCCAGTGTGTAAAGCACTCCAGTTTCTTTTGAAGGAACAAGAAGGAAGGTTGAAGAATTTCAACCATATTTTCTTAGCACGAAGAGTAGAATAAGAGCTCCCCACTCTCCTATTTATTTTCTTCTTCCTCTAAATCATATAATTACACAAAGGATTTGAGATGATTTTTATTATCTTTTAATTTGCTTGCCTCTAATAAGTTTAAATACAGTCGAACTTTGAAGTCCATTAATATGCTTGTACACCTAAGATTTCTGACCATGTTATTAGTTTTCTCTTAAAGATTGTTTAGTTCATAGACTTCCTCTTGATCTTTACAAAGGCTTTCCTTGATTATTAAGAGATATAATCCGTTGCCTATTCTTAATTTACGAACCATCTAATATTTTTTCAAATTAAATTATTATTGCTGTTACTAGTTATATACAAGTTACCAAGTTCAGTATTTTGAACTTTAGAAAGTGCGTTTCTCAATAGCTGCTGAGTAGATGCCAGATATGGCCCTTTTGGCCCTTTACTATGTTCAAATCAAATGCATTCCTCTTTCACTCTGCTCTATTGTAATATTTCTTTGCAATTCCTCTAATACCTATTGAGTGTTACTATTTTTTCTATCATTCTAAATTTATATAGAGTTTAAATTAGCTTGCTGGTTGATAATTTTTTATCTCATAGATCAAATATGAACAAGTAACAAATCTGTTCTGATTTATATAAGAAACATCACAAAATATTTCTGAAGAGATTGAAATATTGTGCTATACGAAATGTTTCCATGTTTATTGGCATCTCAGAAATAAATAATATTTTTATTTTATTAAGACATTGTTTTTTCTTAACAAACTATAAAAATTCCTTTAGTCCTTTCCAATAAATAATTAAATCTTTCATCAAGCTTCCTCTCGCTTTGAACTGCATAGATGCAAAGACTGCTGTATAAATCCCACTTGTTGAAGTATAATAATAGTGAAATCGATGTCTTAGGAAAAAAATACATCTATCCAGTGTCTCTTTAATAACCACTGAATAACAAAACCTACAGGGAAATATTTTCCCTGTTCTCCATGGGATATACTGAATCAAAGTATTTTCATTAAAACTAATATGAAATGACAGAAAGTAGAGAAAAGGAGACTGCCACTTGTTTATTACACTTATTTTTGCCACATGTCAGATATTGATAAAGCAATTTTAAGAGATATATGCATGATATAATACAGTGAAATTTACTTTTGTTTTTCATAACCACATGTGCATTTTTACATCTGCAGCAATATTCTCTTTGAATAGCTACCTGCAGTTAATTTCAAGTTCCCACTGATCTTCAGGTGGCCTAGACAAGTTAAAGTGATGATAAAGCAGACAACGTGAATTATCAGCATACCAAATAGGCTATGAAGACTTGGTCATGCACCACGTTTCAGAGATGCACTCATCTCTGATAAGGTATAGTGGCAGACACCAAATTTAAAAATATATTGTGTGTTTTTCAAGCCAGAACATATCACAATGTGAAAAAATACTGTTTGTTTTCCTTCTTTAGTGAGGTTGAGCCACATAAAAATTTATTGAAAATAACAACAATCAGGGAAGCCATGAAGAAGGACACAAATCATCCTCCATCTTCAAGTGTAGCCAATAAAAATAATTAGGAGATCTAAAATAAAATTGGCTAAACCTTAAACTTACATATACACTGCTAAAAATATTTTTCGAGGCTCGCCACACTGAGTGGGCATGTAGAGGGAAAATATGTATAATTCAATGTGAATCCAAAATAGTAAATTCTACGGGGAATTTCTGAAAGAGATTTAGGCAGGGAAGCAGATGGATCAAACTGGGTCATGTTAGACAGGATAAATATTATGGCTATTCTTCTGCCACAGAAAATAGGAAAATCATAGAGCTACATTGCTGGTGCTTTTTGAAAATTGGCAGCTACTTTTAGGTAGAAAAGATTTGGAAGTATTTCACTCTTTTTTTTAAGGTTTTGAAATGGGTTTTTTGTCAAGAAATATCTTCTGTGATCATTCTAACTAAATACTAACTAGAATCAATCTTAGGCTTCAATCCCGTATCTTTCCTAGGCGTGGACTGATTTATAGAGCTCTTATTGGCAAACAGTAAAGTGCCAATTTATAACTCTCTATGGCTAAATGGAAATAAAAATAAGAAAAGCTACTGCATGAGGAAAAGCAATTTTAAAGTGAAAAGATGGTCCAAGTGAAAAGAAAAAACCCTAAATTGTGGCAAGTCAGCAACATGCTAGAAACTAGGAGAGAAAAAGTCATTTAAGCAAAGAATAGTAAGATACTCTTCACCTGTTTCACAGTTGAAGGTCAGATAAAGAATTTAAGCATTTCCTTTTGAAAACTTAAATTGTTTCCCACAATCCTTTATTATTTATTTCATACTCTTTTGTGGGATTTTGGCAGTGTTGTTTCTTGTCAATATCTTCTCTGTCCTTAAGAATTGTCAGTCGTCCAAGGGTGTGCTAGGGCCAGACTTTGTACCAGCTCTCCAGAATTGACTGTACATTGCTCCTAAACTTGGCATTCAGTGAATATCAAGTTGATAGCTTGAAATCAATCATACTGGAAGTATTTATACCATAGAAAACTGCAGATCCTTCAAAGGAAATTTTCTCTTCTCCCAGAAAGTCAGTTGGTAAACATCTGTCTAGAAACCACTGCCCTACTGCAGTCTAGCAAAGCATAATGCTTAGTAGAGATTCAATTTTTTAAAAAATTGTATCTTTTTATTGAAGTATAGTTAATTTACAATGTTGTATTAGTTTCAGGTGTACAGCAAAGTGTTTCAGTTTTATATATATATATATATTTTTTTTTTCAGATTCTTTTCCCGTATAGGTTATTACTAAGTACTGAGTATAGTTCCCTGTACTATACAGTAGGTCCTTGTTCGTTATCTATTTTATATATAGTAGTGTGTATAATTTAATCCCCAAATCCTAATTTATCCCTCCCCCCTTACCCTTTGATAACCATAAGTTTGTTTTCTATGTCTGTGGGTCTATTTCTGTTTTGTATATAAGTTCATTTGTATCATTTTTTTTTTTTGATTCCACATAAAAGTGATATCATGTGATATATGTCTTTCTCTGTCTGACTTACTTCACTTAGTATGATAATCTCTAGGTCCATCCATGTTGCTGCAAATGGCATTATTTCATTCTTTTATTATGGCTGAGTAATATTCCATTGTATACAGGTACCACATCTTCTGTATCCATTTATACATCACTGGACATTTAGGTTGTTTCCATGTCTTGGCTGTTGTAAATAGTGCTGCAATGAACTTTGGGGTGCATATATCTTTTCAAATTATGGTTTTCTCTGAATATATGCCCAGGAGTAGGATTGTGGGATCATATGGTAGCTCTATTTTTAGTTATTTAAGGAACCTCCATACTGTTCTCCATAGTGGTTGTACCAATTTACATTCCCACCAACATTGTATGAGGGTTTCTTTTTCTCCACACCCTCTCCAGAATTTATTGTTTGTAGACTTTTAAAAAAATATTTATTTATTTTATTTACTTAGTTTATTTCTTTGGCTGCCTCGGGTCTTAGTTGCGGCACACAGGATCTTCGTTGAGTCAGGCAGGATCTTTTGTTGTGGCATACGGACTTCTCTTTAGTTGTGCACGGGCTTCTCTCTACTTGTGGCACTTGGGCTCCAGAGCGCATGGACTCTGTGGTTTGTGGCACGCTGACCCACTCATTGAGGCGCACAAGCTCAGTAGTTGTGGCATGTGGGCTTAGTTGCCCCAGGGCATATGGAATCCTAGTTCCTCAACCAGGGATTGAACCCGTGTCCCCTGCATTGGAAGGCAGATTCCTTACCACTGGACCACCAGGGAAGTCCCTATTTGTAGACTTTTTGATGATGGCTATTCTGACTGGTGTGAGGTGATACCTCAATGTAGTTTTGATTTACGTTTCTCTAATAGTTAATGATCTCAAGGATCTTTTCTTGTGCCTTTTGGCAATCTGTATATCTTCTTTGGAGAAATGTCTTTTTAGATCTTCTGCCCATTTTTTGATTGGCTTGTTTGGTTTTTTGATATTGAGCTGTATGAGCTGTTTGAATATTTTGAAGATTAATCCCTTGTTTGTTTCATTGTCTGAAAATATTTTCTCCCATTCTGTAGGTTGTCAGTTGTTTTGTTTATGGTTTCCTTTGCTGTGAAAAAGTTTTTAAGTTTAATTAGGTCTCATTTGTTTATTTTGGTGTTTATTTCCATTACCCCAGGAGACAGATCCAAAAAGATATTGCTGTGATTTATATAAAAGAGTGGTCTGCCTGTGGTTTCCTCTAGGATTTTTATAGTATCTGGTTTTACATTTAGGTCTTTAATCCGTTTTGAGTTTATTTCTGTGTATGATGTTATAGAATGTTCTAATTTTATTCTTTTACATGTAGCTGTCCAGTTTTCCCAGACTACTTATTGAAGAGACTGTGTTTTCTCCACTGTATTATATTCTTGCCTCCTTTCTCATAGATTAAGCAACTAGAGAAAGAAGAACAAACAAAACCCAAAGGCAAGAAATCATAAAGGTCAGAGCAGAAATAAATAAAATAGAGACTAAGAAAACAGTAGAAAAGATCAATGAAACTAAGAGCTGGCTCTTTGAAAAGATAAACGAAATTGATAAACCTTTAGCCAGACTCATCAAGGAAAAAAGGGAGCGGACTCAAATCAATATAATTAGAAATAAAAAAGGAGAATTTACCACTGACACCACAGGAATACAAAGGATCATAAGAGACTACTACAAGCAACGATATGCCAATAAAATGGACAACTTGGAAAAAATGGACGAATTCATAGAAAGGTAAATCTCTGAAGACTGAACCAGGAAGAAACAGAAAATATGAACAGACCAATTTCAAGTACTGAAATTGAACCTGTGATTTTAAAACTCCCAAGAAACAAAAGTCCAGGACCAGATGGCTTCACAGGCAAATTCTATCAAACATTTAGAGAAAGATTAACACCTGTCCTTCTGAAACTGTTCCAAAAAATTGCAGGGGGAGGAACAGTTTCAAACTCATTCAATGAAGTCACCATCACTCTGATACCAAAACCAGACAAAGATAGCACAAAAAAAGAAAATTACAGGCCAATATCACTGATGAACATAGATTAAAAAAATCCTCAATAAAATACTAGTAAACAGAATCCAACAATACATTAAAAGGATCATACAGCATGATCAAGTGGCATTTATCCCAGGTTTTTCAATATCCACATATCAATCAGTGTGGTACACCACATCAACAAATTGAAGATAAAAACCATATGATCATCTCAATAGATACAGAAAAAGCCTTCAACAAAATTCAACACTGATTTATGATAAAAGCTCCCCAGAAAGTAGGCATAGAGGGAACATACTTCAACATAATAAAGACCATATATAACAAACCTACAGCTAACATCATACTCAATGGTGAAAAGCTGAAAGTATTTCCTCTAAGATCAGGAACAAGACAAGGATATCCATTCTCACCACTTTTATTCAACATAGTTTTGGAAGTCCTAGCCATGGCGATCAGAGAAGAAAAAGAAATAAAAGGAATACAAATTGGAAAAGAAGAAGTAAAACTGTCACTGTTTGCAGATGACATGATGCTATACATAGAGAATATTAAAGATGCCACCAGAAAACTACTAGAGTTAATCAATGAATTTGGTAAAGTTGCAGGATATAAAATTAATGCACACAAATCTCTTGCATTCCTATACACTAATAACAGAAGATCAGAAAGAAATTAAGGAAGCAATCCCAATCACCATTGCAACAAAAAGAATAAAATACATAGGAATAAACTTGTCTAAGGAGGTAAAAGCCTATAGTCCAAAAATGATAAGACTCTGATAAAAGAATTGAAGATGACACAAACAGATGGAAAGATATACTGTGTTTTTGGATTGGAAGAATAAATATTGTCAAAATGACTATACTACCCAAGGCAACCTACATATTCAGTGCAATCCCTATTAAATTACTAATGACATTTTCCACAGAACTAGAACAAAAAAATTTTAAACTTGTATGGAAACACAAAAGATCCCGAATAGCCAAAGCAATCTTGAGAATGAAAAATGGAGCTACAAAAATCAGGAACCCAGACTTCAGACTATACTACAAAGCTACAGTAATCAGAACAGTATGGTACTGGCACAAAAAGAGAACTATAGATCAATGGAACAGGATAGAAAGTCAGTTTTTTGAATAAATAATTAATGTTTGTGACCACATAAACTTTTACATATAGTTAAATTAGAAGATATTATTTAGGCTTTTCATAAGTATATATACTAATAATCTTCAAAAAATTATCTTGACAATAGTTGAGATTTTGTAAGGTGGAAATTACAGGTTTGGGGATAGTGATCCAGCCATGCCATGAAGTGATAACCTACTTGCAAGGATTTTTCCCCCTCATCTCTAGGGGCACTGTGAAAAAAATTAAATAAAATAGTGCTACTTGGAGTTCAGAATGTAAAATACTATATGAATGTAGAGCATATAATAATGTCATTTTTTAGGAAGCTGTCTGAAAATGGAAAGTAGGTGGAAAAGATAAAAGTATGCTCATATAGGAGAATTTGAACTATTCATATTCTAATTGCTACAGAAGCAGCAATACAAACAATATTTTAAAATACTAAAATAGAAATCTAAAGTGAAAAAACTTCTGCTAGAAAATCTTTTGATATTAGGATGAGTAGGCAGAGGAGCAGAAGATAGATTTCCATGTCAGATGTTATTAGGTAATATAAGCAAAGGAACACCATGCTGTAAACTACCAGAATTTTTCGCTTTCATTCCTTGGTCCAGATACCATATTTTGACCTAAAGAACCAAAAAATAAAACTAGCTATGGGCATTTAAATTCTCTTGGGAGCTTCCCTGGTGGCGCAGTGGTTGGGAGTCTGCCTGCCGATGCAGGGGACACGGGTTCGTGCGCCGGTCCAGGAAGATCCCACATGCCACAGAGCGGCTGGGCCCGTGAGCCACAACTACTGAGCCTGCGCGTCTGGAGCCTGTGCTCTGCAACGGGAGAGGCTGCGACAGTGAGAGGTCCGTGCACCGCAATGAAGAGTGGCCCCCGCTCGCCACAACTGGAGAAAGCCCTTGCACAGAAACGAAGACCCAACGCAGCAAAAATAAATAAATAAATAAATAAAATTTTTAAAAAAATAATAAATAAATAAATAAATTCTCTTGGCTGTGATGGGGGAGAAGACTATAGTTATTTCCCTAAATAGAGGAGATAGTAAAGAGCACAAAATTGTTTTCCTTTGTAGTTACACGGACACTCAGAACACTTCTGTACTCTGGTCACCTAATGTGTGGGTGATTTTCCCACAGTAAGCAATTATCTTATTCCCTGGACACCAGCTGACTGTCCTACAATTTAATTCAGTTCTGACAATATATACCTGGAGATACCACCAGATCCCACAGGTTAAAGGTTCATTCCCATAAGACTGCACGCCCCCCCACCCCCCGTCTACCCAACATACACACTTCAGCTGCCAATCTCAAGTCCAGGTGCTTCTGAGGACCAGCTATAAATTGAAGATTCCCACACCTCCCTGCTAGGGTTTGATTACTTTGCTAGAACGGCTTACAGAACTCAAGAAAACAGTTTTCTTACTATATTACCATCTTATTATAAAACAATGTAACTCAGAAACAGCCAGATCAGCTTGGTGCATAGAGCAAGTTATGGGGGAGAGGCACAGAGCTTCCATGCCTTTGCAGGTATACTAGCCACCCTCCCCTAGCAGCTCCACATCTTCACCAACCCAGAAGCTCCACAAACCCCGTTATTTTAGGCTTTTATGGAGGCTTCACTACATAGGCACAAATGATTAAATCATTGTCCATGGATGATTAAAATCAATCTCCAGCCCCTCTCCCTTCCCTGGAGGTCTGGGGAGTGGAGCTCTAAAATCCAACTCTCTAATCACAAGGTTGGTGTCCTTGTCAACTAGCCCCCAACATTTGGGGCTTTCCAAAAGTCTCCTCATTAATACAAACTCAGGTGTGATTAAGAGGGGCTTATTATGAATAACAAAAGACACCGATTTCTCATTTTTTGGCTCTGGAGCTATTTCAAGAACTGGGAACAAAACTAAATAATCCTGTGGTTCTTCTATAGGAAATTACAAGGGCTTTAGGAGCTATGTGACAGGAACCATGAAGACGAAATATTTATTACTTATTATAAATCACTGTATCACAGATAGTATTCAAAACAAAGAAATCCTATTTTTTATTTATTTATTTTTTGTTTGTTTATCTTCTGGTTTTTATTGTCTGCAAGAGACCAATTTTTTTTTAACATCTTTATTGGAGTATAATTGCTTTACAATGTTGTGTTATTTTCGGCTGTATAACAAAGTGAAGCAGCTATATGTATACATATATCCCCATATCTCCTCCCTCTTGCGTCTCCCTCCCACACTCCCTATCCCACCCCTCTAGGTGGTCACAAAGTACCGAGCTGATCTCCCTGTGCTATGTGTCTGCTTCCCACTAGCTATTTTACATTTGGTAGTATATATATGTCCATGCCACTCTCTCACTTTGTCCCAGCTTACCCTTCACCTCCCCGTGTCCTCGAGTCCATTCTCTACAGCTCCGTCTTTATTCCTGTCCTGCCCCTAGGTTCTTCAGAACCTTATTTATTTATTTATTTATTTAGATTCTATATATATATATGTGTTAGCATATGGTATTTGTTTTTCTCTTTCTGACTTACTTCACTCTGTATGACAGACTCTAGGTCCATCCACCTCACTAAAAATAACTCAATTTTGTTTCCTTTTATGGCTGAGTAATATTCCGTTGTATATATGCGCCACATTTCCTTTATCCATTCATCTGTCAATGGACACTTAGGTTGCTTCCATGTCCTAGGTATTGTAAATAGTGCTGCAATGAACATTGTGGTACATGCCTCTTTATGAATTTTGATTTTCTTAGAGTATATGCCCAGCAGTGGGATTGCTGGGTCTTATGGTAGTTCTATTTTTAGTTTTTTAAGGAACCTCCATACTGTTCTCCATAGTGGCTGTATCAATTTACATTCCCACCAACAGTGCAAGAGGGTTCCCTTTTCTCCACACCCTCTCCAGCATTTATTCTTTGTAGATTTTTTGATGATGGCCATTCTGACTGGTGTAAGTTGACACCTCATTGTAGTTTTGATTTTCATTTCTCTAATGATTACTGATGTTGAGCATCCCTTCATGTGCTTGTTGTCAATCTGTATATCTTCTTTGGAGAAATGTCTATTTAGGTCTTCTGCCCATTTTTGCATTGGATTATTTGTTTTTCTGATATTGAGCTGCATGAACTGCTTGTATATTTCGGAGATTAATCCTTTGCCAGTTGACTCATTTGCAAATATTTTCCCCCATTCTAAGGGTTGTCTTTTCATCTTGTTTATGGTTTCCTTTGCTGAGCAAAAGCTTTTAAGTTTCTTTAGGTCCCATTTGTTTATTTTGTTTTTATTTCCATTTCTCTAGGAAGTAGGTCAAAAAGGATCTTGCTGTGATTTATTTCATAAGGTGTTCTGCCTATGTTTTCCACTAAGTTTTATAGTGTCTAGCCTTACATTTAGGTCTTTAATCAATTTTGAGTTTATTTTTGTGTATGGTGTTAGGGAGTGTTCTAATTTCATTCTTTTACATGTAGCTGTCCACTTTTCCCAGCACAACTTATTGAAGAGGCTGTCTTTTCTCCATTGTATATTCTTGCCTCCTTTGTCAAAGATAAGGTGACCATATGTGCATGGGTTTATCTCTGGGCTTTCTATCCTGTTCCATTGATCTGTATTTCTGTTTTTCTGCCAGTACCATACTGTCTTGATTACTGTAGCTTTGTAGTATAGTCTGAAGTCAGGGAGCCTGATACCTCTAGCTCCGTTTTTCTTTCTCAATATTGCTTTGACTATTCAGGGTCTTCTGTGTTTCCATATAAATTGTGAAATTTTTTGTTCTAGTTCAGTGAAAATTGCCATTGGTAGTTTGATGGGGATTGCATTGAATCTGTAGATTGCATTGGGTAGTATAGTCATTTTCATAATGTTGATTCTTCCAATTCAAGAACATGGTATATCTTTCCATCTGTTTGTCTCATCTTTAATTTGTTTCATCAGTGTCTTATAGTTTTCTGCATACAGATCTTTTGCCTCATTAGGTAGGTTTATTCCTAGGTATTTTATTCTTTATGTTGCAGTGGTAAATGGGAGTGTTTCCTTAATTTCTCTTTCGGATTTTTCATCATTAGTGTATAGGAATGCAAGAGATTTCTGTGCACTAATTTTGTGTACTGCTACTTTACCAAATCCATTGATTAGCTCTAGTAGTTTTCTGGTAGCATCTTTAGGTTTCTCTATATATAGTATCATGTCATCTGCAAATAGTGACGGTTTTACTTCTTGTTTTCTGATTTGGATTCCTTTATTTCTTTTTCTTCTCTGATTGCTGTGGCTAGGACTTCCAAAACTATGTTGAATAACAGTGTTGAGATTGGGCAACCTTGTCTTGTTCCTGATCTTGGAGGAAATGGTTTCAGTTTTTCACCATTGAGAACGATGTCAGCTGTGGGTTTGTCATATATGGCCTTTAATATGTTGAGGTAAGTTCCCTCTATGCCTACATTCCAGAGAGTTTTTATCATAAATGATGTTGAATTTTGTCAAAAGTGTTTCTGCATCTATTGAGATTATCATATGGTTTTTATCCTTCAATTTGTTAATATGGTGTATCACGTTGATTAGTTTCATATACTGAAGAATCCTTGCATTCCTGAGTTAAACATCACTTGTTCATGGTGTATGATCCTTTTAATGTGCTGTTGGATTTTGTTTGCTAGTATTTTGTTGAGGACTTTTGCATCTTTGTTCATCAGAGATATTGGCCTGTAGTTTTCTTTTTTTTGTGACATTTTTGTCTGGTTTTGGTATCAGGGCGATGGTGGCCTTGTAGGATGAGTTTGGGAGTGTTCCTCCCTCTGCTATATTTTGGAAGAGTTTGAGAACGATAGGTGTTAGCTATTCTCTAAATGCTTGATAGAATTCACCTGTGAAAAAATCTGGTCCTGGGCTTTTGTTTGTTGGAAAATTTTTAATCAAAATTTCAGTTTCAGTGCTTATGACTGGTCTGTTTTTATTTTCTGTTTCTACCTGGTTCAGTCTCGGAAGATTGTGCTTTTCTAAGAATTTGTCCATTTCTTCCTGGTTGTCCATTTTATTGGCATATAGTTCTTGTAGTAATATCTCATGATTCTTTATATTTCTACACTGACAGTTGTTACTTCTCCTTTTTCTCTTCTAATGCTCTTGATTTGATTCTTTTCCTTTTTTTCCTTGATGAGTCTGGCTAATGGTTTATCAGTTTTGTTTATCTTCTCAAAGAACCATGTTTTAGTTTTATTTGTCTCTGCTATTATGTCCTTCGTTTATTTTTCATTTATTTCTGATCTGATCTTTATGATTTCTTTCTTTCTGCTAACTTTCAGGTTTTTTTGTTCTTCTTTCTCTAATGGCTTTAGGTGTAAGGTTAGGTTGTTTATTTGAGATGTTTCTTGAGGTAGGATTGTATTGCTCTAAACTTCCCTCTTAGAACTGCTTTTGCTGCATCCCATAGGCTTTGGGTTGTGGTGTTTTCATGGTCATTTGTTTCTAGGTATTTTTTTAATTTCCTCTTTGATTTCTTTAGTAATCTCTTGGTTATTTAGTAGTGTATTTTTTAACCTCCAAGTGTTTGTATTTGTTACAAGATTTTCGTGTAATTGATATCTATCCTCATAGCGTTGTCATCAGAAAAGATACTTGACACGATTTCAATTTTCTTAAACTTACCAAGGCTTGATTTGTGACCCAAGATAGGATCTATCCTGGAGAATATTCCATGAGCACTTGAGAAGAAAGTGCGTTCCTTTGTTTTTGGGTGGGATGTCGTTTAAATATCAGTTAAGTCCATCTTGTTTAGTGTGTCATTTAAAGCTTGTGTTTCCTTATTTATTTTCATTTTGGATGGTGTCTCCATTGGTGAAAGTGGAGTGTTAAAGTCCCCTACTCTTATTGTGTTACTGTCGATTTCCCCTTTTACGGCTGTTAGCATTTGACTTATGTATTGAGGTTCTCCTTTGTTGGGTGCATAAATATTTAGAGTTGTTATATCTTCTTGGATTGATCCTTTGATCATTATGTTGTGTCCTTCTTTGTCTCTTGTAATAGTCTTTATTTTAAAGTCTATTTTGTCTGATAAGAGAATAGCTACTCTAGCTTTCTTTTGTTTTCCGTTTGCATGGAATATCTTTTTCCATCCCCTCACTTTCAGTCTGTATGTGTCCCTAGGTCTGAAGTGGGTCTCTTGTAGACAACATATATATGGGTCTTGTTTTTATATCCAGTCAGCCAGTCTATGTCTTTTGGTTGGAGCATTTAATCCATTTACATTTAAGGTAGTTATTGATATGTATGTTCCAATTACCATTTTCTTAATTGTTTTGGGTTTGGTATTGTAGGTCTTTTCCTTCTCTTGTGTTTCCTGCCTAGAGAAGTTCCTTAAGCATTTGTTGTAAAGCTGGTTTGGTGCTGCTGAATTCTCTTAGCTTTTGCTTGTCTCTAAAGGTGTTAATTTCTCCATCGAATCTGAATGAGATCCTTTCTGGGTAGGGTAATCTTGGTTGTTGGTTTTTCCCTTTCCTCACTTTAAATATGTCCTGCCACTCCCTTCTGGCTTGCAGAGATTCTGCTGAAAGATCAGCTGTCAACCTTATGGGGAGTCCCTTGTATGTTATTTGTTGCTTTTCCCTTGCTGCTTTTAATATTTTTTCTTTGTATTTAATTTTTGATAGTTTGATTAATATGTGTCTTGGTGTGTTTCTCCTTGGATTTATCCTGTATGGGACTCTCTGCACTTCCTGGATTTGATTGACTCTTTCCTTTCCCATATGAGGGAAGTTTTCTACTATAATCTCTTCAAATATTCTCTCAGTCCCTTTCTTTTTCTCTTCTTCAGGGACCCCTGTAATTTGAATGTTGGTGTGTTTAGTGTTGTCCCAGAAGTCTCTGAGACTGTCCTCAATTCTTTTCATTCTTTTTTCTTTATTCTGCTCTGCGGTAGTTATTTCCACTATTTTATCTTCCAGGGCACTTATCCGTTCTTCTGCCTCAGTTATTCTGCTATTGCTTCCTTCTAGAGGATTTTTAATTTCATTTATTGTGTTGTTCATCGTTGTTTGTTTGCTCTTTAGTTCTTCAAGGTCCTTGTTAAACGTTTCTTGTATTTTCTCCATTCTGTTTCCAAGATTTTGGATCATCTTTAGTATAATTATTCTGAATTCTTTTTCAGGTAGACCGCCTATCTTCATTTGTTTCACCTGGTGGGTTTTTACTTTGCTCCTTTATCTGCTGCATATTTCTCTGTCTTGTCATTTGTTTAACTTACTGTGGTTGGGGTCTCCTTTCGCAGGCTGCAGGTTCATAGTTCCTGTTGTTTTTGGTGTCTGCCCCCAGTGGGTAAGGTTGGTTCAGTGGGTTGTGTAGGCTTCCTGGTGAAGGTGCGCTTCTTCTGGTGAATGAGGCTGGATGTTGTCTTTCAGGTGGGCAGGACCACGTCTGGTGGTGTGTTTTGGGGTGTCTGTGAACTTGTGATTTTAGGCAACCTCTCTGCTAATGGGTGGGGTTGTATTCCTGTCTTGCTAGTTGTTTGGCATAGGGCATCCAGCACTGGAGTTTGCTGGTCGTTGAGTGGAGCTGGGTCTTAGTATTGAGATGGAGATCTCTGGGAGCGCTCTGGCCGATTGATATTCCATGGGGCCAGGTGGTCTCTGGTGTCCAGTGTCCTGAACTCGGCTGTCCCACCTCATAGACTCAGGCCTGATACCCAGCCAGAGCACCAGGACCCTGTCAGCCACACGGCTGCTTGTGTTGGAGGGGATCCTGCAGAGGCGGGGATGGCTGTGGCTCACCGTGGCGACAAGGACAGTGGCAGCCAAGAAATCCTAGTTTAAAAACTTGGTTTTAGTGGGGGGAAAGTAAGAGATATTACATATTAATAAAATATTTTTCCAAAGCAAAAACATGTCTTAATTTTTCTCATATTTTTTGACTATGAAAAACAATACGACTGTTGTTCATTTAAGGGATTTGTGTACGATCACAAATTTGTATACATGCTCTTGACGGAGTATTGGAAGGCTATCTGCTCTTCTAGATATTACTCTTTTTAACTAATTAAACAAGGAGGCCGTGAGACTGACGTGGTTCTAATGCCTTGACGTCCTGTTAAGCAAACCACAATTTACAAAGCCTATAAACACCTCAAAGTTCAGAAATCAAAACCTAGGGACAACCAATCATAAACAGCCAGCTGGACTTTCCCAAATGAGGTAACTGCTTAAGCTATAGCCAGTTGAATAATTTACTTGCTTTGCTTTCATGTCTTCTCTATAAAAGTATTGCCCCTTACTTCCTGTCGTGGAACTTTACTAACCATTTCTGGTCTGTTGCTGCCTAATTTGAATCAATTTTGGCTCGAACTCTTAAAATTCTTAATATGCCTCAGTTTATCTTTTATATCTCTGAGGATGAATGTAGGGGAATAATTTCTTCATGATCCTATTGGCCTAGCATTATGAACTGTAAGACAGCCTCCTTTCCACCCCCCCGCCCCCAGTTTTATTGGAATATCATTGACACACAACATTGCGTAAGTTTAGTGTGCAAAGCATAATGATTTGACTTACATATATTGTGAAATGATTACCACAAAATGTTTAGTTAGCATCCATCATCTCATATACTACAAATGTACATATGTGTGTGTGTATATGTGTATATATATATGTGTGTGTGTGTGTGTGTGTGTGTCTTCCTCCTTGTGAAGACAACCCCTAGGATTTGCTCTCATAACAGGTAGTTGTCTTTATCCTTTGTGTTGTATCCAGCTCTGTCTGTAACAGCTGGACCTGGGCCTGCCTCATAGAAAATGCCCAATAAATATTTGTTGAATAAATGTCAATTGAAAAAACTATCCATTACATACTTTGTGTGCCTAATCGTTTTATGAATTATTCATCAAGCATGTTTTATTACCTTTAACCCCTTTGTAACTCAAACTATTCTTTCTTCTACAGACCTCAAGTCATCCTATCATTTCCAATACTTTGTTTATTATCCCCTAACTTTTTTTATGGTACTGAAGGAAACCAGAATATGTCACCAAATATGCCTCTTTGACATGAAAATTCTTATAAGCTGAAAGCAATTAATAATCAGCAAACTCAGGAAAGCTCCCCCTTTTCTGCTTAAAGGCAGGATATAAATTCTCCTTTTACTGGAGACAGACTCTTACCAGCTCAGAGATGGCACCAGAGGAAAGTAAAATCAAAACTTCCTCCATTAGTTCCCTCCCATATATTTACCTTCCCGTGGTTTCCCACTCTTGGAAGCCTAAAACTACTTTTCTCTGTCTTGTCATTTTTCTACAAATTTACTGTTCTTTGTTGAAGATGCTCTATAAGTTGTAATTGTAAGTGGCTATTTCGAGTTACTTTTGGTTTAACTTTCTCCTGTGTGAGGTGCACTGCATGAGTTAATAAACTGATGTTGTCTTGTTAATATCTCTTTTTGTTAGAGTCCTAGCTGAACATCTAAGACAGGCAGAGGTAAAGTTTCCCTTCCCTACCTTAACACATTAATATTATTCCATTATGAGGTAGGTTGTCAATATAAAGCAGTTGCTGCAAAGTCATACTTTTCTCCCTGTCGTGTCTGAAGATAATGTATTTCACATATTTGCTGCATCTTGGCTACTTCCCTCATCTTCAATTTTTTGGGATAGTTTGAAAAGGATAGGTATTAGCTCTTCTTTTTATGTTTGATAGAATCCCTCTGTGAAGCCTTTGGCCCTGAACGTTTATTTTCTGGGAGTTCATTTAAATTATAAATTCGATTTCACTACTAGTGATCAATCTGCTTAGATTGTCTGATTCTTCCTGGTTCAGTCTTGGAAGGTTGTATGTTTCTAGAAATTATCCTTTTCTTCTAGGTTGCCCATTTCATTGGCATATAATTGTAGTATTCTCTTATGATTTTATTGTATTTCTGTGATGACAGTTATTATTTCTCCTCTTTCATTTCTTATTTTGTTTATCTCTCTTTTTTTTCTTCATAAGCCTGGCTAACAGCTTATCAACATTGTTTATCTTTTTTAAAAAACAGCTGTTGGTTACGTTGATCTTTTCTATTGTTTTTTGATCTCAATTTTATTTATTTTCTCTCTGATCTTTATTATTTTCTCCCTTTTGCTCACTTTGGGTTTTGTTTGTTCTTCTTTTTCTAATTCCTTTAGATGGTACGTTACGTTGTTTATATGAGATTTTTCTTATTTTTTGTGATAGGCTTGTATCAGTATAACCTTCCCTCTTAGAACTGCTTTTGCTGCATTTCATAAGTTTTGGAAAGTTGTGTTTTAATTTTTATTTGTCTTGATGTATTTTCTGATTTCCTCTTTGATTTCTTCATTGACCCATTGATTTTTTGTAGCATGTTGTTTAGTCTCCACGTGTTTGTGTTTTCCCATTTTCTTTGTGTTTTCTACCATTTTCTTTTCTAGTTTCATACCTTTGTGGTTGGAAAAAAAGCCTGATGTAATTTCCCTCTTCTTAAATTTGTTTAGGTTTGTTTTGTGGCCTAGCATGTGATCTATCCCGGAAAAAGTTCCATGTGCACTTGAAAAGAATGTGTGTTCTACTGTGTTTTGATTGAATGTCCTGTAGTTATCTATTAAGCCCAACTGGTCTAACATGTCATTTAAGACTACTGTTTCCTTATTGATTTTCTGTCTGGATTATCTGTCCACTGATGTAAGTGGGGCATTAGTGTCCCCTACTATTATTGTATTATTGTCAATTTCTCTCTTTATGTCTGTTAATATTTGCTTTATATATTTAGGTGCTCCTATATTAGGTGCATATATATTATTGAGTACTATATCCTCTTCTTGTATTGCTGCCATTATCATTATATAATGCCCTTCTTTGTCTTTCATTATAGACATTGTTTTAAGTCTGTTTTTTCTGATATGAATATTGCTACCATAGTTTTTTTGTTTCCATTTTCATGAAATATCTTTTCCCATCCTCTCACTTTCAATCTGTGTGTGGCTTTTGCTCTGAAGTGAGTCTCTTTTAAGCAGCATATAGATGGGTCTTGTTTTTAATACAATCAGCCACCCTGTGTCTTTTGATTGAAATTTAGTGCATTGACATTTAAAGTGATTATTATAGGTATATACTTATTGCCGTTTTGTTACTTGTTTTCTTGTTGTATCTGTAGTTCTTCTCTGGTATTTTCTTCTTTTTTCCGTTTCTTAACTTTTGGTTTGATGATTTTCTTTCATGGTGTGCTTATGTTCCTTTTTCTCTTGTTTTGTCTATCTGTTGTAGGTTTTTGATTTGTGGTTACCCTGGGATTCATATATGTTGACCTATAACTATATCCACTTATTTTAAACTGATAGTCATTTAAGTTCAAACATATTCTAAAAGATCTACATTTTTTACCCCCCTCCCCCATGTTTTGTGTTTTTGATGTCATATTTTATATCTTCATGTTACCCCTTAACTATTTATTGTAGTTATTGTTGACCTTACAGTTCTTTTTGTCTTTTAATCTTCATACTAGCTTTTTTAAATGGTTGATCTCTAGCCTTTACCATATATTTGCCTTTACGAGTGGGATTTTGCCTTTCCTGTAGATTTTTACTTCTTATTGTACCCTTTTCTTTTACTCTTAGAGAAGACCCTTTAACATTTCTTTTAGGGTAGGTTTGGTATTGGTGAACTCTGTTAGTTTTTGCTTGTCTGAGGACAGGGTAGATTCTTATGATTTTTGTTAGTGGTCTGCTAGCCTGAGTCAGTGAGATATTTGTGCCTGCCTTCCATAAAACAGGATATAAGAGCACATGGTGATGTAGATTTCTACTATTATATGCTTGAATAAAATTTATTTGCAAGAGAAAAATTAGACTGGCTTTTCCATTTGCCTAATGAATGAAACTTTGAAGATATTGCTAGATATAAATACCTTAAGAAAGAATTTGCCATGTTTTATCTTACGGTTATGGATTACCTTTGCTTTAAACTATGTCTAGGGAACAAACTGAAACATTTGTTATGTTCATTTTCTATTTTATAGCCCTTAAGATGGAAAATAAGCTGTCTCTGAAGAGGCCCAAGTGGGATGCTTCCAGGCATTTCTTATAACTTGTAATACCACACTGCCTGAAATGATAGTGATATATTCTTTACTTAACTTTACAAACTTGCAGGTTTTATTATTAAAGAATACAAAAGAACTGAATAACACAGACTTGCAATGGAATAATGTTGCCCTGGATAATGTGAAAGCAATCATTTTGTAATGTGTAATTCATTTCTTTCTTGTTTCTTGTCTGGATTGTTCTAAATTTTCACTCCAGCTGGAATCATCATTGTTCTCATGCAGACGGTATAGCCAGTCCCATGTGGAAGAACAACAGATAGCTCGATTAATCTAGTAATTATTTTACATCCAAGATTTCCTGACTGACTTTTGTTTCCTTTCTTCTAAAACTTTCTTTGTGTTAGTTTCTCTTCTAGGCAATAAAGGTTATCCCAAATGTCCTATGAAGAGAGCTAAATAAGGCAAAATATCTTATCCTAGCGTAGGACTGGCAATTCAGTGCTGTTGTGAACAGCATCTGAATGAGGTATAAGGTAACAGGACAGAGGATATCTTTCCTCATTCTGATTTGGCTTGACTGCCATTTGATTTGATCTTTATGCAGTCCTCTATTATTCTCTCAGTGTTGGCATCTCTTGAGCACCAATCAATCCTGCATCTAGAATGAAGGCTTCTGGCACATGGCTCAGGTTTCATATATACTCAAATCTCTCATGAACTATTCATTTTCCATTGGAAAACAACCAGGTGCCTGTTGCCACTGTTCCTTAATTTTGACTTCTCCAAATCATTAACTGAACAAATTTTTCTTTAACACAACTATGTGCCCTCTACTAGTATAGACACTTGGGATAGATTTGTGAACAAAACAAAGAGTCCTATCTCCTAGATTCTACACACTACTGAGAGGCAGGAGATGGTAAGTGGTACCTTAATAATTAGTTAATTGTATATGTTAGGGATAAAAAATGCTATGAAGACAATTGGTGGATGAGACAGTTTGAAGAATAAGCTTGGCCACAAAGCCCGATTTGGACAAAGACTTGAAAGATGTGAAGGAGTTTGCCAGATAGAGTGTGGTAAGTTTATCGCAGGAAAGGAAATCGTCAGTTTGAAGGTAGAAAGTATGCCCACTGAGGTGGAGGTGGAGTAACAAAGCTGAAGAAAATTAAGTAAAGGAGAAGCATAATAGAAGGTGAGGTCAGAGGGCTGTTGTAAGGCTTTCACCCAAAGTGAAATAGAGATACATGCAGGGCTTTGAACAGAGGAGTGATGTGAATTTACATTTTAAAAAGGATTACTCTGAGTTATAGGCTGAGGATAGACTCTAGGGAGGCTAGGTGGAAAGAGAAAGACCAATTATTCCAGGGCAGAGATGGTGGTGGTGAGAAGTGGTTGAAGTCTAGGAAGGAAGGGGGGAACAGGATTCCTAATAATTTTGTCGGGGCTATGATGGAAACAGAGGAGTCAAAGAGGACTCCAAGGTTGCCTTGAACAACTGGAAGGATAGAGTTGTCTTTATGTGACTTGGAGTTCATTATCTTCTGGATAATCCTGATTCACCTTTTAGATCCTGAACTCCAATTTTTTTTTTTGAACACCTGTTCTGGCTTTTACAATTCCTTCATCTCCCTATATCTCTCACTGTTGGAAGTACACTGTGTCTTGACTTCTTTTTTCTTTTTGATACTTAGATTTACTATTACCTCTGTCCTTGCTTCATTCCCTTTCCTATTGTATCAACTACTTTAACATCACTGTGCTTAACTCCACACCCGTGACCTTCCACTCAGTCATCCTGAAAATCAAACTGTAGAGGTGGCCCAATTATTCGTCCTCAGAATCTTTCGCATGAACTTCTGTGGATTACCAAATAAAAGGAAAAGCAATGCAGACTGGTGGGACCACAAATTCATATTTTCCTACTTGATTGGGACCATTGCCAAATTGTTTTTTCCTGCCACTTGAGGAAACTCATATTCCCCTCAACTTTTACATTGTCATTTTATGCCTTTTACCCACTGCGTGAAGATGATAGAGGCCATCAGAAATTAATGATCTCATTTGCATTCACATCCACATCTACACAAGTACATCTGCAGTCATGAAAACAGTTGATTTGCCTATTCAAGGCTAATGTTTGCACCCGTACTTCAGATCCTATTCCCTCAGAACTTTGCTCTGTCAGTTACCTACACTTTTTCCATCTCCCAGATCTCCCTTTACAGTGATTTTTTTTTATTTCAGTCTATAAAAGAGGTCCAAGTCTTCCTCTGAAAAAAAAAAAAAAAAGTAACCTTCCCCTCTAGATGTTACCCTAGTGCTCTCTTTGCCTTCAAAACCAACTTTATGTATAGGACAATTCATATTTGCTTTCACTCCTTTCTAACCTTCAAGTCCCATCTAAATCACAGCCACTTGAGTCTGGCCCCACCACTTGGCTGAACGTGCTTACTAATGTCATCTCTAGTCTCCTAAGATATCACCTCTTTCTAGAATGCTAGAATCTGGCACTATTGACCCTCTCTTCTTACTGACACCCCTGGTTTAAATGGTTTCCTTGATATATGACTGTATTAACCATGTCTTTTGCTTTGTATACTCTGATGCTTTGACATCTGGGCCTTGTTGGCCCAGGAGAGACTGTCCCTCCCAGGGTAACCAATTCCTAGAGAATCATCCCATTCAAATGCAAAACCAAGCAATCCAGAGCCCACATCCCCAACTACGTCCTCTATCTTTCTCTCATACTCCTGGCCACTGTCCATCTGCCTTAATTACCCCAGGGCCAGGTACCAGACAACTGGGGACAGCCCCTATGCCCCAGAGCCTGTTGAAATGATTCAAACTAGCCAATCCTAAACCCACTTAGCCTGCCTCATCTGTTCCTTCCCTCTGAAACCACAGTGAAAACTCTTCCTCACATTTTCCCCTCTCCCTCTGCCTCCTAATGGACCCCCCACCCAGTACTTCCTCATGTGTCCTTCCACCATAGTGTGACATGTTCCTCCTCTAGGGATCTGTGATTATAACAAACTATCTTTTCAATGGCAGTTCTCTCCTGACCTGTTGGCCTTGTCATACCTAAAAAAAATAACAGAACACTGACTTTCTTGGTTCTCCTCCCTTATGACAATTTTCCTCAACTTTCTTTGAACTCCTCTTCTGAGCATAAATAATTCATAGTTGAGTGATTCCAAAATCCCTATCCACAGGTACTCCTGTTTTTCATTGTTTTGTGACAGAGGATATGCAAAATTTCAGTCCGTTGTGCTGACTACAGTATAGCTTGCCCCTATGCCTGGCAACTAATCATTACTCAACATGCTTTGATTCCTTGCTAGTATTTAATACTCTCTCTCTTCTTAGAATTCCCTGTGTGAATATTCAAAAGCAGAATTTGTTGTTTTTGTACTCCAATTTCATCTGTTTCATGTAGTTCATGGTAGTCATTACGTAAGTGATTGTTAAATTTTTTTAAAAAGTAGAATTTCTCCATGTTAGTTAGATGCATTATTGTACAACGAATCACCCGTGTATGAAGCTAATGATCATGATTAATTTCTTCTCCACTTTCATCCTACCCAACATATCCCAGTCATTATAATGTTCTGCTTGGCTCTTTGATAGCTTCCTAAGTGCTCCCTTCTTCTCCACTTCTTCATCCCCAAATCTATTCTGTAAACTGCCATACCAAGTTGGACTTTCTAAAAGTAACTCTGGTTATGAAATATTAACACATGAAAGACTTCTAATTTTCAGGGTAAGGTCTGGACTCCTAGGCATTATATAATCTAGCCAACAATTCTCAAACTGATCTAAACTACAGAATCACCTGTACAGGGTTTTATTTTTACATAGAAGTCTAAGGCAGAAGAGGGCTGTGAAACTATTTTTAAAACAATTTCTAAGACAAGTCAGATGATCATTCAGGTTTGAAAATGATAATAGCATTCCATTCTTTTCAACTTATTTTTTTCAATATTCTCCACCCTTGCGCTCCAGATTATTGACATACTTGAAGTTCTCTGAGAGATTCTTTGTCTCCAAAGATGGTGCAAAACCCATCTTTTGCCTCTGTTTCTCGGGTCCTCTTCTCTCAATGCCTTGAGATGTGACATCATTGTACCTTCTGTAAAAAAGAGCTGACTGCTCTTCCACATTCCCTGTTTGACAGGGATTAATGTTATTTTGTGCTCTGAACACAGAGCTCTTTATAATTAATTCCATTTTAATTCTAAACACATTAAGTTAAAAAATAATTGCCTTTTTCACTGTGGTAAAATATACATAAGATAAAAGCTAACATTTTAACCATTTTTAAGTGTTACATATTTCACAGTGTTGTGCAACCAACCCCCAGAATTATTTTTATCTTGCAAGACTGAAATTATGCACCTATTCAATAATAACTCCCCATTCCTCTCACCCACTTCCACCCCAAGGCCCTGGCATTTATCATTTTACGTTTAAATCTCTGTGAATTTGACTGCTCTGGGTACTTTACATAAGTGGAATCATATGGCATTTGTACTTTTATGCCTAGCTTATTTCACTTAGAATAATGTCTCAAGGTTCATCCATGTGTCAGAATTCCCTTCCTTTTTTTTTTTCTTTTACATCTTTATTGGAGTATAATTGCTTTACAGGGTTTTGTTAGTTACTGCTGTATAACAAAGTGAATCAGCTATATGCATATGTATATCCCTATATCCCCTCCCTCTGCATCTCCCTCCCACCCTCCCTATCCCACCCTTCTAGGTGGTCACAAAGCACCGAGCTAATCTCCCTGTGCCATGCAGCTGCTTCCCACTAGCTATGTGTTTTACATTAGGTAGTGTATATATGTCAATACTACTCTCTCACTTCATCCCAGCTTACCCTTGCCACTCCCCGTGTCCTCAAGTCCATTCTCTACGTCTGTGTCTTTATTCCTGTCCTGCCCTTGGTTCATCAGAACCATTTTTTACTTTATTTTTTAGATTCCATATATGTGTTAGAATACCATACTTGTTTTTCTCTTTCTGACTTACTTCACTCTGTATGACAGACTCTAGGTCCATCCACCTCACTACAAATAACTCAATTTTGTTTCTTTTTATGGCTGAGTAATATTCCATTGTATATATGTGCCACATCTTCTTTATCCATTCATCTGTCGATGGACACTTAGGTTGCTTCCATGTCCTGGCTATTGTAAATAGACCTGCAATGAACATTGTGGTACATGACTCTTTTTTTTTTTTCTCCGCAAAATTAAAATTTATCAAAACTTTTTTGCAATCTTACATTTTCCTGAAATTGCTTTTTTTTTTTACAGACACACACTGTATATTATTTTTACAAGAGATAAATAAACTGACACCAAGCATTGTAAATGGATGCCGCAAAAAAAGCAACAATGATTGCAATTACCAAACACAAAACACACTCATAGTATGTCATAATATTGACATTCAGTCCAGTAATCCTCCACTGTAACAGCTCCTTTACTTTACAGTGATAATTGATTTGTATATTTTTTGCCTCTGAGTCCTTGTGGGATTTTTATTTTTTTATTCAAACAGAAAGTCACAAAAATTATAATCATCCTCATCAGTTCACTCAGTCCCATGTAATTAATTTTTTTTTTCATCTTGATCTTTTGTTAGCACTTTTTTGAATTCATCAGTTTTCCATTAGAGTTCTGAAACTGCTTATTCATTCACTTCAGCAGTATAGTCAGTTACCAGAAACCTGTACTTGTCAGAGTCTTTTCCATGAATTCCTCAAAGATGAAACCCTTTTATAGGAACATTTTTGCAAAAGCACCAGAGTACACCCAGAACTGTCTGTAAATGACAAAAGACTTAAAAATGACCATGGTTAAAGATTTGTTGAAAGTTCATAATAATGCAATTGACAAGGAAATTTAGTTACTTCTGAGATATACATTTTAAAGTAATAACTAGAATTATGACTTATAGTATTATACCAGAACATATAAGATTTTTAGAAATTTCATGTAATGTCTGAAACATTTATATTAACATACGTCCATACAAATAACCCAAAGAAAGTTTAGCATTAGTTGTTTTCTTTTATTTGTTTGTTTGTTTTTTTTATACTGCAGGCTCTTATTAGTCATCAAATTTATACACATCAGTGTATACATGTCAATCCCAATCACCCAATTCAGCGCACCACCATCCCCAACCCACTGCGGTTTTCCCCCCTTGGTGTCCATATGTTTGTTCTCTACATCCGTGTCTCAACTTCTCCCCTGCAAACCGGTTCATCTGTACTATTTTTCTAGGTTCCACATACATGCGTTAATATACGATATTTGTTTTTCTCTTTCTGACTTACTTCACTCTATATGACAGTCTTTAAATCCATCCACATCTCAACAAATGACTCAATTTCGTTCCTTTTTATGGCTGAGTAATATTCCATTGTATATATGTACCACATCTTCTTTATCCATTCGTCTGTTGATGGGCATTTAGGTTGCTTCCATGACCTGGCTATTGTAAATAGTGCTGCAATGAACATTGTGGTATGTGACTTTTTGAATTATCGTTTTCTCTGGGTATATGCCCAGTAGTGGGATTGCTGGATCATATGGTAATTCTATTTTTAGTTTTTTAAGGAGCCTCCATACGATTCTCCATACTGGCTCTATCAATTTACATTCCCACCAAGAGTGCAAGAGGGTTCCCTTTTCTCCACACCCTCTCCAGCGTTTGTTGTTTGTAGATTTTCTGATGATGCCCATTCTAACTGGTGTGAGGTGATACCTCATTGTAGTTTTGATTTGCATTTCTCTAATAATTAGTGATGTGGAGCAGCTTTTCATGTGCTTCTTGGCCATCTGTATGCCTTCTTTGGAGAAATGTCTATTTAGGTCTTCTGCCCATTTTTGGATTGGGTTGTTTGTTTTTTTGATATTGAGCTGCATGAGCTGCTTGTAAATTTTAGAGATTAGTCCTTTATCAGTTGCTTCATTTGCAAATATTTCCCCCCATTCTGAGGGTTGTCTTTTTTTCTTATTTCTGGTTTCCTTTGCTGTGCAAAAGCTTTTAAGTTTCATTAGGTCCCATTTGTTTATTTTTGTTTTTATTTCCATTTCTCTAAGAGGTGGATCAAAAAAGATCTTGCAGCAATTTATGTCATAGGGTGTTCTGCCTAAGTTTTCCTCTAAGAGTTTTATAGTGTCTGGCTTTACATTTAGGTCTTTAATCCATTTTGAGTTTATTTTTGTGTATGGTGTTAGGAAGTGTTCTAATTTCATTCTTTTACATGTAGCTGTCCAGTTTTCCCAGCACCACTTATTGAAGAGGCTGTCTTTTCTCCGCTGTATGTTCTTGGCTCCTTTATCAAAGATAAGTTGACCATATGTGCGTGGGTTTATCTCTGGGCTTTCTATTCTGTTCCATTGATCTATATTTCTATTTTTGTCCCAGTACCATACTGTCTTGATTATTGTAGCTTTGTAGTGTAGTCTGAAGTCCAGGAGCCTGATTTCTCCAGCTCCGTTTTTCTTTCTCAAGATTGCTTTGACTATTCAGTGACTTTTGTGTTTCCATACAAATTGTGAAATTTTTTGTTCTAGTTCTATGAAAAATGCCATTGGTAGTTTGATAGGGATTGCAATGAATCTGTAGATTGCTTTGGGTAGTATAGTCATTTTCACCATGTTGATTCTTCCAATCCAAGAACATGGTATATCTCTCCATCTGTTTGTCTCATCTTTAATATCTTTCATCAGTGTCTTATAGTTTTCTGCATACAGGTCTTTTGTCTCCTTAGGTAGGTTTATTCCTAGGTATTTTATTCTTTTTGTTGCAGTGGTAAATGGGAGTGTTTCCTTAATTCCTCTCTCGGATTTTTCATCATTAGTGTATAGGAATTCAAGAGATTTCTGTGCATTAATTTTGTATCCTGCTACTCTACCAAATTCATTGATTAGCTGTAGTAGTTTTCTGGTAGCATCTTTAGGATTCTCTATGTATAGTACCATGTCATCTGTAAACAGTGACAGCTTTACTTCTTCTTTTCCAATTTGGATTCCTTTATTTCTTTTTCTTCTCTGATTGCCGTGGCTAAAACTTCCAAAACTATATTGAATAATAGTGGTGAGAGTGGGCAACCTTGTCTTGTTCCTGATCTTAGAGGAAATGATTTAAATTTTTCTCCATAGAGAATGATGTTGGCTGTAGGTTTGTCATATATGGCCTTTATTATGTTGAGGTAGGTTCCCTCTATGCCTACTTTCTGGAGAGTTTTTACCATAAATGTGTGTTGAGTTTTGTCAGAAGCATTTTCTGCATCTATTGAGATGATCATATGGTTTTTATCCTTCAATTTGTTAATATGGTGTATCACATTGATTGATTTGCGTATACTGAAGAATCCTTGCATTCCTGAGATACACCCCACTTGATCATGGTATATGATCCTTTCAATGTTCTGTTGGATTCTGTTTGCTAGTATTTTGTTGAGGATTTTTACGTCTATGTTCATCAGTGTTATTGGCCTGTAGTTTTCTTTTTTTGTAACATCTTTTTCTGGTTTTGGTATCAGGGTGATTGTGGCCTCGTAGAATGAGTTTGGGAGTGTTCCTCCCTCTGCTATATTTTGGAAGAGTTTGAGAAGGATAGGTGTTAGCTCTTCTCTAAATGTTTGATAGAATTCACCTGTGAAGCCAACTCGTACAGGGCTTTTGTTTGTTGGAAAATTTTTAATCACAGTTTTAATATCAATGCTGGTGATTGGTCTGTTTATATTTTCTTTTTCTTCCTGGTTCAGTATCTAAAGATTGTGGTTTTCTAAGAATTTGTCCATTTCTGGCAGGTTGTCCATTTTATCGGCACATAGTTGCTTGTAGTAATATCTCATGATCCTTTGTATTTCTTCAGTGTCAGTTGTTACTTCTTTTTCATTTCTAATTCTGTTGATTTGAGTTTTCTCCCTTTTTTTCTTGATGAGTCTGGCTAATGGTTTATCAGTTTTGTTTATCTTCTCAAAGAACCAGCTTTTAGTTGTATTGATCTTTGCTACTGTTTCCTTCATTTCTTTTTCATTTATTTCTGATCTGATCTTTATGATTTCTTTCCTTCTTCTAACTTTGGGGATTTTTGTTCTTCTTTCTCTAAATTCCTTAGGTGTAAGGTTGGGTTGTTTATTTGAGATTTTTCTTGTTTCTTGAGGTAGGATTGTATTGATATAAACTTCCCTCTTAGACCTTCTTTTGCTGCATCCCATAGGTTTTGGGTCATCGTGTTTTTATTGTCATTTGTTCCTAGGTATGTTTTGATTTCCTCTTTGATTTCTTCAGTGATCTCTTGGTTATTTAGTAGCGTATTGTTTAGTCCCCAAGTGTTCGTATTTTTTACATTTTTTTTCCTGTAATTGATATCTAGTCTCATAGCATTGTGGTCAGAAAAGATACTTGGTTATGATTTCAATTTTCTTAAATTTACCAAGGGTTCAATTGTGACCCAAGATATGATCTGTCCTGGAGAATGTTCCATGAGCACTTGAGAAGAAAGTGTTTTCTGTTGTTTTTAGATGGAATTTCCTATAAATATCAGTTAAGTCCATCTTCTTTAATGTGTCATTTACAGCTTGCATTTCCTTACTTATTCTCATTTTAGATGATCTATCCATTGGTGAACATGGGGTGTCAAAGTCCCCTACTATTATTGTGTTACTGTTGATTTCCCCTTTTATGGCTGTTAGCATTTGCCTTATGTATTGAGGTGCTCCTATGTTGGGTGCATAAATATTTACAGTTGTTATATCTTCTTCCTGGATTGATCCCTTGATCATTATCTAGTGTCCTTCTTTGTCTCTTGCAATAGTCTTTATTTTAAAGTCTATTTTGTCTAATAGGAGAGTTGCTACTCCAGCTTTCTTTTGCTTTCCATTTGCATGGAATATCTTTTTCCATCCCCTCACTTTCAGTCTGTATGTGTCTCTAGGTCTGAAGTGTGTCTCTTGTAGACAGCATATACATGGGTCTTGTTTTTGTATCCCTTCAGCCAGTTTATATCTTTTGGTTGAAGCATTTAATCCATTTACATTAAGGTAAATATCGATATCTATGTTCCTGTTACCATTTTCTTAATTGTTTTGGGTTTGCTATAGTAGGTCTTTTCCTTCTCTTGTGTTTCCTGCCTAGAAAAGTTCCTTTAGCATTTGTTGTGAAGCTGGTTTTTTGGTGCTGAATTCTCTTAACTTTTGCTTATCCATAAAGGTTTCAGTTTCTCCACCGAATCTGAATGAGATCCTTGCTGGGTAGAGTAGTCTTGATTGTATTTTTTTCTCTTTCATCACTTTAATTATGTCCTGCCCCTCCCTTCTGGCTTGTAGAGGTTCTGCTGAAAAATCTGCTGTTAACCTTATGGGGATTCCCTTGTATGTTATTTGTTGCTTTTCCCTTGCTGCTTTTAATATTTTTTCTTTGTATTTAATTTTTGATTGTTTGATTAATATGTGTCTTGGCGTGTTTTGCTTGTGTTTATCCTGTATGGAACTCTCTGTGCTTCCTGGACTTGATTGACTATTTCCTTTCGTATGTTAAGGAAGTTTTCAACTATAATCTTTTCAAATATTTTCTCAGACCCTTTCTTTTTCTCTTCTTCTGGGACCCCTGTAATTAGAATGTTGGTGTGTTTAATGTTGTCCCAGGGGTCTCTGAGTCTGTCCTCAAATCTTTTCATTCTTTTTTCTTTATTCTGCTCCCTGGCAGTTATTTCCACCATTTTATCTTCCAGCTCACTTATCTGTTCTTCTGTCTCAGTTATTCTGTTATTGATTCTTTCTAGAGTATTTTTAATTTCAGTAATTGTGTTGGTCATCACTGTTGTTTGCTCTTTAGTTCTTCTAGATCCTTGTTAAATGTTTCTTGTATTTTCTCCATTCTGTTTTCGAGATTTTGGATCATCTTTAGTATCATTATTCTGAATTCTTTTTCACGTAGGTTGCCTGTTTCTTCCTCATTTACTCGATCTTGTAGGTTTTTATCTTGCTCCTTCATCTGTAACATATTTTTTTGTCGTTTCCTTTTTTTTTTTTTTTTTTTTTGATGGGTGGTGTTCTATTCCTATCTTACTGGTTGTTTGGCCTGAGACGTCCAGCAGTGGAGTTTGCAGGCAGTTGTATAGAGCTGCATCTTGGTGCTGAGATGAGGATATCCAGGAGGTCTCACTCTGATTGATATTCCCTGGGGTCTGAGGTCCTCTGTTAGTCCAACGGTTTGCACTCGGAGCTCCCACCATAGGAGTCGAGCCTGACCTCCTGCATGGGAACCAAGATCCCCCAAGCTTTGTCACACAGTAAAAAAAAAAAAAAAAAAAAAAATAGAAAAGGAATAAAGAAAGAAAAAAAAGGAACAGTACAATATCAAAGAATAAAAAACAAGATAAAATTAGAAAGGTAAAAAATATATTAGGAAAAATAAACCTATAATTGAAACAACTGCAACAAGGTAAAATAAGACCACAAAAGAAAAAAGAAAAAGAAAAGAAAGGGGGGGTGGGGACAAGCCAAAAGGAGAGATCACTAACAAATTATAAAGAATAAAATAATATTAGAAAAATAAAAGATTTATTAGGAAAAATAAAAGTATAAAAGCATCAACAACAGTGAATCAACAAGGTAAGACAGAACCTCAATCTAAAAGAGGAAGAAAGAAGAGAACAAAAAAAAAAAGAACCTTGGCTATAGGGGCAGAGTTTAGGCAGGGGGGTGGAACTTAGGCAGGGGTGGCGTTTAGGGTGGGGTGGGACCTAGGCAGTTGGGGAAGTGACGTTTGAGCATGGGGCATTGCCTAGGCTCAGGACCCACACAGCCAGAAAAGGCCTTGGGGGTGGGGCCTAGGTGGGACGACATTCAAGCATGGGGCGGGGCCTCTGCTTAGGACCTGTGTGGAAAGGGAGTGGCAGCACCTGGCAAGGAGGGCCTGTGGAGTGTGGAGTTCCGGAGTTTGGAGGTAGGGCCCTGGGTGAGGGTGTGTAGCTGGAGGTTAGGCCCAGTGTGGTTGAAGGGGGTCTCAGAGGGGGTCTCCAAGTGTAGAGGTAGGGCCCTGGGAGGGAGTGAAGGGGTGGGGCTTGGGCTCTGCGTGGCAGGAGGGAGGCTCCGAGAGCAGAAGATTAGGCCTAAGTTGACAGGGAAAGCACTGGCTGCGTTCCCTTCTGTTCCTTCACATCCCTCCCCCACCGTCTCCCCCAGGGTCTCCCCTGTCGCCGCTGGACCCCTAACGGTGGGTCCTGCTGGGTGTAGGAACTCCTCCCCTCCCCCAGCCACCACTCAGGGGTGCTGGTCCCGGCAGTCTGGGCTTTAAGGGGAACCTTTTGCTCCCCCTTCCCTCCCTCCCACTCCCTCAGGACCCGTGAGGCTGGAGGGGCCCTAGGTAGGCAGAGGATCAGGCCCGGGATCTCAGCAGCTTCCTGGGGGCCCAAGTGGGCAGGGGAAACCTGGCCACACTCTCCTTTGATCCTCTGCCCTCCCACTTGTTCCGGTTTCCCTCTTCAGGCATGGAGTCCCTTTCCCTCCTCCAGCAACCCCTCAGGGGAGCCAGTCCCATCCAGCCTCCACTTCTCCTCCCCTTTCACTTCCCCCACGCCCCACATCCTGCCTGGTCACTGGGGGTTCCTCCCGTCCCCTTAGGTGTCCATGGTCCCCCACTGGTGCCTGGTAGGTTCCCTAGTTGTGAGGAGATGCAAATTCCACATCCTCCTAGTATGCCATCTTCTCCCTTCCTTTTTAAGGCTGGGTAATATTCCACTGTACATGCATATACCACATTTTGTTTATCCATTTTATTCAATGAAGGACATTTGCTTTCACCTTTTGGTTACGTGAATAATACTGCTATGAACATGGGGGTGCACATACCTGTTTGAGTTACTGCCTTTACTTCTTTTGTGTATACACCCAGAAGTGGAATTGCTGAATCATGTGGCAATTCTGTGTTTAACTTTTTGAGGAATGGCTGTACTGTTTTCCACAATGGCTGCACCATTGTACATTCCCCCCAGCAATGCACAAGTGTTTTAATTTCTTTACCTTATTAGGCTTTTAGGTAGGGTTCTCCTGAGAAACAGAACTGATAGAATGTGTACACATATATCTAAATGTATATTTTTTTCTTCATTTTTTGTTTTTTTTAAGGAAATGTCCCATGTAATTGTGGAGGTCGGCAAGTCCAAAATCTGCAAGGTAGGCCAGCAGACTGGAGACCCAGGGAAGAGTTGGTGCTGCAGTTTGAGTCCAAAGGCAACTTTGGAGGAATTCACTCTTCCTTGAGGGAGGTCAGTCTTTTTTCCATCAAGGTCTTCAACTGATTAGATGATGTCCACCCACATTAGGGAGGGTAATCTGCTTTAAGTCTACTGATTTAAATGTTAATCTCATCTAAAAAAATACCTTCAGTGAAACATCTAGAATAATGTCTTACCAAATATCTGGGTACCATGGCCTAGCCAAGTTGACACATAAAATTAACCACCATACTTGCTAACATTTGTTATTTTCTGATTGATGTTGTTTTTGTTTTTGATAATAGCCATCCTTATGGGTGTGAAGTGGTATCATTGTGGTTACACTGCTCCCTTTTAGTAGAGTTTACAACCAACTGACAAGAATAGACCAAAACTAAGTTTATGACTCTTTTCCCATCATTTTCACCCTAATATTTATGTCCGTAACATTTATTTCTATTATAATAATTCCAGAGATATAGCTTTGCTCATTTTTAAATTGAGTTTTGTTGCTGCTGCTGTTGTTGTTTTTATTACACTGTAGGAGTTATTTATATATTATAGAAATTAACCCCTAATCAGATATATGATTTGCAAATATTCACTCCCATTCTATGAATTGCCTTTTAAATTTGTGAAGTGTCTTTTTTTCTTAATAAATTTATTTATTTATTTATTTATTGTTTTTTGGCTGCGTTGGTTCTTTGTTGCTGCACGCAGGCCTTCTCTAGTTATGGCGAGTGGGACCTACTCTTTGTTGTGGTGCGCGGGCTTCTCATTGCAGTGGCTTCTCTTGTTGCGGAGGATGGGCTCTAGGCACGTGGGCTTCAGTAGTTGTGGCACGTGGGCTCAGTAGTTGCGGCTCACGAGCTCTAGAACACAAGCTCATTAGTTGTGGCACACGAGCTTAGTTGCTCCGTGGCATGTGGGATCTTCCCAGACCAGGACTCGAACCCGTTTCCCCTGCATTGGCAGGCAGATTCTATTTTTTTTTTTTCTATTATTTACTTTTTGACTGCATTGGGTCTTTGTTGCTGCATGCAGTTTTCTCTAGTTGCGGCGAGTGGGGGCTACTCTTTGTTGTGGTGCATGGGCTTCTCATTGTGGTGGCTTCTCTTGTTGTGGAGCTCGACCTCTAGGCATGTGGGCTTCAGTAGTTGTGGTGCATGGGCTTAGTTGCTCTGTGGCATGTGGGATCCTCACGGACCAGGGCTCAAACCCATGTCCCCTGCATTGGCAGGCGGATTCTTAATCACTGCGCCACCAGGGAAGCCCATGGCAGACAGATTCTTAACCACTGCACCACCAGGGAAGTCCCGTGAACAGTGTCCTTTGATGCACAAAAGTTTTAAATGTTGCTGTAGGCCTATTTATCTTTGTGCTTTTGGTGTCATATCCAAGAAATCACTGCCAAATCCAATGTCATGCAACTTTTGCTCTATGTTTTCTTCTAAGAGTTTTATAGTTTTAACCCTTCCATTTAGATCTTTGATCCAGATATATCTATTTTAATTATTTATAAATCTGTTTTCCACACCACACTCTTAGTGATGGCAGAAAAATGGGATGCTCTTTATTTTTGTATTCCCCAAGCTTGAAATGTTATGCCTGATATTTTATAAGTTCTTAATAAATGTTTGAGGACTTCAAAATAAATGAATGATTAATAATAAAAATGAAAATAACTTCTTCCTGTATCAGGTACAATTCTCAGCATTTTACATGTATTCAAGTTATTTAATCCTCACAAAACACCTATTACTGAAGAAACTGAAGCACCGAGGTGTTAAATTACTTGGCCAAGATTACATCAATACTGTGTGACAAACCTTGGAATTCATGAGCATATATATTAAATGTTGAAGCAATTTAGAACAGTATGATCTAGATGGCAGAGTGTAGCCTAGGTTCATAAATTTGGCTTAGCATCAGAATTACTTGAAAGAGCTTTAAAAAAGCAGATTCTTGGACTACACCCAAGACCTACTGAGATACTGAAAACTGATTTTTTAAAAAGCATCTTGGGGGTTTTTCATGCAGTCAGCCTGACATCTGCCTAAGCAAAATGCTTTGTGAATCACTGAACACTGAACTTTCTCGTTTGGGCCGATACGTGAAATGAGCAGAAAGCACTTGGAAATATATCCTTGCTTCTATTACCAGCTATTCAGACTGTTTCCTGAGAATTGATGTTATTTGACTAAATAGGAAATACTTTGGGGATTTATAAGGCTCGGTTTGCTGGACTGGGGAGCATTATTGCCATTAGGAGATAAAAATGGGTATGAAAGCAATGTAGAACCTAAGCTTGTGTAGTAAGACCTATAGTAGGTGAGTGTGTAAATTTATCTATGCAAATCATATAGAAAGGAAATGTAAAGAAGAGAGTCTGTACATGTTCTACTCCAAGTCACTCATCTATAAATAAACAACCTTCAGATAGCAGCTAAACTTTTTTTTGAATGAGCAAAGGAAAAATTGAGTGAATCAATTAATGACTAAATAAAGAACGAACAAATTAACTCTAATCTGTAAATATGACACGTGTAACGTCTCAACAAGCAATGCAGTGACTCCAAATTAAACTCTCAAGTATCTTTTCTTACCAAGGATTATTCTGCCTATAAAGCCCAGAAAACTTTTCAAAATGTTGGGGAATACCGACCTTTATTTTCAGTTAGTGCAGAGAAGCCATGTGTGTAACTACAACAGAAAAAACCTCCTCTCTCTAGAACTTGAACATGAAGTGGACCCGTAAGAACTGGACTTGTATTGTTATAGATAATTGCACATTTAGCCAAAGTAATAGCCACCTATTTCCCAGCAATGTGCCTCATTCTTTTTTTTTTTATTAATTAATTTATTTATTTTTGGCTGTGTTGGGTCTTCGTTTCTGTGCGAGGGCTTTCTCTAGTTGCGGCAAGCGGGGGCCACTCTTCATCGCGGTGCGCGGGCCTCTCACTATCGCGGCCTCCCTTGTTGTGGAGCACAGGCTCCAGACGCGCAGGCTCAGTCGTTGTGGCTCACGGGCCTAGTTGCTCCGCGGCATGTGGGATCTTCCCAGACCAGGGCTCGAACCCGTGTCCCCTGCATTGGCAGGCAGATTCTCAACCACTGCGCCACCAGGGAAGCCCTGTGCCTCATTCTTATTTCTGATAGATTCTAAAGTGCCTCATTTGAAAGCCAGGAATAGAAGAATTAAACTGACAATACTTACATAATAATAATGTATCTATTGTTTTGAGTCTTTGGAATATGAGATAGTCAGAAAACCATTTCCTTACTTCCTCACGTGGGTTTGGATTGCACTGCCTCTGAAAATTAATATTTTTCACTGAGCAAGTGTGTGTAAAAGAGAGAAAAACTCAACAATTCCAATCTGGGTAACTAATATGTGTGTGTGTGTGACTGCAAATTAGTAGAGAGACAGACTCAAAGGTCAGAAATTCCACTCAAGGAAATCAGGAGGATGTGAAGACAAAGATGCTTGAAACCACAGTAGAGGAATGCTCTGAAAGAAGGGATGCAGAACAGTATAGTGCAGGACTTGGAGTGCCATGAGGGATGGTTAATGGTCCTGCTATAACATACTCTCCTTTCCCAGCTGTTGGATTTAAGGAATATATTCTAGGAGGAGAACACATGATATGGGTGTGAGATGGCGGACTTTTAAAATTTTCTTCTTTTTATAAAAGGTGAGTGAAGCTTTGAGTATTAGAAGAAAAATTCACATTGGAGAGCAGATAAGATCTGAGGATAAAAAGTCAGATTCAAACAGAGGTGAACTCACAAAGGACCCACTTGTGAAAAATTTTAAGATTTTTTGTACTTGTCTCTGAGTATGGGGAAAGCCATGTTCTTGTGCATCTTTAAGTTTCCTGCCTCTGGTATTGTGATCTATTTTATTTGATCTGTACGTCTTGTATAAAGATAGTATGTAATTCAATGAAATATTTTGACTGGGTCGTCCAAGCAACTTTAGTTCACAAACAAGATAAAACTTTTAATATATTTTAAGTTCTGACCTCAAACCCCACCAAAGATATATAGGCAAATCTCTGAAATTGTGTGTCTTTTAATGGTCCATATAATATGTTATCACATTAAAATTACTATGTTTACCAGAAAAAATGTATACTTTTATAGCAATAAAAAGATGTATAAAGATGGTATTGATGCATTACATAGAGGATTGATTCCTATTTATTTTTATAATAGCAAGATATTTTTTCATCCTCAAATATCAATGCAGGGATGTTAAGTATACAGAGGGTCTCCTTATCCACTGAACAATTCCACGATTGCATTACATTTGACTTATGTAAAAGAAGCTGTACAGTGATAAGAGTCTATAATCTACTCACTATCCTATTTCTCTTACAATTCACCTTTAAATTTTATTATTTTAGTCTTTCTGAAAAGATACAGATGTAATCTCTGCATTAAAAATAGACGTTGATGAGGGAATAATCCACCCAAACTGATTTGCTTTGGCATATTTCTTCTGTCTTGGAACCTAATATGCATCTGTTGTCATTTCCATGAAAATGCTCCTGATTACTAATCAACCATTTTTATTAATAATAAGTTAATACCTCTCCTAATGATTTTACATTTTAATGAAAGTGTAAATGCTAGATGTAATGCTAGACATATGAATTTGTGAGCCTATTGCAGAAGGCTCACTAAGTTTGCTGAAGTGAACTATTGAGAATGGTAAAACTTCAGACACAATATTATTTTTTTCTGGTTTCCTTAAGGAAAATAGTCCAGTTGACCCTTGAATAACACAGGTTTAAACTGCACAGGTCCACTTACATATGGATGTTTTTCAGTAAATATATTGGAAATTTTTTGGAGATTTGAAAAAACTTTCAAAATGAACCACAAAGCCTAGAAATATTGAAAAATTAATATAAAGTTAGTTATGTCATGAATGTGTAAAATATATGTATATATATGTATGTGTATGTATATATATAACATACAGAATGTGTATTAATTGACTGTTTATGTTATCAGTAAGGCTTCTGATTAACAGTATGCTATTAGTAGTTAAGCTTTGGGGGAGTGAAAAGTTATATGCCAGTTTTCGACTGTGGAGGTTCAGCACCCCTAAACCCCCCCATCATTGTTCAGGGGTCAATGGCAATCCTGTGTATCTGTTTAACTCTGCATTTTCAGTTCCAAGTGGTGCATTACATTTGACTGGTAATAGACTTTCCCCACAAGTAGGATGAAATGTTTCCTTAGAGTGAGATCAGAAGTCAAAGAAAAGTTTTCAGTCCTCACCATAAAAAGGCTCAGAACACTGTTTGACACTATGAGCCATGCTCTTCTATTTGAAACACTCACTTCACTAGTTTTTACTTCTAACTCTCTGGCCACCCTTCATTCACCATATGGACCCATCCTTCTCTACCATTAATTAGCCATTAAAGCTAGGTTTCTGTGAGACTCAATTCTAGGTATCTCCTTCTTATGTTCTCCTCTATAGGTCATTCTGTTCAAGCCCTCAACATACCAATAATTACACAATTTGTATCTTTTGGTGAAACCTTTTTTTTTTTTTTGAGCCTAGATATATCAACATTTCCATTTGGATTTCTCAAAAATTCCTTAATCTCAACTTGTCCAAAACTGTTCTTATAATATCCACCCCCTCCTCTCTTACCCCAAACCTGTTCATTTTCCAATGACCCATATATCAGAGAATGGAATCACCAAACTTCTAGCCACACAAGACAGAGACCTTGTTGTTTTCCATTTCCTTAAATCTTACACAGTAACTCAGTGCCAAATCTTTTCCTTATGTTATCTTAATATCTCTTGAATTCCAACAATAATCTATCATCACATCCCATGTCCAAGTTACCATCTTTGGAATAGCCACCTAAGCATTTTGCCTCTACCCAATACACTCTTTCCTCAATGCCATTCTCTATATCATATCCACAATAATCTGTTCAAAATGAACATCTTACCATGTAATTCAGTGCCCACCTCCCCAACTACCTGTCCAAACTTTTCTAATTTAAAAAATTCAATGATTCTATTGCAATATTCTATTGCTTTTTTGTTTGTAAACACTTTAATGTTTTAGAGCAGTTTTAGGTGTGCAGCAAAATTGAGGGGAAAACACAGAGAGTCCCCATATGCTCCCTGTTCCCATATATGAATAGTCTCCCACATTATCAACATCTCCCACCAGAGTGGTACATTTCTTACAATTGATGGACCTGAATTGACACATAATGCTCACTCAAAGTCCATAGTTTACATTAGGGTTCACTCCTGGTGTTATACATTCTATGGATTTCGACAAATGAACATGTATCACGACATGTATCCATCATTGTGCTGGGGAAATGAACAGGTAGAGCACATGAGATTTTCACTGCCCTGAAAACCCCATGTGCTCTACCTGTCCATCCCCCCTTCCCCACCCCCTGTCAATCACTGTTCTTTTTACTATCTCAGTAGATTGGCTTGTCCAGAATGTCATAGAGTTGGAATCACACCGTATGTAGCCTTTTTAGGTTGGCTTCTTACACTTCATAACATGCATTTAAGTTTCCTCTATTTCTTTTTATGGTTTAATAGGTGATTTCTTTTTAGCACTGAATAATATTACATTATCTAGATGTACCACAGTCTATGTACCCATTCACCTACTGAAACACACCTTGGTTGCTTCCGAGATTTGACAATTATGAATAAAGATGCTATAAACATGCATGTGCAGGTTTTTATGTGGACCTAAGTATGGAGCTTGTTTGGATAAATGCCAAGGAGTGCTATTACTGGATTGTATGGTAAGAATGTGTTTAGTTTTGTAAGAAACTGCCACGCTGTCTTCCAAAGTGGCTGAACCATTTTGCATTCCCACCCGCAATGAATGAGAATTTCTGTTACTCCACATCCTTTCTAGAATTTGGTGTTGTCATTGTTTTGAATTTTGGCCACTCTAATAGGTGTATAGTGGTATCTTGTTGCTTTGCATTTCCCTGATGACATATAATATGAAGCATCTTTTTATATGCTATTTGTCATCTTTTCTGGTGAGGTGTCTGTTAAAATCTTTGGCCCAGAAGCGGAGTCAAGATGGTGGTGTGGGAAGATGCAGAGTTAGCGTCTCCCCACAACTAAGGCACCTGCCAGCCGCTGGTGGGAGACTCTGACACCCAAGGAGACAGGAGGAACCCTAAAGTGAACCAGTAGGATGTAGCAGGACTGAGTGGGGAGAAGAAGTGGAGGCCAGACAGGATCGGCACGCCTGAAGCTGGAGAGATCAGGAGAGGCAGGCAGGAGGGACTCTCCAGGAAGAGCGGGAGAGGAGCAGAGGGCGATTGCCTGGTCCACTTGGGCCAGGGGGCCTGCTGAGCTCCCAGGCTGGTCCCCTGCCCTCCAAACACCCCTCCAGGCCACATGGGTGCCTGGGGGCATAGGAGGGAGGCCAGGGAAATCAGGAGAGGCAGGTGGGAGGGGTCCTCCCAGACTGGAGGAGCAAGAGAGGAGAGGAGAGTGTTTGCCCCACCCACCTGAGCCCAGGAAGCCTGCTGGGCTCCCAGGTGAGGTCCCCTGCCCTCTGAGACCAGGGGTGGGGGGCAGGCCTGGGCCCCTTCTGGTCCTTGAGCCTAAGCCCCACCCCCAACAGCCCACAGGGCCTTTTCCAGCCCTGTGGGTCCTGAGCATTGGCCCCACCCACCGGTCCAAACCTCACCCATGCTTAGACCCCACCCTCCACAGCCAAGGCTTGCCCCCCCCCCCCCTTTTTTACTCTTGTGGTACTGATGTACCTTCTGGTTGTTGATTCATCTGAATTTTTATATTCTTCCTAACATACCTGATAGTTTCCTAGTCTAATTTTATTTTTTATTTTGTTATTGTTCTTTCTTTTTTTTTTTTTTTTTTGCTGTCCCATGTGGTTTGTGGGATCTTGGTTCACAAGCCCAGGGTCAGGCCAAAGTTCCTGCAGTGGGAGCTCAGAGTCTGAACCACTGGACTAACAGAGTACCTCAGAACCCAGGGAATATTCATCAGAGTGAGGTTTCAGGGAGTGCCTCATCACTGCACCAAGACCCAGTTCTACCAAATAGCCTACAAAGTCCAGTGTTGGAAGCCTCAGGCCAAACAACCAGTAAGACAGGACAAAATCCACATTAAAAAAAAAAAGATGATGGCCAAAAAAAATGTCACAGATCAAGGACCAAGGTAAAAACCTACAAGACAAAATAAATGAAGAGGAACTAAGAAATCTACCTGAAAAAGAATTCAGAGTAATGATAGTAAAGATGATCCAGAATCTCAGAAATAGAATGGAGGCACAGATTGAGAAAATACTAGAAATGTTTAAAAAAGATCTAGAAGAACTAAAGAACGAACAAACAGAGATGAACAACACAATAACTGAAATGAAAAATACACTAGAAGGAATTAATAACAGAATAACTGAGGCAGAAGAACGAATAAGTGAGCTGGAAGACAAAATGGTGGAAAAAACTGCTGAGGAGCTGAATAAAGAAAAAAGAATGAAAAGAATTGAAGACAATCTCAGAGACCTCTGGGACAACACTAAATGCACTGACATTTGAATTATAGGGGTCCCAGAAGAAGAAGAGAAAGTCTGAGAAAATATTTGAAGAGATTATAGTGGAAAACTTCACTAACATGGAAAAGGAAATATTCACCCAAGTCCAGGAAGTACAGAGAGTTCCATACATGATGAACTCTAGGAAAAACACACCAAGACATATATTAATCAAACTAACAGAAATTAAATTCAAAGAAAAATGACTAAAAGCAGCAAGGGAAAAACAAAAAATAACATCCAAAGGAATCCCCATAGTTATCAGCTGATTTTTCAGTGGAAACTCTTCAGGCCAGATGGGAGTGGCAGGATATACTTAAAGTGATGAAAGAGAAAAACCTACAAACAAGATTACTCTACCCAGCAAGGATCTCATTCAGATTCGAGAGAGAAGTCAAAAGCTTTTCAGACAAGCAAAAGCGAAGGGAATTCAGCATCACCAGACCAACTTTACAACAAATGCTAAAGAAACTTCTCTAGGCAGGAAACACAAGAGAAGAAAAAGACTCACAAAAACACACCCAAAACAATTAAGAAAATGGTAATAGGAACATACATATTGATAATAACCTTGAATGTAAATGGATTAAATGCCCCAACCAAAAGACACAGACTGGCTGAATGGATACAAAAACAAGACCCATATATATGCTGTCTATAAGAGACCCACTTCAGACCTAGGGACACATATAGACTGAAAGTGAAGGGATGGAAAAAGATATTCCATGCAAATGGAAATCAAAAGAAAGCTGGAGTAGCAATACTCCTATCAGATAAAATAGACTTTAAAATAAAGACTGTTACAAGAGATAAAAAGGGACACTACCTAATAATCAAGGGATCAATCCAAGAAGAAGATATAACAATTATAAATGTTTATGCACCCAACATAGGAACATTCAATACATAGGGAAATGCTAACAACCATGAAAGGAGAAATCAACAGTAACACAATAATAGTAGGAGAGTTTAACACCCCACTTACACCAATGGACAGATCATTCAAACTGAAAATAAATAAGGAAACACAAGCTTTAAATGACACAATAGACCAGATAGATCTAATTGATATTTATAGAACATTCCACCCAAAAGTGGCAAAATACACTTTCTTCTCAAGTGCACACGGAACAGTCTCCAGGATAGATCACATCTTGGGTCACAAATCAAGCCTCAGAAATTTAAGAAAATTGAAATTGTATCAAGCATCTTTTTGGACCACAGTGCTATGAGATTGGAAATCAGTTACAGGAAAAAAAACTGTAAAAACACAAATACATGGAGGCTAAACAGTGCTCTACTAAATAACCAAGGGATCACTGAAGAAATCAAATAAGAAATAAAAAAATACATAGAAACAAATGACAATGAAAACATGATGACCCAAAACCTATGGGACACAGCAGCAAAAGCAGTTCTAAGCGGGAAGTATATAGCAATACAATCTCACCTCAAGAATCAAGAAGCATCTCAAATAAACAATCTAACCCTGCACTTAAAACAACTAGAGATAGAAGAACAAAGAAAACCAAAAGTCAGTAGAAGGGAAAGAGATCATAAATATCAGAGCAGAAATAAATGAAATAGAAACGCAGAAAACAGTAACAAAGATCAATAAAACTAAAAGTTAGTTCTTTGAGAAGATAAACAAAATTTATAAACTCTTAGCCAGACTCATCAAGAAAAAAAAGGGAGAGGACACAAATCAATAAAATTAGAAATGAAAAAGGAGAAACCACAACTGACACTGCAGAAATACAAAGGATTATAAGAGACTACTACAAAAAACTATATGCCAATAAAATGGACAACCACGAAGAAATGGACAAATTCTTGGAAAGGTACAATTTTCCAAGTTTGAACCAGGAAGAATAAGAAAATATAAACAGACCTATCACAAGTAATGAAATTGAAACCATAATTTAAAATCTTCCAACAAACAAAAGTCCAGGAAGAGATGGCTTCACAGGCGAATTCTATCAAACATTTAGAGAATAGCTAACACCCATCCTTATCAAACTCTTCCAAAAAATTGCAGATGGAGAAACACTCCCAAATTCATTCTACAAAGCCACCATCACCCTGATACCAAAACCAGAAAAAGATATCACAAAAAAAAATATTATAGACCAATATCACTGATGAACATAGATGCAAAAATCCTGAACAAAATACTAGCAAACAGAATCTGACAGCACATTGAAGGGATCAAACACCATGATCAAGTGAGATTTATCCCAGGGATGCCAGGATTCTTCAAAATATGAAAATCAATCAATGTGATACACCACATTAACAAATTAAGGAATAAAAACCATATGATCATCTCAATAGATGCAGAAAATGCTTTTGACGAAATTCAACACCCATTTCTGATAAAAACTCTCCAGAAAATGGGCATAGAGGGAACCTATCTCAACATAATAAAGGCCATATATGACAAACCCACAGCAAGCATCATACTCAATGGTGAAAAACTGAAAGCATTTCACTAAGGTCAGGAAAAAGACAAGGATGTCCACTCTCGCCACTCTTATTCAACATAGTTTTGGAAGTCCTAGCCATGGCAATGAGAGAAGAAAAAGAAATAAAAGGAATCCAAACTGGAAAAGAAGTAAAACTGTCAAAGAAAATCCTAAAGATGCCACCAGAAAACTACTAGAACTAATGAATGAATTTGGTAAGGTTGCAGGATACAAAATTAATGCACAGTAATCTCTGGCATTCCTATACACCAACAACGAAAAATCAGAAAGAGAAATTAAGGAAACACTCCCACTTACCATTGCAACAAAAAGAATAAAATATCTAGGAATAAACCTGCTTAAGGAGGCAAAAGACTTGTACTCAGAAAACTATAAAACACTGATGAAAGAAATCAAAAATAACATAAAAAGATGGAGAAATATACCATGTTCTTGGATTGGAAGAATCAACATTGTGAAAATGACTATACTACCCAAATCAATCTACAGATTCAATGCAATCCCTATCAAACTACCAATGGGATTCTTCACAGAATTAGAACAAAAAAATTTACAATTCGTATGGAAACACAAAAGACCCCGAATAGGTAAAGCAATCTTGAGAAAGTAAAACAGAGTTGGAGGAATCAGGCGTCCTGACTTCAAACTATACCACAAAGCTATAGTAATCAAGACCATATGGTACTGGCACAAAAACAGAAATATAGATCAGTGGTACAGGTTAGAATGCCCAGAGATAAACCCATGCACATGTGGGCACCAAATTTATGACAAAGGAGGCGAGAACATACAATGGAGAAAAGACAGCCTCTTCAATAAGTGGTTTTGGGAAAACTGGACAGCTACATGTAAAAGAATGAAATTAGAACAATTCCTAACACCATACACAAAAATAAACTCCAAATAGATTAAAGACTTAAATATAAGACCAGACACTATAAAACTCTTAGAGGAAAACATAGGAAAAACACTCTTTGACATAAACCACAGCAAGATCTTTTTTGACCCACCTCCTAGAGTAATGGAAATAAAAACAAAAACAGGGCTTCCCTGGTGGCGGAGTGGTTGAGAGTCTGCCTGCCAGTGCAGGGGACACGGGTTCGAGCCCTGGTCTGGGAAGATCCCACATGCCGCGGAGCAACTAGGCCCGTGAGCCACAGCTACTGAGCCTGCCCGTCTGGAGCCTGTGTTCCGCAACAAGAGAGGCCGCGATAGTGAGAGGCCCGCGCACCGTGATGAAGAGTAGCCCCTGCTTGCCGCAACTAGAGAAAGCCCTCACACAGAAACGAAGACCCAACACAGCCAAAAATAAATAAATAAATTAATAAATTAATTAAAAACAAAACAAAACAAAAACAAAAACAAATGGGACTTAATGAAACTTAGAAGCTTTTGTGCAGCAAAGGTAACCATAAACAAGACGAAAAGACAACCCTCAGAATGGGAGAAAATATTTGCAAATGAAACAACAGACAACGGATTAATCTCCAAAATATACAAACAGCTCATGGAGCTCAGTATCAAAAAAAGAAACAATCCATTTAAAAAATAGGCGGAAGACCTAAATAGACATTTCACCAAGGAAGACATACAGATGGCCAAGAGGCACATGAAGAGATGCTCAACATCACTAATTATTAGAGAAATGCAAATCAAAACTACAGTGAGGTATCACCTCATGCTGGTCAGAATGGCCATTATCAAAAAATCTAGAAACAGTAAATGCTGGAAAGGGTGTGGTGCAAAGGGAACCCTTTTGCACCATTGGTGGGAATGTAAATTGATACAACCACTATGGGAAACAATATGGAGGTTCCTTAGAAAACTAAACATAGAACTACCATATGACCCAGCAATTCCACTATTGGGCATATACCCTGAGAAAACCGTAATTCAAAAAGAGTCATGTGCCAAAATGTTCATGCATCACTATTTACAATAGCCAGGACATGAAACCAACCTAAATGTCCATCAACAGATGAATGGATAAAGAAGATGTGGCACATATGTACAATGGAATATTACTCAGCCAATTTCTCAATTTCAAGAAACGAAATTGAGTTATTTGTAGTGAGGTGGATGGACCTAGAGTCTGTCATACAGAGTGAAGTAAGTCAGAAAAAGAAAAACAAATACCATATGCTAACGCATATATATGGAATCTAAAAAAAAAAAAACAAAATTGTTTCTGATGAACCTAGTCGCAGGGCAGGAATAAAGAGGTAGACATAGAGAATGGACTTGAGGACATGAGGTGGGAGGGCAAAGCTGGGGCGACGTGACGGTAACATCGACATATATAAACTACCAAATAAAAAATAGTTGGCTGTTTGGAAGCAGCAACATAGCACAGGGAGATCAGCTCGGTGCTTTGCAATGACCTAGAGAGATGGGATAGGGAGGATGGGAGGGAAGCTTAAGAGGGAGTGGATATGGGGACATGTGTATGCACATGGCTGATTTGCTTTGTTGTGCAACAGAAACTAATACAGTGTTGTGAAGCAATTATACTCCAATAAAGATCTACTAAAAAAAAATAATCTTTGGCCCATTTTTCAAATGGATTGGTTGTTTTCTTATTTTTTACTTTAATAGTTCTTTGTATATCTAATACAACAGTTTTTTATCAGATGAGTCTTTGACAGATATTTTCTCCCAGTCGGTGGCTTGTCTTCTCAAGTACTTGACATTGTGTTTTTCGGAGCAGATTTTTAAAATTTTAATGAAGTCCAACTTCTCAATTATTTATTTCATGGATTGTGCCTTTGGTGTTGTATCTAAAAGTCCTTGCCATACCCATAGTAATCTAGATTTTCTCCTATGTTATCATCTGAGAGTTTTATAGTTTTACATTGTACGTTTAGGTTTATGATCCATTTTAAGTTAATTTTTGTGAAGACTCTAAGGTCTGTATCTATACTTTGTTTTTTGTTTTTTGTTATTTTGAATGTAGGTGTTCAGTTGTTCCGGCACCATTTGTTGTAAAGACTATTATGCTCTATTTAATTGCCTTTACTCCTTTGATCATGATTAATTAACTATATTTAGGGAGATCTATTTCTGGGTATTCTGTTATATTGATCTGTTCTTTCACCAGTATCATGCTTCTTTAACTGCTATAGCTTTATAGTAAGTCTCGAAATCTGGTAGTTCAGTCCTCCAACTTTGTTCTTATCTTCAATATTGTGTTGGCCAATCTTGGTCTTTTTCATCTTCACATCAACTGTAGAATCAGTTTGTTAATATCCATGAAATAACTTGCTGGGATTTTGATTGGGATAGCTGAATCTATAGATCAAGTTGGGAAGAACTGACATCTTGATGATATTTCTATTTATGAACATGAAGTACCTCTTCATTTATATAGCTCTTTTCTGGATTTTGTTTATCAGAGGATTGTAGTTTTCTTCATATAGGTCATGTACATATCTTGTTAGATTTATACCTATGCATTAACTTTTAGGGATGCTAATATAAATAGTATTGTGTGTTTAACTTCAAATTCCACTTTTCTTTGCTGTATACTGGAAAGCAATTGACTTTTGATTGTTAACCTTGTATCCTGCAACCCTGCTCTAACTGCTTAGTAGTTCCAGGAGTCATTTTTTTTTTCAGATTTTCTACATATATGATCATATCATTTGCACACAAAGACAAAATTATTTATTTCTTCCCAATCTGTATTATTTTGTAGCCTTTTCTTATCTTACTGCATTAGCCAGTGCTAGCAGTACAATGTTGAAAAGTGGCAAGAGGGGACAACCTTGTCTGTTTTGGATCTTAGTGGGAAAGTTTCAAGCTTCTCACCATTAAGTAAGATGCTAGCTGTGGGTTTTTTGTAGATTTTTTAATCAAATTGAGGAAATTTCTCTGTATTCCTCATTGAGAATTTTTATCATGAAAGGGTGTTGGATATTGTCAAAAGCTTTTTCTCCATCTATTGAAATTATCAAGTAATTTTTCTTTTTTAACCTTTGGATATGACATATTACATTAATAGATTTTTGGATGTTGAATCTGCCTTGCATATCTGGGATATATCCCACTTAGTTGTGGTGTATAGTTCTTCTTATACTTTGAAGGTTCAACTTGCTAGTATTTTGTTGGGGATTTTTACATCTATGTTCATGTGAGATGTTGGTCTGAAGTTTTCTTTTCTTGTAATGTCTTTGTCCAGTTTTGGTATTAGGGTAATGCTGGCCTCATAAAATGAGTTAGTGTTCCCTTTGCTTCTATCCTCTGAAATAGATTGTAGAAAATTTATATAATTTGTTTCTTAAATATTTGGTAGAATTCATCAGTGAACTCATTTGAGTTTGATGCTTTCTCTTTGGGAAGTCTATTAATTATTGATTGGATTTCTTTAGAGAGATAGGCCTCTTCAGGTTGTCTATTTCTTCTTCTGTGAGTTTTGAGTTTTGCGTGTGAGTTTTGGAAGATTGTGTGAGTTTTGGAAGATTGTGTTTTCAAGGAATTGATCCATGTCATGTAGATTATCAAATTTGTGGTCATAGAGTTGTTCATAGTATTCATTAATTATTCTTATAATGTGCATGGGAAAGTATTTCTCCTTCACTTTTGAAGGATAATTGTGCAGAGTACAGAATTCTAGGTTGGTGTGTTGTTGTTGTTGTTTTTCTCTCAACACTTTATTTTACACAATTCTGTTCTTGCTTGCATGTTTGTTTGAGAAACAGAAAGAATACTAGTATGGCTTGAGCAGAGGGTACCAGTGAAGAGCAGTAGGAAATACATTTAAAGAGGTTGCCCGGGGTCACACCATGTAGAGAACACCAAATTCAAATTTTATTTTTATTATTATGAGAAATTATCAAAAAATAATGACCAGGGTGATGACACACTTTGTAGGTATGTATTTTGAAGAGATGACATGAGTTGTTGTATAAACTGTAGGTTAAGAGAGAAAGCAGAATAAGACCAGGAAGTTTTGCAGTGGTCTTTAGGGAGACCAGTTTGGCTTGGATTATGGAGGAAGGAAGAGAGATGGCGGACGTTCCTCACAGCAGAGATGGGATGAGAAAATCCTCAGGGCTGCCTCCCATCACCTCAGCACCAGAAGTCCCAAGATAGGCAGCTGAACATCCTGGTCTATAAGCGGAGAGGGTCACTGTCATCATTGACTGTGTTGCCCTTCAACAGACTGCCTTTCCTCCAGCATTAGTGTAATGGGATCTGGGAACTCTGTGAGGGGAAAATGGCAGAAAAACAGGCTGATCGATGTGAGGTCTAGGCTGTACCTATCATAATGTTTGTATATCATAGCCTCATTCATTAGGAATCTGCAGTGTGCTTTGGAAAAAAATTTTACCAGTAATACATTACCCTGTCTTCATTTATCTGCTACGGTTGTTTGTGCATCCATGAAGCCCAAGGAACTATTTATGGGGTTGTGGTTGATGAATGGCAGATACTTGGGTGCCACTATGTGCTCTGGTCAAAGAACATCTTAATGTTGTTCCTGTAACATAAAATATCCTTTTACATAATTTTTGGCCACAAAATTTATACTATAACCTTCAGATACGAATGTTGCTAATGTTTGAAAGAAGAAACTCCCAAGGTGATTGAATTATCAATCAATTGTTGAGTAACTAATGCTCTTTCCATATAAAGTATGAAATATAAAAGAATGTCTCACTTCAGGAAAAGGAAACAGAAGTAAGTCAGTAAACAAGTTCAAGAAGTACCATTTTTTGGGAATGTAAATTGATACAACCACTATGGAGAACAGTATGGAGGTTCCTTAAAAAACTAAAAATAGTACTACCATACGACCCAGCAATCCCACTACTGGGCATATGCCCTGAGAAAACCATAATTCAAAAAGAGACATGTGCCACAATGTTCATTGCAGCACTATTTACAATAGCCAGGACATGGAAGCAACCTAAGTGTCCATCGACAGATGAATGGAGAAAGAAGATGTGCCACATATATACAATGGAATATTACTCAGCCATAAAAAGAAATGAAATTGAGATATTTGTAGTGAGGTGGATGGACCTAGAGTCTGTCATACAGAGTGAAATAAGTCAGAAAGAGAAAAACAAATACTGTATGCTAACTCATATATATGGCATCTTAAAAAAAAAGTTCTGAAGAACCTAGGGGCAGGACAGGAATAAAGATGCAGACTTAGAGAATGGACTTGAGGACACGGGGAGGGGGAAGGGTAAGCTGGGACGAAGTGAGAAAGTTACATTGACATATATACACTACCAAATGTAAAACAGATAACTAGTGGGAAGCAGCCGCATAGCACAGGGAGATCAGCTCCTTGCTTTGTGTCCACCTAGAGGGGTGGGATAGGGAGGGTGGGAGGCAGACGCAAAAGGGAGGAGATATGGGGATATATGTATACGTATAGCTGATTCACTTTGTTATACAGCAGAAACTAACACAACATTGTAAAGCAATTATACTCCAATAAAGATGTTAAAAAAATTTATTTTGGTCACAAAGGTACCTGGAAACTTGGGAGAACACTAGGTATTTCTATGCCTTAAGGCTGAATATTCTTCTACTAATTGTAGCAAAAGATTTTAAAAGTTCCTAATATACAGCTTTACTTAGTAACCACCAGTATGAAATATAATTCTTAATATGTGATTGACAGCCAATTTTCAAACTCCGAGAACAGTTATTGAGTTTAATAAATATCATAGGAAGTCACAAGACGTAAGCTATATTTCTTACCTTGCTTTGGTCTTCATTGCTCATAGCATTAATATTATAAACTACCCTTATTCTCCAAAGAATTATCTCTTTCAAGACATTCATCACTACCTCTGCCACATTACTTATGCATATTTTATTACTTAACAAAAAAAGAAATTAAATATCCAAAATGAAATTTGTATCATTTTAAGGATTTAATCTTTAAAACAAGGACATTCAGATCAAGGTCTGAGTTTATAGTCACTATTTTCTAGACTATCTAGGCACTGTCCAGAATTTCAATCATGAAATACACGGTATTCTAGCTATCGTACTTTAGTTTTTGACACCAAGTTACATAATTAATTATATGTAGAAAGCTTTAGAGATAACCACAGGGGGATTTTTTATTAATTTAATCAATATAATATTAAATTTTAACTGATAAAAGTTTCAAGTATTGTAAAAATGATATGTTTAGGTATGAAAATTATTTGAAAAAGGATGCTGACTTTCATCGTGAATATTTGAAAAATTATGCTGCTTGATTATGTCTTCCTAATCTTTACAGGAAAATAATCATGAAAATACAGAAACTTGCAACAACAATGTATGATCCTAGTAAAGTTGTGATCATGTGATGTAGTATCAGGGAGGTGTTCCCATAAAAACGTTAATTATTTACTTGTATCACTCAGCCACCACGATGGGACAGAGTCTGTAGTGACTCTTCTGCCCGTCATCTCCCATCACTCCCACAGGGCAGCTCTTCCCATGTCCCTTTCCTAGGCACCCAGAGCTTTTCATCTTTGGTTCTGTACTATAAACTTATAAGATCCTTCTCCTTCTACCCTTCCCACTTTTACCACAATTTTGCTTTTCAAAACCACAGAAGAATGTGTACAGGTAGAGAAAAATAGGTCAATAACCATGTTAGGGGTAGTTGCAATAATGATTATTGCCTAATTCTAAACTGGAAATATTGGTGGAGTATATTTTTAATCTCTGAAGGAAATTCTATTACCAACGCATTTTAAAAAAAAGAAAAAAACCCCAAACAACAAAGCTTGAGATTGAATAGCAGGGCCAGACACTGAGAAACAGGGGGAGTCCAGAGATTTTATTCATTCTCCCTCTATACCCCTACCACATTATATGGGGGTAGGCAGTGCAGGTTGGGGATTGAGAACCCATTCCTACAATTTACAACATATCCTGTATAAGGTGGCCATCACCATTGGACTCTCAATGTAACATGTTATTAACCCAGATGCTAGAAATACATATGGTCTACAATTTCCAATAATATAGCATATTTGGAGTAGAAATGTACTAGCTAAATTACAGTATAACCCATGGCTTGAAGTTGGTAATATGAAAGGGTTTACAAGAAGGGGTGTGGGACCAAGAGGCTCTGAGAGTTAATATTGCTGAGTGAGAAGCGTTATAACTGTTTATAATGATCTAAGATTAAATTGTCTGGTGCTCAGACAGAGCACCAACTAGTAAAACAAGAGTATCTTTTCTCAATCCAACAGTGGTGACACTAGCTAAATAAAAGATAACAGAGTGGCCCCCACTTGCCGCAACTGGGGAAGGCCCTTGCACAGAAACGAAGACCCAACACAGCCATAAATAAATAAATAAATAAATAAATATTTAAAAAAAAAAAAAAAGATAACAATATCAATCATTGGGCTAGGGTCTGCAATTCAGCTAACCCTGCAACTGAACATCTAAGAGGAAGAAAACTTTCTTAGGGTTTGGCTCAACCAGGTAGACAGTGGGATATCGTCAAAAAATATGCAACTTTTTTTTTTGGTGCAACATATTATCTCCTTATTCTTTAAGACTAAATAAGCTGGAAAAGAATAGGACTTAGAAAAGATGCCTCAACCTAAGCTATAAAAAAATTCTACTCCAGATTTACCAGAAAATCCCATTTACAAAATATAGGAAAAAACAAATTTTAGAAAGTATATTTTATTTTTAGTAAAATTCAATAACATCTGGACACTGTTAGCTACATGAACAAAATTTATATTATGAAGACTAATATGCAAAAAAAATAACAAGTTTGGATGCATTAAATGGGCAGTTAGTATAGATTGGAGGAGGTGACTACTTCAAATGCAAAGGTGTCAAGTCAAAATTCCAAGGAATAGGACAAATCAGGGAAATATGATACCACCAAAAGGATCACAATAATCTTCCAGTAACTGAACTCAAAGATGTGGAGATCTCTGATTTACCGTGAGAATTCAAATAGTTGCTTTAAGGAAACTCAGTGAGCTACAAGAAAACATAGACAAACAATTCAACAAAATCAGGAAAACAATACACAAATAAAATGAGATGTCTAACGAAGAGAAATCATTAAAAAAATGAACCAAATAGAAATACTGGAGCTGAAAAATACAATGAATGAAATGAAAAATGCAATAGAGAGCAACAGCAGACTTAATCAGGCAAAAGAAAGAACCAGTGATATTGAAGACAGGAACTTTGAAATTATCCAGTCAGAGGAGAACACAAAAAATAATTTTTAAAAAAGTAGGGGCTTCCCTGGTGGCACAGTGGTTGAGAAACTGCCTGCCAATGCAGGGGACACGGGTTCGAGCCCTGGTCTGGGAAGATCCCACATGCCGCGGAGCGACTGGGCCCGTGAGCCACAACTACTGAGCCTGCGCATCTGAAGCCTGTGCTCCACAACAAGAGAGGCCGCAATAGAGGCCCGCACACTGTGATGAAGAGTGGCCCCCACTTGCCGCAACTAGAGAAAGCCCTCGCACAGAAACGAAGGCCCAACACAGCCATAAATAAATAAATAAATAAATAAATAAATTTTTTTTAAAAAACAAAAAAAACTCTGGCACCTAAGCTTCCCCAAAATTAAAAAAAAAAAAAAAAGAATCACCTATAGTGTGATCTATAGGATAACATAAAAAGGACCAATCTGTGAATCATTGGGGTTTCAGAAGGAAAGGAGAAGGAGAAGGGAGCAAAAAGTTTTCTTAAAGAAATAATGTCTGAGAACTTCCCAAATCTGGGGAGGGATCTGTATAGCCAAGTTCATGGAGCTCAGAGGTCACCACATAGAATCAAGAGATTCTCTCTAAGAGACTCTAGGACACTGGCAAAATTCAGAGACAAAAAAAGAATCTTAAAAGCAGCAAGAGAATAAAAGCTTATAAGTTACAAGGAATTCCCATAAGGCTATTAGCAGATTTCTTAGCAGAAACCTTACAGGCCAGGAGAGAGTAAGACAATATATTCAAAGTGCTGAAGGAGAAACTGCCAGCCAAGAGAACTTTACCAGACAAAGCACCCTTCAGAAATGAATGGGAGAGACACTTTCCCAGACAAACTGAGGAAATTCATCACCACTACACCTGCCTTATAAGAAATGATGAAAGGAGTTCTTCAAGCTGAAATGAAAGGATGCTAATTAGTAACATGAAACCATACAACACACTGGTAAAGGTACATGTGTACTCATATCTGAATCCTCTAATGCTGTAATATGGTGGAAAGTTAACCACTTAACTTGAGTATAAAGGACATAGGACAATAACATTAAAAATAATTACAGCTACAATAAGTGTTTGGTGTCCTTGGAAAGTGATGTCTGATGGAAGGAATAGTAAAATCCCAGGCTACACAGGATAGATGGAATCAGATCATGGAGAATGTTGGATATTAGTTTTAGGAGATTGGCCATTGAATACCACTAAAGACCATTAAGTGTCCATAGTTGTGTGTAAAAGATCCATTTGGAGGACATGTGTATAGTGTATTTGATGGATTAGCTTGTGATGATTTCTTCATCATAAGCCAAGTTTTTGACAGTTAACTCAATCTGAAATGAAGAGGCAGCTACCCAGCCCTGGTGTTTAATATCAGGAAGTACTTGTTGCCCTTATTCTGACTTGGGTGATGGCCAAGAAACTTTGTCAGCCCAATAGCTGGCTATGAATATCTAATGTTTAAATCTCAATTTCATGAAGGGCATCTCCTGAAAATGTTCTTTACCAATAAGAAAGCTGGGGAAAAGTCATCTGAATAAACACAGTCTATTTTATAGGCTGACTTTTCATTCCTTCCTGAGAGTATGGAAAGCTTTTTCATTCCCTCCTATTTCCTTTTTGCCTAGTTTCGCCTAAGACTTTCAGTTCTCAAACAATTGTCAAACAGGAGATAAACTTGGGTAAAGAGAAGTTACAGGCCAAAAAAATGCACCTAAACAAGTAGATGCCATTTAATATTCAGGCTTGTGCAAACTCTGTGTGGACAAGGGAGCAGATTTTGTTAGAGGGTTTTGTTAGAGGGTTTTTTTTTTTTTTTCATGAAAATAGTTTTATTCTAATTCTGAATGCATATCATGTATTGTTCACTGAATTTGATTTTTTGTTTAGTTCAATTAATCTTATGCTTAAATAAAAATTCTCTGCAAGTTCTGGTTGTGGTTTTCCCCCCACATTAACATATATTTCAACTGAAAATTGTGGAAGATTGGACCAAGGACTGTGAAGCAAACTACATCTACACGGAATATCCTATTTTTATTTGATAAAAGATGCTAATAAATTATATGACTGGCAAATATTTAACTCTGAAGAAACAATCAGGAAGATAATTTTCAGTATGATATTATTTATTCTTTTTTATGTAAATATTCAGAAATGATAGAAGATTTTCAGTCTATTTTCCTGAGAGGCCATGTATGTTAGAGATACATAATAAAGACTGTATTGTGAGGTATGGAGCCAATTAAAAAAAGGCAAACTTCTCTTCCCTGCTTTTATGCTCTTGCAGTGTAACTTGCTTTATTAAATGTGATATAGGCAGACACTTGAAAAGTACTTGCACACTGGGGCTTGCTGCTCTTGGAACCCTTTATTTGCCGTATAAATAAATCCAAGTTAGCCTTCTGGAAGAGGGTGCCATGTGGAGAAGAAGTGATATACCCAGCTGACAGCCAGTGGTCAAATATAACATGTGAGATGTAAGTGAGACCCATCTAGGTCATCCACCCTCCAGCTGACCTACTGGTCAACCTGACAGCTGACTACACTTGATTAAAAGAGCCCAGCATAGGTCAGGCCATGCTGGCCAAGACCAGAAAAATTAGATGTACTAAGAGGAACAGATGTACTCACTCATAACTAAAATGATTTTTCTGTATATAAATTATAACATTTAAATTGAATATATGCATATAAATGAGTTATAATTCTGCCCATGCCTTTGTTACTAGTGGAAATTCTCTGTGAACTGACATCTAAAATATCAATTTGAACCAACTCTATTATGACCTATATTTATATACTTTTTTAAGTTTAGCTATTTTGGTAAAATATCAGATATTGTGTGAGGATGCAAGCATTAATTTCAAAACAATTTTAAATCTTTGCTACATGAGGTAAAATTCTATCAATACTTACTAACTCTGTGCCACAAATACTGATTGCAATGTCTACTAAGTGAAACCTCAAGTTTGGAAAACATACTTAGACATGATTGTCAAAATAGTTTGTTCCCACATTGTAAATCTTAATTAGCTTGTGTCATTTATTGGAAGGGTTACACTCAATGAAGAATTCTGGCAGTCTAGTGAATTTAACAAATGGAAATGATCATATTAGTGTTTGCATCAAATAACTGATATTGAATTCCCTGACTATCTTATAGATGTGATCCTTTGGTTATTCTTCTTCCTCACTCTTCAAAATTTCCCAAACTATGAAAGAAATGCACTCAATTTAAAATCATTCAGGCTAGGGACTTCCCTGGTGGCGCAGTGGTTAAGAATCCGTCTGCCAATGCAGGGGACATGGGTTCAAGCCCTGGTCCTGGAAGATCCCACATGCCGTGGAGCAACTAAGCCCATGCGCTACAACTACTGAGCCTGCGCTCTAGAGCCCGCGAGTCACAAATACTGAGTCCGCGTGCCACAACTACTGAAGTCCGTGTGCCTAGGGCCCGTGCTCTGCAACAAGAGAAGCCACCACAATGAGAAGCCCACACACCACAACGAAGAGTAGCCTCTGCTCGCCGCAACTAGAGAAAGCCTGCATGCAGCGACGAAGACCCAACGCAGCCAAAAAAAAAAAAAAAACCATCAATTAATTAATTAATGAAAAAAAAAATAAGATGAGAAAATTATTGGGAATAAATCTTTGAAAAAAATCATTCAGGCTATATTTATACCATGCTATTGATAATTTAATCAAGTTTTTAAAGTCAGTTACATTCTACACTATATAAGTATAAAATGAAATTTGATTGCTTTCTCAGGTTATCTGTCATGAATACCTAATGGAAACTTGCCAGGTAAGCTTCACCACCAGACTATCTATACATCAAACCAAATGTACTCACCAATGTTTTATGACACTTCAGTAATCACAGTTATCATTCTGGGTCCCACAGTATGAGTTTGTCCTATTGAAGAAAATGAAGCATTATCAAATATTGGACCTCATATTTCTTGATAACACTCAGAGGAACTACTCAGTTCTTATCCATCATTTCTACGTCTTAAAATTCTGTACATTACCTACAAAGTGATATCTAGGGTTCTGGCAAGCAGAATCTTAATGCTCTAGATATTTAGTGTGAATGTCAAAGTCTGTGATTTCCCCCATAATAAATTTCAATTGACTGGTGTCACTTACTGGAAAGGTTACACGTGATTGAATTTATGACAATTTGCTACTGAACTCAGCTTATAAATTGCTAATGATTCTGGCAGATGATTCAGTTTCTTATGCCAGTGAAATATTTGAGGTTAATTAAATAGCCTCTATTACCTCTTTTCACCAAAATGCCAATAAGCTGCTGATAAGTTAAATAAATGTACTACTTGGTACCCCGTGATGCCAAAAATCTACCCTAAGTATGTACTTTACTGAGACTATTATAATGATCTTTGAAAACAGATATGAAGGGTTGGATCCTTAAACATTGCTAAATGGAGAAATTATTTGAAATGTAAATGTTTTTTCCAGCACCATTAGACAGAATCCCATCATATCAAAGTAAGAGTAAAATAAATTTAATAATATAATTATTAGAAAAATGAGTTTTAAATATACAATGATGAACAAACATAAAATCATAAATAAAATTATTTGCAGACACAAAACATAATTTTTCAGTTCCCTTAGATGTTTTAAAATAACTTAAGATAATTAAACAAGTAAATAATTCATTGTTTAAAATAGTTCACATTTAACTTCAAAATTATGCTAAATTACAGTAATTCAGGTAACAAATCTTAAAAATAAAACACAATGGATTTCCTTTAAGAAAGCAATATCTTTCAGCTCTTATTATCTCAGGAAATATTCCTATTTTGCCACAGGTATAGTGTTATATATATAAATACTCCTAAAGTGGCATCATTCAAAATCATTAGGATTTATGTGCACAAAATTATTTTCCCATCCTATAAGTATATCTATTCTTCCTTTCTTAGTTTTTATTAGAACCCTAGTTTGTTTGTTTTTTTAAGGTGACAAAATTCCTAGCTAGAGGATTACATTTGCCAGTATTCCTTATAGTCAGGAGTCAACATTGAAATGCAAGAAGTTATTGGGTAGAGTTTCAAGTAAAGCTCCTTACGACTTTATCTGGGAGGTAAGTCTATTCGCTCTCCTTTCTGTTCTTTTCCTTTTAAGAATTCTCAAGTTCTGGCATCCAACCTGGATCATAGATGACCTTGAAGACAGTGGGGCAGAGGGTGCCTAGTGACCTTGAAGATGCCTCCAGACTTATTTTATACATGAAAGAAGGAAGAAAGTGCTAGATTATTTAGGTCCCTTGTTTGGACACTTAGTAACTGAACTTTATCCTAACTTATATAGCTATCAAATAGGTAACGCATTAGGTGGTACACCAAAATGTTTTAATAAGAATATTAGCCATTTGTTAATTGAGCAATAATTTGAAAGATACATGATCAGCTCTTGGGTATGAACATTGCAGCATCTTATGCTCTGGCCACCCCAGGATGCTGGTGGCCGCTCAGACACTGCAGGCTCTTTCCCGGCTCCACACTTGTGCATTTTTGTCCTCCTTTGCTTAGAATATTCCACATTTTGTCCGTCCAGTTCTTACCTATCCATCAGGATTCATAACAAACTCACTTCTCTTATGAAACTTTCCCTTTCATTCCTTCTTGCCCTGACACAGATAGATCTAGATTTTTTTGGTTCTCATAAATATCTTTTTTTTCTGTTAACATTTGCCACACAGCATCATCATTTTGGTTAGGTTTTTTCCTCCTCTGGTATTCTATGAACCCCTTTAAGGCAGGATTATGTCTATGTCCCTCTCTCTCTCTCCCTTTCTCTTTTTTCATCGCCTCTGCTACATGGCCATGAACTTGGAGTAAGCATTAATAAACTTTGAGTGAATGAAAAAAAAAAAAAAAGATACATGATCAATAATTTTCCTGTAAATTTTTGAGCTTTTCTAAATAACAGTTTACACATATTTACTTATCAGGATAAAAATAGAATGAGTTTTTTTTTTATTAAATGTTTATTGGTATACATATAATTTTAACCTTATCAGCTCTTGCCTACTCTGATCAAAGAATGGAGGTAAAGTGATCCTCAGCCCCTGTATTCATTTGACATTGCATATCTCAAACAAGATCACCCAGTTGTAATATTTTAGGTTTTGTAAGGATGGGTCTAAAGGTCTAACATCATAATCTCCAGGCCTGACTTTTTCATAGAGCTCCAAAATAATCTGAGTCCCTCTATGGGGCTGGTGCTGTATGTGAACAAAACAGATTTAGTACCTGCATTCACAAGAGTTACGAGCTTAATATACATGATAGACAAACAAGAAAATTAGAAATCAGTATATATTTGTACACTTTGTAAAATGCTGGGAATAGCAGTTCAGGATTGTGAAATAGAGAGTGACAGAATGGAAAATAATTATATTTGTTATTCAGGGAAAAGGTAATCGCGAAGAGTCTAGAAGGGAGAAGGGGAGGCATCTAGGAAAAGAAGAGGGAAGCAACATGTGAAAAGTCCCTAAAGACGTAGTGAAGAAATCTTTACCAAAAGGATGATACTTAAAGGATAGTCAGTTGGAAATCCTTGAATTTCCTAAAGCAGGTAAATGAGGAAGCATGACTTATTCCATTGAAAAGATCACTCATGCTGCTCTGTTGAGAAAAGATACTAGATTAAGTTGGAATTAGCTCAGTAAGTTTATGAAACTAAGCCAATAGAAAAGGGATAAACATGGATATTTATAAGAAAGCCACTGTAATCAACCGATTTAAAGAAACTTAAACTGTTCAAACTAGGAATCTTTATTGTCTTATTACAGAGAATTGCTATTCATGATGGCAAAATGCCCTTAAGAATGAAAATATATATCATGGGATGACACATATGACAGTGTTTACGCAGTGTTGGTAAGCACATGACTTTATTTTGAGTATTCCTATGTTGTGTTTTACTCTATAAAATAAAGTGGTAGTATTGAACTATTATTAAGGTGTGGGAAAGACATGATCTGCTATCTAAACATTATTTTAAAACATTTCTTAATTATCAGTTTGATTTTATTGCATGGATATATATACATGTTTAGCACGGAAAAGAGACTCAAATTTGGTCATAAAAGTCCAAGAATGAACTGTAATTATTTGATAGAAGTTCACTTGTTGCCAATATTATGGAAAAATGTGTGCTGAGAGATTTCTATAGTTCAATAGATAGACATGATGAAATGATAGGGCTAGCAAAGGAAAAAAGGGAAATCAAATGATTTAAGAGTTAAGATTACAGTGTCTTAATATCTCCAGGATAATAGCCAGTCAAAGAATAGTAAAATGAATGTATAGCTAACAACCTAAATGATAAGGAAAATGGAATGATAAAAATTCTTGACTAATTAAAAAGAAACCAAGTTGTAAGGCAATTATACTTCAATAAAGATGTTAAAAAAAAAAACAAAAACAAGTAATGAGAGAGAAGGGAAATAAAAATAGTTGGAAGAAAAAACCCCACAAAGAAAAATGTAGATGTAAACCCAAATAGATCAGTGATTACATGTTGATAGAAAAATAATGTAGTTAATGTTGGATATATTAAACATAAAAATATGCTGCTTACAAGAAAAATCACTTTAAATATAGGGATACATAAAGATTGAAATTAAAAGGATAGAAAAATATGTCATGCAAAACCCACAAAAGCAAAAAAGCTAATGTACATCAGGCAGGTGAAGTAGACTTTTTGTAAAAGCATTCTTTCTAGTAATAGGTAAAGGGGAATGTTCCTACCAGAAGAGATAATAATTCTAAATTCATATTCAAACTACTAATATAGTTTCAATATATGTAAAGCAAAAACAGAAGGTAAAGGAAAAATAGACAAACCAATAATCAATATGAGATGTTTAAGCCACCTCTCTCAGTAACTGATAGAACCACCAGAGAAAAATAAAAATATAGAAAGTCTGAACTATATGATTAACACACCCAACTGAATTGACATAAATAGAGCACCGTACCCAACAATGACAGAATAAGTATTCTTTTCAAGTTTCCATGGAATGTTTACTAAAATTGAACATTTGCTGGACCCTAAAACAAGACTTAAGAAAGTTCAAATGATTGAAAGCATTCAGTGTATTCTCTGACTACAGAAGAATCAAATTAGACATTGATTCTGCAAAGATAACCAGAAAATACAGGGAAAGAACCACAATCAGATGAGGTACTTGCTAATGGCAAAGGGAACACGGTATGGGCAGTGGAAGATGCTTGTTGTAAATATCGGCTATGACCACAGGACCAGCTACAAAAACAAGGACTATAAGTTGCCAGGAGTCTTTCTTCCTTATTTTATTATAAATGTGTTTGTGTCTGTGTGCATGTGTGCATCCAGTATGAATGTCGTATTTTAACCATTATCAGATTTTTTACTTTGTTCTATTAATATATTAGCAGGTTTCCAATTATTGAATAATTGCAGCATTTCCAGAACAAAACACGTTTTCTTGGATTATATTTTTAAAGGTACTGCTGAACTGTTCTTATTTATATTTGGTTTAGGATTCATGCAAAAGTGAGATTGACTAGTTGATTACAACCTTTGACATATTAAAAATATCAGTGTTTGTTATTTACTCTATACCAAGGAAAGCAAATAGATTGCATAGTCCTTTTCTGAATTGCCTGATCTCCTAAATAAACTAGATGAACTGATTCATCGTTTTGTTCATGTGAATGCATGACTCTGGAGTTGTTCGCAACCTTTGACATTGTTGTAATTTACCTTGACATTTCATTAATGTGAGGCAGATTAATGCACGGATAATCACAATGTAAACAGACACATCCAATTTTGAAAACTGGCAGTATCTTTTAGAGTTGAACACTTGTGAACCTTTTGAGCCTACAATTCCATGCGTAGGTGTATAACCAATAGAAATCCTAAATTACACACCTCAGAAGTGATATACAGCGATATTCATAGCACCACTATTTATCAGAGACAAAGGATAGAAATACTCCACATGTCCATCAGGTGTAGAATGCATAAGTAATTTGTGGTATAATTATACAGTATAGTATTCAGTGATATTCAAATTAAGATATTAAAGCTACACAAAACATGGATAAATCTCACAAACATAATGCTAAGAGAAAGTAGCAACATGCAGAATCGGTCATTCTGCATGGTTCCATTTATATAAATTTCAAAATCAGATAAAACTAATTAATGATGATATATAAGTAAAATTAATGTTTATCTTTGGAAGGGGGCTGGAAGTATATATGATGAAGCTTCCTATCTGCTGATAATATGCTATTTTTCAAAATTTCTTGCTTTGTAAACTTTACTTCATGAAAATTCACGGCGTTGAACACTTCATATTTGGTCACTTCTTTATCTTTATGCTATTGATATTTGTCAATAAAGCTTTACTTGACTACTAGTATTTTATTCTAAAAAAGAGAGAATAGAGAAATCTTTAGTGAATGTGACTATAATATGTAATATTTTATTTGCCCTTTTTCTGTGAGATGTAATTCATTTAAACAAAATTACAGATAAGATAAAAGAAAGAATCTAATGAAATATTTTAATTTCTTCTGAACAGAAAAAAAGGCATATTCCATGTGCCTAAGAGGATAGAACTAATTAAGATAAAATTCAGGCACACAAAAAGAGAAATATTTATAATTGTATTTTATATTAGTCAAACATTAATGTTCTCTTTCATTCTATTAAGCAACAAGACATTAATGTGGAAATTTATTTCAGTGCTAGAACTCATTTTATCTTGCGCTTAATCTTCTATAAAACATATGATAATATATGTTTGAAACAATAATATTTTTTTGCCAAGGAGAAATCTACACAGGCATAAATGATTGTGTTACATATAACTTTTTTACTATTGTACTTATAATTTTTAAGGCATTTACAAACAGAATTACAGCCACAGACTAAAGATTACATATACAAAGATATATTTAGTTTTATATTTCCAAAACTAAGATTTTCCTCTGCTTCCCCAGTTTGTTTTAGATTTTGGTTTGCTTATATTGAACAAACTTCATAAATCAGATAAATAAGTAAATATATAAATCTGTAATTATAAATTGTGATAAGTAAAATGTATGCAACAGACATAATTTCTGTGATACAGAAGCCAGAACATAACAGGGAATGGGCTTGCTTTTGAGAGGAGCTGATGGGTGGGTGACCTCTTTGAGAAGGCGATGTGTAAGCTACTACCGGAAGGATGGAAAGGAGTGGCTGGGAGAGAAGCCAGAGGGATGGCTGGGGTCATGTCCTTGAGAGGAAGGGCTGAGCTTGTTAACATTGCAAAAGGCAATGCCCATGTGAATGGAGCTCAGTCACTGGGAGAGTTAGTGTAAGAAGTAAAAAGAAGGTGGACTGCGCTATCTCCCTGTGCTGTGCGGCTGCTTCCCACTAGCTCTCTATTTTGCATTTGATGGTGTGTATGGGTCCATGCCACTCTCTCACGTTGTCCCATCTTACCCATAAAAGGAAGGTATTTTAATCCTATTGATTAATGTTAGTGTTAAAACTTTGTTTCCAATGCAATTTTGATAGTTGATCATTTAATAAAAATTAACAAAAAGTTTAAAAAAAAAAAAAAGGTGGAAAAATAGAGCCATATCTTGCAGAACATTGTAGGCTTTTAAGGAAGTTTGGAATTCATTCAAAGTGTATTAGGATGATAACAAAGATTTTTAAGCAGGTGAGTAACAGGCTGCAATTTAGTTTTGTTGTTTTGTAGATTCTTTAAAAGATTGTTCTAAATTTTATTTATTCATGAAATACATATAGGTGGTCAAGGGTAAAATCTTGGAGGCCAGTAAGGGTGATATTGCTCTAGTCCAAGTAAGAGCTGATAGTGATTTGGATTAATGAGTGTGGAGATGCAGAAATGTGAACATATTAGAGAAACATTTAGAGGTAGAATCAAAGGGACTTCATGATATACTAAATATGGAAAGAAGTGAGGAAGACAAAGGAATAAAATTTAGTGTTGTTTATTGGAATAATCACATTTTTAGAGCAATGAATGGGATTGAAGTTGTATTTTGGACTTCTTACATTTGATATAAGTATGAGACATTCAATTGGAGATTTTTAAAAAATGGTAGTTGGGTATAGTACAGGTAAAGGTCAAGGGAAGAAGTGAGATTGTGAGATAAAAAATTGGGAGTCATAAGCATATTGATGTTTAAACCATGGGAATGAATGGAAAAAAACTTTAATAAGAGGCGACCACTCATCTGAGACCTCTTCATTCGCCCCACATAAGCATTAGAAATAAATTAATGGAGAGTAATTTAAATGTATTTTTAAATCAAAATGCTCTAAACATCAACTTCAACAGAAAAATATACCTTTATTTTTTTAACTTGAAATTTTGCATGTGTCTGCTTAATGCATCTGGCTTCTTTGCATAGAGGAATCTGAAGGTATATGCAAATGGCTACCAGAAAATCAATTTTATTAGAAAACTCCATTTCAAATGAGCAGGGTCAGTTACTTCAGGTGGCCTAGATTTAATAAACTGTATTCTACCTTCTTGAGTGTACTGACCTAATCACAGTCCTGTGTTGATGTTCACACTCAATGTGAGAGCAAAAGCATAGAATTTCACATTTTTATTAAAGATTATGATGTAATTCTGTCTTATAATGTATTGCTGAACATTATATTCTTAGACCCAAACTACTTTACGTAATCTCTTTTCTCCATAAAGGGAACCCCTGCAAATTTTGTACTTCAAACTTATGCTAACTGAGAATTATAAATGGGAAACTTTCAAAATAACACATTTTGATTGAACTGACATAAAAACAATAATCTGAAGTCTGTACCTCTGTCTCATTCCCTCTTTTTGCTCTTTACCAGGACTATTTGACCATCGATTTATTTACTGTGTACAGCTTATACCTTTCCCACTGTATTGAACTCCTAAAGTAATTTTTTTGGTTGTTTTTGTTTTCTTAAACTCTGTGGGGAGTTGAAAACATTTAAATGACTTAGAAATATTAAAATACTCCCTCCCCTGCATTTTATTGCTTTAAGAAGTGGCATCTTTTGAACATAAAAACAGTAGCATTAATCTGCATCACATTAATGAAATGTCAAGGAAAATACAACAATGTCAAAGGTTACTAACAACTCCAGACTCATGCATTCATATGAGCAAAATGATAGATCAGTTCATCCAGTTTATTTACGAGATCAGGCAATTCAGAAAAAGATTACACAATCTATTTGCTTTCCTTTGTATACAGGAAATCACAAGCACTGATATTTTTAATATGTCAAAGGTTGTCATGAACTAGTCAATCTCAGTTTTGCATAAATCCTAAATCAAATAAAAATAAGAACAGTTCCGCAGTACATTTAAAAACATAATCCAAGGTAATGTGTGTTTGTTCTAGAAATGCTGCAATTATTTAATATTTGGAAGCCTGCTAATACATTGATAGACCAAAGCAAAAAATCTGATAATTGTTACAATACAGCATTCATCCTGGATAACTCTTTCTATTATAAATAAAAGACTACTTCCTTAACACAATAAAGAGATTTATCTCAAACCAACATTTAACAATTATGTGCTCCTGAAGCCTTCCCATTCAAGTTGGGCGAGCTAAGTAGGACTGCTATCCTCAGTAGCACTTAGTGGTGGTGTTGCATGTTCTAACCATTACAGTAGGAGAAGAAATAGAAATAAAAAGAGGAAAATAGCAAATAAAATTATCAATTATTATGATTGTCCTCAAGAAACTAGAAAACCCAAGTAAATCAACAGACTAATACTATATTAAGAGTAACAGAAGGGTTACATCTTCATTGTTTGTGTTTTCCACAACGGAATGGGTTCACAGATAGTTTTCACATTATATAAAGAATAACATATTTCTACTACAAAATAGACAAAACGTTGAAATATGTGTTAGAAAGAAAATATTATCAGATATCTCAGTGGATTTGTGCTGTACTTATAACATACCTGTAAGCCTATGTAAGAATGTGAATGATTTAGCAGAAGTGGGTTACTGTCACATATTTTCCCCTTTAAGCACTTTCTGTTTTTTCCAATTCTCTTCCAGCCCCCAATCCTCCATCACTCCAGTTTTTTCCCTCCCTCAACTCATTTCTGCAAGGTTACCATTGTTAACCACCTTATGTGTATTTCTTTTTTCTACAGTCCCTCTCTCCAGTTATACATACATACATATATGTATGTATATTATATTATATAGTATATATAGTTTAGTGGACACACACACACACATATGCCTGTGCACAGTTTTTTTGCTATTGTTTGCTTAATTAAAAATTAAAGATCACATTAAATAGGCCTGTACAGCTTTCTCTTCTCACCCAGCTGTTATATATTATTATAGCTCTACCTCATTCACTAGAGTAGTTTTATAATATTTCTTGACATAATTTTCTGTAGTTTATTTAAAAATTTTAAATACAGACGTTAACTATGATCTCAGAATTTCAGTTACCATATTAATGTTGAATAAACATTCCTATACATATTTATTTACATATAGCATTTTTGTTTCTAGCTCTGCTATTTACAATCCTGGCAAGCCATGGGGAACTTATTTTCAGCATATGACACTATATCTTTGTTCACAGAGCCAAAAGTGCTGAATAGAAATTGCCTCAGTCTCCAAACACCGAGTATACAGTTGTGTTTGCTTTTGTATTATCTTTACTCTTTCCATCCTGGTAACATGAAATGGATGTTTACTCTTCTGTTTCAGGCAAATTCCTTCCTGATTGAGATGAATCCCATTCCCTTTTACATTCATCAAAATCTTCATTACCTATATTCTCTTTCCCATCCCAAATATTCAACTTATTTTTATTTTTACTTGACACGTCCCATCAGCATTTAAGCATGTGTAAGTCTTCTTTTATTGTAAAAAACTAAACAGGTAAGCATAACCACATCTTTCTTTGACCCCGCATTCTTCTCTGGTTGCCACCTGTTTCTCTCCTCTTTTACTGACAAACTTCTTACAGTCTCCATTTCCTTGGCCTCCTGATCAACTCTAAGCTCCTGAAATCTGGATTCTGCCCTCACAGTGCCAAGATCCACAATATCTATTAGATTAAAAAAAAAAGAGTTAGCCTTGATCTTTTCTCAGCTTTTCACTTAAACAGTAAACTAAGAATAGCTGCTGTGATGGTTAATTCTGTGTCAACTTGACTGGGCCACAAGATGCCCAGGTATTTGGTCAAAAATTATTCTGGGTGTTTCTGTGAGGATGTTTCTGGATGAGGTTACCATTTGAATCAGTAGACTGAGTAGAGCAGATTGTTCTCCCTATCGTGGGTGGCCCTCATTGAATCTGTTGTAAGGCCTGGGTAGAACAAAAAGGCTGATCTCCTCCTGCCTGACTGCTTTGAGCTGGGACATGGGTCTTTGCTTGCCTTCAGACTCAAACTAAATTATTGGTTCTTCTTGGGTCTCCAGGCTGCTGACTTTCAGAGTTTAACTTAGATCATCAGCTCTCCTGGTTCTCAGGCCTCCAGACTCAGACTGAAACTACACATTAGTTCTCCTGGGTCTCCAGCTTGCCAGCTGCAGATCTTGGACTTGTCAGCCTGCGTAGTTGCATGAGTCAGTTTATTTTAAACAATCTAGCTATCTATCATCTATCTGTATCTACCTATCATCTATTTATCTAATCTCCCAAATTGTTATTAATAGCTATATCTGGGACATGGAATTGTATGCAGTTTTAATTCTCAGTATCTGTGTTTTTCTAAAATGAGTATGATTCATGTTTTTTAGAATTAAAAAACGATGGTGGTAGTTCTTTTTTGTTTTGTATCTCAAGGAGTAGCATCTATTATTGACTGCACGTTTGTGTCCTCTCAAAATTCAGATGTTGAAGCCCTAACCTCCAAGGTGATGTGTTTGGAGGTGGAGGCTTTGGGAGGTGATTAAGTATCGATGAGGTCTTGAGGATGGAGCCTCTGTAATGGAGTCAGTGTGTTTTAGAAGAAGAGGAAGAGACTGGAGCTTTCTCTCCATCTTTGCCATGTGAGATACCCAGTGAAAAGGCTGCTTTCTACAACCAGGAAGAGAGACCCCACCAGAAGCCCACCGTGCTGGCAACCTGATCTTGGAGAACTTTGAGAAATAAATTCATGTTGTGTAAGCCACCCAGTCTATGGTGTTTTGTTATGGCAGCCTGAGCTGACTAAGAAAGCATCATGTTTAAAAAGGAACATTTCAGGTAATATTTAGTTTGTTTTTAAGATGAAAGACAGAATAGCATAGTGGAAAGTATATGAGATTTGGAATGTGACAAACGGGATTTTAGTACCAGTTCTGCCAGTGGAATTTGGATCAGTCACTTAGCCTCTGAGGGCCAAAGGACCTTATCCCAATAACACCTATCTCAAAGTTCTGTGAGAAATTCTGAAATAATGAATTTAAGTGGTCATAGTAGACGAGCAATCGATAGAAATTATTATATTTACGTTGCTCAAAGTATATGAAACAGAACTCACTATGTGTTTCTCCCATTAGAACAAAAGCTCCATGATGGTAGATACTGTGTTTGTTTTATTCATGTCTGATCCCCAGAGAAATACTTGGCACACGGAAAACATTCAGTAAATGTTTTTGAACAGATGCGTGAATGGATTAAAATTAGGTAGGAAAAAAATCCATCTTTATATTTATATCTTAGTCAAAACAATGTTGAGTAATGGCCATGAAAAGATTATTATTTTGGGGTATCAGTATTTTAATTGAAATGCATCTGTTAAAACAATATTAAAAGATTTTAAGGAACTCAGAAAATTGGCTATTATTTAACCTATTAAGAAGCAGTCAGACTTGTTCTTCCATTAACAAATCAAAGTTTTAAAAAGGGAAAAGAAAAAAGATGAAAGAAATAGGAACTAAGGTTAAGGTAATAAATTAATGCCAAAGAACCTTGTGAATACTGATTAAGTTCCTGACATTCCAACTACCCTATTATTTATTATAATTCTAAACTAAGATTTACTTAGCCCTTTCTAAAAGATGAATGACTTCAAAATTATGTCCTAAGACTTATTTCTCTTATTACCTAGCAATTTTCTCCCTCTGGCTCACTTTGGAAAAAAGAATATCATATATATATATATATATTTACATACTCACAGTTTACATATCTATCAATTTAATGGCTGAGTTTAGTTACCAAGCTTTGATCATCTTAAAAATACTTTTTTAAAGCTGTAACTCCATAGTTAAAGCATAGCTCAATTTCTTTTCTCAACAAATAAATTGCCCTGGGAAGTTCAAGGAGCAGAAAAAGAACATTTAACACTTGAAATTATGTCCTTCTTTAAATCACAGATTTAGAGACAGTCAGGGATGGAAAGAACTTCAAAGATCTTTTTTGCCCAATCATTGAAAATAAATTTACTCAACATAAAGAATCACCTGTTCCAAATTGTAATTCAGATACTATTTAAATATCTTTGGTGATGAAAGTTCCATGAGGGAATTCTTTTCTCAATACTGTGTCCTCAAAACCTAGAAAAGGGTTTGCACAAAGTGAGGATTCAGTAAACATTTCTTGAATGAATGGAAGGATGAATGAATGAATGAATAACTAATTACCTTCTGAGGCAAACACAATATTTCTTTTTTTTAAAGCTTCGATAGTGATTTTGTAGAAACAAAAAAACAGAAAGAAAAGACGGTACAATGCCTACACTAGGGGAAAATTACGTATGAAGAAGCAAATACTACTACAAGAACAGTAAGTCATGGATATCTTTTCTCATCAATAAATATAGATCAATTACATCATGTTTAATAGATACAAGGAATTTTTTGAATGTATATATCATAATTTATCTTACCAATTCTCTTTTGATGAATATTTACATTGTATCACATTTTTGTTGTTGTTAATAATATTGTGATAAATATCCTGCCCTTACACTGTTTCTTGTCTATGTGATTTTAAAAAAGCACTTGATATAAACTGTTAAAGTGCCCTCTAAAAAGCTCAGATCAATTTATCAATGTAGTCCTGCTGAAAGTGCATTAGAATGCCAACTCTGAGCATTATCTGTGTGTTTTAATCTTTGTATAGCCGATAGGTGAAAAATGGCATTTCATTGTTTGTACTTATACATGTGGGGTGTAACACAACTGGTCAACAGCATGGGCTTTGGAGTCGGGCTGCCTCGGCTGGAATTCACCATGCAATAGATATGGAGCCTTAGTTAACCACTCTGAGTCTCAGCTTTTTCACCCATAAAATAGGGATGAAAATAATACATGCTGTATAGGGATTTTGTGAGATTCAAGGTGTAAACTCTTTTGTTTATAGCTTGGAACAGTGCCAACACATAGTTAAGTGCTTTTTTCAGGTTGTTTGGTTGTGTTTATTCTATTATTACCATCATTGAATATAGTTTCTTCTCTTAGGAATAATATCCTTAGCTAATATTGTGTATTTCAGTTTTTATTTTACGTATATGTTGTCTATCCATCTATCTAGCTATCTATCATCTATCTATCTATCTATCTATCTATCTATCTATCTATCTACCTACCTACCTACCTGCCTACCTACTGATCTATCTACCTAAAATATTAGGAATATTACAGCATACTGGTATTTTTTCCTTTGGTCATTGAACTAATTTGCTAAAGCTGCCATAACAAAATACCGCAGACTGGGTGACTTAAACAATAGAAATTTATTTTCTCACTGTTCTGGAGGCTGAAAGTCCAAGATGAAGGTGTTGGCAGGTTTGATTTCTCCTGAGGCCTTCTTCCTTCGTTCCCACAACTTCTCGCTGTGTCTTCGCATGGCCTTTCCTCTGTGCACACGCATCCCTGATATCTCTGCCTCTTTTTTTAAGAACAACAGTCAGATTGGATTAGGACCCCACCCTTATATTCCATTTGACCTTAATTACCTCTTTAAAAGCCTGATCTTCAAATGGAGTCCCAGGGTTAGAGCTTCAACACACGAATTGGTGTTGGGGCAAGATTCAGTACATAACCGTAATTTCTACTAACTATCGTATTCCCTGTAATATTTTTGCATTAAGGAAGTTTCTCTTAAACCTTTGAATGGAAGTTTAATACACATAAATAAGAGTTCACGAATCATAAGTGTGCAGTTCAATAAATTATCAGAAATTGAATGTACCTGAGTTAACCGATACTCAGGTCAGGGAATAGACTATGAGCAGCAACACAGAAGCTCCCACCCCCTATCCCTCTTCCTAAACACAGTGCCTCCATTTGCCCTTGTTTTGAACTTTACATAAATGAATCATATAGTATGCACTTATTTGTGCCTGATATCTTTTGGTCAATAATCATATTTATGAAATCTCTCCATGCTATTGCATGAAGTTGTCTTTCATTCATTTCCATTGCTGTGTACTCTTTGTTTGAAACTTATAAAACATTTATACATATCGCTATCAATGAACTTTTATATTTCTAGTTTGGAGCTATTAAAAATAACACTGCTATAATAATTCTTATGCATGTGTTTTGGTACACTCTTGCACACCTCACTGTTGCGTATATACTTCAAATGAAATTGTTGGGTCAAAGGGTATGTATTTGATCAAATACATAATATCACATCAAAGAGTTTTCCAAAGTAGCTTCACGAATCTACACTCTCACTGGCAATGTCTGAGAGTTCTAATGCGTCTCCATCTGAACAGTTATCGTCAGGCCTTTTTACTTGGGCCATTCTGGTGAGGGTGCAGTGGTGTCTAATTTTGGCTTTAAGTTAGTTTTTTCTCTGATTAATAATAAGTTTGAGTGATTTTTTATAATATATTTGACCATTTGAAAAATAAGTAAATTTTAAATGTTTATGTAGTTAAATGCATTTATGATTCCTAGTTTTAAAAACATCTAGAAAGTTCTCCCACTCTTAAGATTTCTTCTTTAAATTCACCTGTACTATCCTCTAGCATTTTTCTATCTTAATACTTTGTGTTTAAATATTTGATCTTCTTGGGATTAATTCTCTTCTAAGTTTGCAGGTAGGAATCAGATTTTTGTTAGTCCATATATTTTATTGGTTGGGCTCTTCTTGGTTGGGTTAATCTTCATCTTCTCATCTACTGACTGAGATTTTGACTTGTCATTGGTGCCAGTTCTTCTTTCTCTGAGCAAATTATGAAGCATTTGCAGAAAGTTGCCATGTCCATGGGATACATGCAAATAACTTTTCTTCTACTCCTGGAAGTATTTTTCTTGTTAAATAGGGACCATATCTTCTGCATTGTAAGGTCATGAGTCTTTTCAAGCTAATTCAACCTTTCAGTTTATTTGATCCCTGACTTTATTTTTTCAGAGAGAATCACAGGACGAGCAGGGTGTTCTGGAAATGAACTTCTCTAATGCCTGCCTATGATATATTAGACATACAGCTGTATCTGCAGCTCTTAAAAATTAGCTGTATTATTTTCTGGTAACACATTTTTTATCTTTCTCACTTCTAGGATCTACCTACTATTTTCTGTCTAACCTAAGTCTCCTGTGTTAAAAGTAAGAAACCCAGGGCACTAGATTTCAAATGTCTTTATGTACAATATTCTGTAATTAGTTTTATAAATTTATATAATATTCTAGTTTCCATTAGCTTAGTCAGAAATGAAATACTTATTTAATAATCTTACCTAGGAAAAATAGATATCTTTAATTACTTAGTCCTCATAATGTATAATAAATGTCCTTAGATTCTGAGGTAATGATGGCGAAAACATAGTAGGGATCAGTACATATTTTGGAATGAATGAATGGACTCAGCTTGTACTGGGAAACATGCTCATGATCCTTATCAAGAAAGCCATTAATCTATTTCATAAATATTCATAAGTTTGGTTATTGCAGGGATTTGGACCATGAAGATAAAAAAAGAAAGAGCAGTGCCAAAAATACACAGCAAAAGCCAAGATTGCAACTAGGTTCTTTGGAATGGAATGAACAGTTTAAATATATACTCTTAGACTAGAACAGGTAGTTAACAATGTATGGACCAAAAAATAAAATCAATATTACATAAAAATCTTATTTATAGATACTTCAACAGATTCCTTTTGACACTCATTCCTGTGATCTATCTTTTGAAAGACAAAGTATTTGTCTCAGGTCTGATAAAATTTCCTTTTATATCTTCCTCCTAATTCCCTTTCCCTCTCAAGCTGAGTCAGAGGTCCTTTCTCTCCTCCCCCAAGCCATCTTGTGCCTGTCTCTACAGTTAAAATTACTGTAACATTTTCAATACTGGGTATATGCTTTTATGTCTGCTTTCCATAGAAGTCTATGAGGGCAGGGACCACAATATTTTTCTTTGTGTTCTCAGCTCTTTGCATAATACTTGACACATTGTAAATCCACTATACATTATTGTTTAACAGAACCAACTTTGGAATTGAAAGGCAGAGCAAAGTGACTCCAGTGTAAGTAGACTTGAGTAAAAGACTTTCCCCTTTATTCACATATGGCTCACCTATGTTCTCCTGTCCTAAAGATAACTGATAATAGCTAATATTTATTTATCGCTTATTATGTCCAGGCCACATATGAGATGGGGGATTAGTTTCCTTGGGCTCCCATAGCAAACTACCACACACTCAGTGGCTTAGAACAACAAAAATGTATCCTGTCACAGTTCTGGAAGCCAGAAGTCCGAAAACAAAGTGTCAGCAGATATTTTGGCCACATCCTATGCCTGTGCTAAAGCCTAGAAATGAAATTTTTTTAAAGTTCCCCAGATGATTCTCAATCACAGAACGGATGGACAATCGCTATACCATGGAACCCTTTTCCATTAAAGAAAGAGCTTGGCTCTTGAATTTTAGAGCCCATATTCGAAAACTTTTAACTTGACAACCCTCACCTATATTACTTAAACCATGTCTCAGCTTCTTCAAGTTTAAGATCAAGACTTTCACCTTAATTGTTTATTGTGAGGAATAAACGTGAAAACATAAAACATAGATAGTGATAATACCTACCATTTGCCGAATTCTCACCATGTGTTCAGCATTGTATTCAAGTCTTTGCATGCATTATTGTGTATCCCTCTGGTATTACACGAGCTTAATAATTGGTTCTTCTTTTCTGTGCAGCCTGTACTCCAAACTATTGTGCAGTATAACTTGAATAAAACAAGATGCTTTTCTCCCTAAAGTCTTTATGGAGGCATTATCAGTAACTCAGACTGCTTTCTGAAAGGGGGAAAGAGCGGGTCAGCATATTAAGACTACAATAAAATTTATATACCATAGTTATTCAAAGCAGCCAAAGCCGGGGGAGAGTGGGAAGGTGCAGGCACCTCCCTGCAAAGCCTGGCTTTGTCACTAATGTGTAATGACTTAACTGCAGTCAAAATTTTTTCTCTGCCATACGGGAGACGTTATTATGGGGATAATGATGCTTGCCCAACATTCTTTAAAAAGTGTAAACTATATAAAAGTGCTTTAAGAAATCAAAAGTACTATAAAATGCTATTAGGAACAACAAAAAAGCACCATTCAATGGTGAAAAAGAGAGCTAGGCTAAGGAAAGAGCAGATCTTTTTGTCACGGTCGGGGTTCGGGGTGGTGTTTTAGCATCAGTGAACAAAGTCAAAGCAGAGTTGCGCTGCCCTGTATGCTTTCATTTGGGTGGTAGTTGTTGTTCATGATATTGCTGTTTATCTTGTGTCTAAATTCTTCCCTGTTCAGTCTTCTAAATTTTCCATATCCAGGGTGGAAGGAAATTTAAAAATTTCATTTAGAGTGCTTTTGTGCATTTGGGTGGGAGTGAGTGAAGAAATTACTCAAAATAGCGTCTCCTACCAAATACTTTTAATATGTTGTTAAAAATAGTGTTACTTATCTAACAATATTCTTACACACAGAGAAACTAATAGCATCAAAAATAATGATGCTGCCAGTAACTTTATATACAGAGAGGTTTGTCATTTAGAGATCAGAATAACTTAAATCCAGTAATAATGTGATTTCAAACAAATGTATATCAAATGTCAATTATAATGTATTCAAAAGATTTGGCATAGAATATATTTTAAGATTTTATTATCACTTAAATTTCATTTAAGCATTTTATTGGAATTATTAACTTCAAAAATGGGCAACTTTGTGCATTTATTGCTATATTGTTTGTTTTTGATCAGGTGGCTCAATAAGAGAGAAATACATGTGCTAAAGTCGGTTTCAAACTTTTCTGCAAATTTTGTCTTCAGTCAAACCTTTTAGAAGTTCAAAAAAGTTAAAGCAAAGTTCCATTTTCACTACTCTTTTTTTTTTTTTATTGTTGATCCCTCAGTGCTTTCAGATAATAAATGAAACGGGAGCAAGAAATGTTGAAATATTGTCAACCAGGTTTTCTCATTGAATTTCCAATCTAAACAAAAATCTCGTAAGGAAACTACTTTCACAGTATCTCAAAGAAGTGTGGGGAGTTTAAATAGAAGTTCAATGTTCAGATTATTATTTAAAACAATCCTCAAAGGGCCTGAGCTTATCTATAATGTCATTTAGTCCTTTTTTATGTTGCAAAAGAGACTGAATATAAACCATTTCCATAACTGTATGTAGTTAGTAAAATACTGATTTTGAAAACCATATTGGTAGAACTAGTAAAGGTATTAATAAAACTTAATTGAATTGGAATTTAGTGAAAAATGTCACAATTCTCGAAGTTCTTTATTGTTTACTAACACTAGTTAGTTCCATATTCTTTAAGTTTGAGATTTCTTGTTTTTTAAGAGCTCATGCTGCATTTTAGCTTCTTAATCTCATATCTTCATTTTTTACACAGGGACACGTATATTTTTTGCCCCATAAACATTGCATACAAGAAAAAGAGGTTTTGAATTATCCTAGCATATCTTGTTCTTGGAAATTGACCTTGAAAATGGCTTATTAAAGACTGAGAAATCCTGCATTTATGTAGCCTCCTAAATTTATTCCACACAACATTTCACAATTTTATTTAGCATAAAACTCTTTCCTTGCAAAAGAGTTTCTCTCCTCAAATATTAATATCATTCTTCATTAAAAAGGAATAGTTCAAGATGGAATGTTCCTTTTTCTCTCCCCTAAAACCCTGTTGAAATGTCATTGAAAAGTGCAAAAGGGTTTAAAGGCACAAGAGCAAAGAGAAGGAGGGGCAGTGTCATCAGTTTGTCAAAGTTGTAACCAGATTTGTGGAAAATGGAAAGTGGATGGAAGGGTGTTGACATATAATTAGAACTGAGGAGGACATGGCCCAGAAGATGCTCCTATGAGAGACACAATGGACGTGGCTTTGTTTTATTTTCGGAGCCCTGGAGAGCCAGCACAGCCAGGATCCTTGGGCAGGGATTGCACAAGTACAGGGCGGACCAGAAAAACCTGATTAGTCAAAGAATCCACAGAAAGCCTCGCTGGCTATCAGCGCTTCCTGCCTCTGAGGGCTGAGTAACTCACATGCCAGCCATTTTCCCAGAGAAACGCCGGAAGCCTGTATACATTTTATTGCATTTGAGCTTTTTGGCGTGATCATTGTTCCCGAGCTAACCCAGCACATTCTAGCATTTGACATGACTGTGTTGTCCTGTCTGGTCTCTAGCCATGCACTATAGAGCAGAGATCAGCAATTGAAGTGCTTGTCTGTGCTTGTCTGTCATAGCCAACGCTCTCATAGGTGGGGGGTGAGGACTCCAGGAAAAGAAAGCTTACAAACACGGCAGCGGAAAAACACCAAACCATCTGCTAATGGGGGGCAGTTTAGTCTTCATTTTCAAGTAAGCATGGACTTCCAGAGTTACAACAGATATTTGAAAACACCAGAACAAAAATGGAAGGATCTACATGAATAAAGAACGTGACTAAGTTGAGAAGAAACAGTAATCCAGAGTAGAATTTCAAAAAATTTACTTGGTATTCTTTTAGAGATATAAAAATATACTACAATGAAAACATAGAAGTCTATCATTAAAAAAAAAAAAAAAAACCGAGAAAAGGAGAGAGTTATTTAAAATTAAAATGTGATTTCTTAAAAAAGAATTAAAGGTCCACTGAAAACATGAAGAGAAAAAACCAAGGTGTTTTCCAAAACATTAAGCATAAAGGCAATGAGTCAGAAAATATGAAAGAGGAATAGAACTGTAAAAGAAAAGATGACAAATATGATCAATTTAAGAGGCCCAATATTCAAGAAGTTGGAATTAAAGAGACAACAGAGAACAAGAAATAAAAATAATAATAATTAGAAGAACATTTTCAAGAGTTAAAGATACATCTTCAATGATGGGGTCTTTAATTGCCAAATACAAAAAATGAAAAATGACTCACACAGACTTCATAAACCTTCAGAAATACAAAAATAAAGATAGTTTCCTGAAGGCCTCACTATAATTTATAACCTAATCCTGGACAATTTTATAGTTAAGGGGGTACTACTAAAATTACACTAGGACAGTAAGGGTGACCCAAGACAATCCGGGACACAATGTGACTTCTGGTAACTGTAACTGTAAAGGAATGAAATTGAAATTGGCATCCAAATTCCCATCAGCAACACTAGATACTAGAAGACAAGACAAACATATTTTAAGTGTACTTAGAGAAAATGATTATAGACATAGAATTTTATAGGAAGTCAGTATAATGTCAAATATAAGGGCAATATAAATCTTCATATCTGTATAGTCTCAAAATGTACTTTTATAAACTTTCCATGAAAAAAAGTTTGTATAATAATTAGATGAAAACAGTAATCAGAAAAGAGGAATGGTTAAGATAAAAGAACCAACAGAAATAAGGAAAAGAAATCCTAGGTTAACAGTTAACTATGCAGTCAGCCCCTAGAGCAAATGTTTCTTGTTTTAGCAGAAAAGAGTAGGCCTCAAGCAAGGATATCCTTTGGAAGAATGTTGACTCCATGTAATAAATAGTTTAATTAAAAGAAATACCTATGTTAAGGATATAATAAAAGTGGGTTCTTCGGGAAAAGGCAAGGTAATGATAACCTCCAAGAAAAATGTAAAAATGCTCTCCAAGAAAATTTTGGTCAAAATATGAAGCTCTTAAAAATGTGGCATAACTTGGCCTTATCTAGTTGCTCTTAGAATGTTCTCCTTTAAATAACACAAGCTTAGTGTCTTAGGGTGATAGGGTGATATTTCTTTCTTTGTATGTCCATCCTATCAAATTGCTTGGTTGTAAATTGAATTTTGTACATATAATCATAATATATTAAATGCCATTTATTCATTCTTTTTCAAATTTTAAAATCAACCTATAGTCATAAAAAGTTAATTACAGTTTTAGAATTAAATGTAAATATTGTAAACATTGTCAGTATAAAAATAATTTCAGAATTGGCAGAAATTGGGATATAAATAGGGGAATAGGAAGAAAGGTGTCTAGTTTAAGTTGGCAATTTTTGTTTTACACATTGGGGAATTTGAGAATACCGTCTAAAATTGACTGGTCAAGAATCAAGAGCTTAAGTCCATAATTTAAAATGTTCAGATATTTGATATGAGGTGAAACAATTACATAACTTTTATTAATTTAGAGGAAGGAATAATGCAATTTAAGGGAAATGTAAATAAGCTAATTCTTTTAAAGTAGAGATTTAAAAATTATTGTCTAAACTTAATTAACCAAGAAAAAGAGTTATAAACATATTAGTTAGAATTTATAAATAATGACTGTAGGTAAACGCTTGGCTTTTGGGGGGGAAAATTTAGAGTTAGGTGATGTGGCTGAGAACTTTCATGTTAAGTTCTTCTAAATTGTTTGCCTTTTTATTTTTTCTTTTAACCATATGTAACCTCATGTTTTGTAACTATAATTTTTTAACCCGGAAATATAATTGTCCAAACTATACATAGTTGCACAGTAGCATTAATAGAATCACACTACATATACTGTTTTGCAGTTTGTTTTTTAATGGAATAACATATTTTGGTTAGTTTTCCATGTCCACAAAAATAGTTCTAACATCCATTTTAAAAGCAGAATGATTTGACTGTATCATATTTCATCAAACATTTTCCTTTCTCCTGAGAACATAGATAGTTCCCATGGATTTGGTATTATAAATTATGTGTAGTGTATCTCTGCATTTATTATTACACACTTCGCAAATGTCAATATAGAGTACATTTAAGGAAAAAAAGAATTATCAGGTAAACTGGTATGAACATATATATTGCTACACAAACTTCCAAAATATGTAAACCAATAAAAACACCCCAAAAGGCACATGGTAGTGCCTGTGCCATATCCATACAAACACTAAAGCTTTAACATGCATCAGACTAAATTGGATAACTTATTAAAATACAGGCGCTGGTCCCTTGGTAGGTGTAAGTAAACACTCAGGATTTGCATTTTTAGCAAGTTCCCAGGTGATGCTGATGTTGCAGGTCAAGGCACCCCACTTTGTGAACCACTGTATTATGGGTTAGAAAAATGCATTTTTTTTTCTTTTTCTCAAATATCACATTTATTTAACACTGTGCAACTTACCGTGAGCTTTACATACTGTAACAAGTAATGGATTATGTTTAGCTGTTAGTACAGAGACTTGACTACAGTTGCTTATATAAACTACAGTGTTGTTTTTTTTTCTTTACATAAAAAAAAGTCTCAAGATAGCCCAGGGACATCCACAAATCCATCAGCGACTCCACCATCTTTGGCATATAGCTTGCTTCCTTAAGGTTGTCTCACAGTCCAAGATGGCTGCCCGAGTCCTCGCAATCTTGTTTGTGTTCCAGGTAGAAGGAAGGAAGGACGAAGTAGCAAGAACCGAAAATGCATTCTTAACTGAGAACATTCTATTTCTAATGACCATTAAACCACTTCATTTATAAAGTAAGAACTTTATACTAGCCTATTCATCTTTCTCTTTCCTTAGTTTCTAACATGCTTGTTCCATAAATAACATGAATGATTTTGTATTCAAAAGTATTCCGCAGAAAATGTAAGTAGCGTAACAGGTGTATTGTTGACTACAGTAACTTGACTTATGCTGCTTCGTGAATTTTAAACGACTAAGGTAATTCCCTCTTGCATTTTTCATTTTGAATCTAAATGGAGACAGTTGACATGATTGATTCTTGGCCTAGGGCAGGCCCATCTGCAGTGGACACTGTGCTGCCCCGTCCTCTTTCAAGAATGAAGGACATGGTCTCCAGTTTCTAGGAGACCCGATAGCAGGCAGCCCTCAGCTGTCAATCCCTTTCAGGTTCTCTGCAGAGAACCTCTGTGCTCAAGACCAGACTCTTGGACAGTCCTTAGCCGTAACAACTGATCAAGAGGTTAAAAAGCTCAGCTCCTTCTCCCCAACACAAGAGAGAACCCCAGGGAAGGTTAACAGAGGCTTTACTGGGGTTGTATCACAGCTTGACTTCTCCTCCTGCCCAGTTCTGTTCTTCCCTCCCACACATATTGATTCTTGGTGCCCTGCGTAGTACACTTCCTTCCTTCTACTCTTCATTGCAGAGACTGTTTCCTGGGGAACCCATGCTGCAGTGCAAGACTGTGATCCAAAGCAGATACTAAATATTAAGTGATGTTCCTCTGTTTTTTCATTTTTAAGAAATTTTTTATTTTATATTGGAGTATAGTTGATTGACAATGTTGTGTTAGTTTCAGGTATACAGCAAAGTGATTCAGTTATACAGATACATATATTCTTTTTCAGATTCTTTTCCCTTATAACTTATTACAGAATATTGAGTATAGTTCCCTGTGCTATACAGTAGGTCCCTGTTGATTAGATATTTTATACATAGTAGTGTGTATATGTTATTCCCAGACTCCTTAGAACTCGCCCCCACCTTTCCCCTTTGATAGCCATAAGCTTGTTTTCTATGTCTATGAGTCTGTTTCTGTTTTGTAAATAAGTTCATTTGTATCATTTTTTTTTTTTTTTTTTAGATTCCACACATAGGTGATATCATATGATATTTGTCTTTTTCTGTCTGGCTTACTTCACTTAGTATGATAATCTCTAGGTCTATCCATGTTGCTGCAAATGGCATTATCTTTCTCCTGCTAGACAATATACTTTAAAGTTCTTCCCTTCCTTCCCACACCCCTGATCAATTAGTATGTACAATAAAGATGCAAACAAAAGACTCTATTAGTCTAATAATAACTAAAAATTTCATTTATTCTAAAAGTTACAATGAATTCTAAAGTCATATTTGTCTCATGTTATCTATATCCCACTTACTTCTCATTAGCTCATATAGTCCAGGGCATTGTAAAGAGAACATGTGTAACTCAGGTTCATTTGTGAACATCAAGGTAATAAACCTGCACAAACAGTTAATGTAGGTGCATATGCATAGATCCAGAAATTGGCCTGAACCAGCATTTGCCAGGCAGTCTGACATTACACACTGTCAAGGAAGATAAACTATAGGTATTTATAGAACTGGTCATAAAGTCATTTTGTAAAAACTGTTCCCTTTTTCACCTGCTGACTGAGGCAGTATTTGATTATTGTGGTACAGAGGAGAGATCGATCATACCTTTTAACTAGGATGAGAATAAAAACAAATTCAAGAGAGAAGGGGAAAAGCTTTTCTGTTCCCTTTAATACTTAATCAAACTGCCTAGATCCTGGGTTTTAAATTGAACTTGAGCAGTTTCAGATTTCTGTTCCTTTCCCGGGTGGGGGAAAACCATTCTCAGGTTCAATAAAGAAAACAAAAAGTAGATACACCAGTTTAGTGTATACTAGCTTTTTAGTATATTGAGAAAATTGGTTTCTCATGACTCATATAAATTTTCTTTTCTGCTGTGCAAGACTCGGTTTTACTACAAATGAGTGCTATAAAAAAGAAAAAAAGTATCTAACAAAATTCAGAGAATAGAGACAAGATGGGAACATACAAAAATCCTAAGGAATCAAACTGTAGTTAAGCCAGGGTTGGATTAATGAGAACAAAAACCAGTGTCTTCACTGTGAACTCCTAGATATGGGAATATAGAAAGGACCAGAATGAGCCACAGTAAAAGCATTCCCCAGAATGTGAATGAATTTTGATTCAAAAGAGTGTGGAGGTGGGTGGTCCCAGTCACCAGGAAACAGAAGGGAAACAGAAGATGTAACACTGACAGTAGAAAAAGAGCTCCCCTGTCCACTGAATTCCCACAATGGGACAGGCCCTCCATATCATTTTTGTGGAGCCCTTGTGAGGAACACAATATATCACTTCCTGAACTTGTGTATGTATAGGTAAATTATATTCATGTATAAGTAAATACTACTCATAAAAATTTCATTTCAGTTTTAAACTTTCTTCAAACCTTCATCTGTTCCTCTATATTGAAGAAACTATTTCTTGGATCATTTAATTTTGCTAAAGGGCCATTCTGACTAATTAGGTAAACATGACAAAAATATTTTCTCAAAAATTCAACTTGCATGATGAAACTAAAGTGGTTCTGGTCATATTAATGAGTATTTAGTATTGATGAGATAAAGGCAAAGTTTTAGGTAGACAAGTTCATTCTGAAAAACTAAGCCATAGGCAGCATCTTCCTTTGGGGAATTTCAATGGAATTGGAAAAAAATAAAAGGGAAGAGAGAGGACAGAGGACCGAGACTCATTCATTTATTCATTTATTGGATACTTTTTTTTTTTTAAAGAAGGAGGCATATTTTACACTGCTCATTGTTTCTGTGCTTGTCTTAGTCTGTTCAGGCTGCTATAAAAAACAACCATACCTGGGTGACTTATAAACAACAGAAACTTATTTCCCAAGTTGTACAGGTTAGAAGTCCAGGATCAGGGTACCAGCATGGGAAGACCAGGTGGGGACTGCCATCTGCTGGCTGTGTATCAAGTGGCAGAAGGGGCAAGGGAGCTCTCTGGGACCTCTTTTATAAGGGCCGAATCCTATTCATGAGGGATCCACCCTGATGACCTGATCACCTCCCAAAGGCCCCACCTCTAAATACTATCGCATTAGGGAGTAAGTTCCAACATAAACTTCTGGGGAGGACACGGGTGTTCAATCTCTATCAGCACTCATAGATTTCTGAATCAGGAAACACAGCCACAGAAACAGTTAAGATGATTTGGGTGCAGTGCAGACCAGGTTTAAAAACAACAACCCAGATTTGAAAGTGCACCCAAGTCTTCCCAGAGCATCAGGAAAAGCTTCAGAGAGAAGAGTTGGAGTTAGGAGTTTGTCTGGGACAGAGTCTGAGGAGATCCCGAGGGACCATTTGGCCTATGCCTCCTATTTAAGACAGACCCTTGATGTAAACTTTGTCCTTATCTTCAAATAAGGCAAATATATCAGAAACCCGTATGTAAGTTTGTATGTGTATGTTTTCCAAATGTGTTATTTTGTTAAGCATAAGTATTTTAAATATACCACATTTTAAACCCTGTTGATAGCTTGTTGACCTTTTTAATAGTAGTATAGTCAGAAAATGGAAGAGATCCAGACTTTCACAGCTCCCTAAAGGCACTGGCTAGGATTTATTCATCTTAAAGACATAGGTATGAACATAAAGCCAATATCATTTTTCCCTGTCTCACAGACTAGGAGAAGGTTGTAATAGTTCACTATAGAGCAGGTACCATTCCTATGTATATTCACTTGTCATGAATGTACTGACACCATCCTATTCTACTCATACCTTATCATGCCACTCCTGAACCTCGACTCCCATGACATTCATCTTCTTAAAAAGTATATTCCATATAAGAAATTGTTCAGCCTAAGAAAGAGTATATGCATCCACTCATGAGTTGAATTTTATATTAAAAATCTCTGGTATTCTTTCAACAATATTTGAATGATACTATGGGCCAGGCAATATTCTAGGACCTGTGATAAACAGTGAACAAGACAGGAAAAAAATCATTATCCTCGTGGAACTTATAACTTAAAGTATAATATTTAACCTGTTATTTATATAGTTTTATATGCATACAGACTTGGTCATTAGATGGTCCTCTGGTAATATATTTCATAAAGAAATAAAAGAAGAATAAGGAGCAGTGACCTTCCTGACAGCCTTCAAACAGCAAAGTTTAGAATAAGCATATGGAAATGGCTTGTGTGACAAGGTCGTTAAGGACCTCAGAAGCAGAAAAATGGTTAGGAGAGATTTGTTTTCTTAAGTCAACTATCAAATTTCTTTGCAAAATTATTCCCTCCAGGAGGAAAATCTCTGTGAGTAACAGTGAAAAATAACATAGAGTCGAACACAATATTTCCATAGTTTTCGTTTTTTGGAAATTCACTTGCAAAATATGTAACTTTTCTCCCCAGGTGGAGTTCTGCTTTCCCAAAGAGGTACTTAGACAGACTGTTGGCTTGGGTACAGGAACACTAAACAGTCAGGCTGGCTCTGGCTGCTCACGTTGCCCACCAACACATTTGTTTTCTCAGAGTCTATTTAGCCCAGCAGGAGACTTTATGATACCACTGAGAGCCAAGCTGCTACCCACCAAGGCAGGATGTTTGCCACTCCTTCCTTAATTACCTCAGTTGTGCATATGGCTGAGCATTTACTGTGTGTGAAGAACCTATGATGTATGGATCATTCTGTGGCAGAACCTACATTTTAATCCTTTTGTTATGAGTAAAGGAACTAGATGAAGACATGGCAGATGAGAAAAAGAGAGTAGTAGATTCACTTTAAAAAAAAAAAAAAAACACTCACTCATTAAAAGGCAAAATGGATGTGTGTACATCTACATATAAAGATATACAGACACGTAATTATTTAGCAATGCTTCTTAGGGGCATGCAGCAAAGTACTGTCTCCCGGTAGAATCCCACCATCATCCCCCATTCCCACTCCCCCTGCTTGTTCTTGAAGGGCACATGAAAACTGGCTAGAGAGTATATTTCTCAACCTTCCTTGTACCTGAAACTGGCTGTATGACTAGGTTCTGGTCAATGGGATGGAAATGGAACTGGTATGTGCAACTTGTAGGTTTCATCCTTGTAAAGGAAGCTACTTGTCCTCACTTTCTCTTTCCCATTCCCATGATCTGGAACATGGTGAGAATGAGGGTAAGATAGCTTTTTCCATGTGGAATAATGAAGGACAATAACTCAGGAATGGTAGAGCAAAAAGAGAGATTTGTATATTATTACATCTGGTATATCTATATACATGTATACAACAGGATATTAATACTTCTGTTATATGATAAATCACTGCATTAATTATGCCCTGCACCAAATCAAATCTTTTGTTGTTAAAAGACTAAATTATCCTGTGACCATGTAACAGATGTTTCTTTTTATAAATGTTCTATTAACTTCTTGATTTTGTAAGACAACAAAAATTTCCTATTAATCATTGTTTCTTGATGCAGTATATTTTCAAAATATTGTCTGTAATAATTTACTAATGCCGTATATTTACATCTTGTCTCCTTTGGCAAATTCGGAATTTGTCTTTTCCTAAACTAGTTAAGGTCTCCTTTTTTATCCCTAACCTATCTTTTAGCTTTCTAGAATGGCTATCAGTAAAACAAAGATTTGCTTCTTCATCTTATTTTTTAAAGGTTAAGTGGGTACGAGTGGAGGGAAAGCAAAAGTAATCAGGTGTTTTTGGTGTTCTGTAAATTTTAATGATTTAGAAACTATTCAGAGAATTCTTTTGCAACAGTATTTGCTGGTTAATATATATGCTTTTCAAGTTAAAAGAAACTTTCTCATATTTAAGAATAGCTACTGGTACGATAATTGTCTACAAAGTATTTGTTTCTAGATATCCAGGTTTAAACACTGTTGTCAATCAGAGGTTATATAATATATTTTATGAGATAAATTAAAGGCTCTAGAGATATGTTAATATCCTCATGATTCCTTTTCCCTTCACATATCACTATCTAGCCCTATAGCAACCTGAAACTAGCAATCTCCTTCCTTTGTGTGAGGAATGAAAATTCCTCTATTTTTAAGCCTCTTAAAAATTTTTGTGCACCTTATACAGAACTTTAAGAAACTCCATGAGATAATCCTGATTTAATTTTGTTAATTAATAGGTCATATTTAAAAACCAAGACTGGACATTTTCGAGCAGGCAATATTATCACAGATTCAAATTCATTTTTGGATTATTAGCTCCCAGGAGCTAAATCCATTCAGATGGCTGAGTTAATTAACTTTGATGGGGCCTGCCAGGTAGCAAAACAAAAAGAGCAATTATTTATATAAGCATTACATATGCTCTAGAATGCTTTGGTCATTTTTTGCTTATTTTCAGTTTGGGTACTAGATTTTCTTTGCTGGTAAACTACATTTTACTAGGAAATTTATTTTAAAATTTTGTAAGGCCTTTAACTGAAAAAAAAGAAGTAGTCCTGTTATTAACCTGAATCTTCAGGAAAAAGTAGAAGTGCAGATGGGATTCTAAAACCAATACTGGCAAAGTTCTAAGAACTCTAGAACTGCATTCTCCAATATGATAGCCACTAACCACATGTGGATATTTAAATTTAAATTTGAATTAATGAAAGTTCAGTAAAATAAAAATCCAGTTCTTCAATTGCACTAGCCACATTTCAAGTGTTCAATATCTATGGGTGTCTAATAATTACCGTATTAGTCTGCACAGGTAAAGCTCATACTCATCTTTATAAAAAGTCCTATTGGCGATCACTACTCCAGAACTTCCATGGTTTTCTATGGAAGCCTTGATGATAGAGGATCTCCCCCTTTTTTTTTTTTTTAAACATCTTTATTGAAGTATAATTGCCTTACAATGGTGTGTTAGCTTCTGCTTTATAACAAAGTGAATCAGTTCTACACATACAATATGTTCCCATATCTCTTCCCTCTTGCATCTCCCTCCCTCCCACCCTCCCCATCCCACCCCTCTAGGTGGTCACAAAGCACCGAGCTGATCTCCCTGTGCTATGCGGCTGCTTCCCACTAGCTATCTATTTTACATTTGGTAGTGTATATATGTCCATGACACTCTCTTACCCTGTCACATCTCACCCCACCCCCTCCCCCTATCCTCAAGTCCATTCTCTAGTAGGTCTGTGTCTTTATTCCCGTCTTGCCACTAGGTTCTTCATGGCTTTTTTTTTTTTTTTTCCTTAGATTCCATATATATGTGTTAGCATACTGTATTTGTTTTTCTCTTTCTGACTTACTTCACTCTGTATGATAGACTCTAACTCCATCCACCTCATTACAAATACCTCCATTTCATTTCTTTTTATGGCTGAGTAATATTCCATTGTATATATGTGCCACATCTTCTTTATCCATTCATCTGTCGATGGACATTTAGGTTGCTTCCATGTCCTGGCTATTGTAAATAGAGCTGCAATGAACATTTTGGTACATGACTCTTTTTGACCTATGGTTTTCTCAGGGTATATGCCCAGTAGTGGGATTGCTGGGTCGTATGGTAGTTCTATTTGTAGTTTTTTAAGGAACCTCCATACTGTTCTCCATAGTGGCTGTATCAATTTACATTCCCACCAACAGTGCAAGAGTGTTCCCTTTCCTCCACACCCTCTCCAGCATTTATTGTTTCTAGATTTTTTGATGATGGCCATTCTGACCGGTGTGAGATGATATCTCATTGTAGTTTTGATTTGCATTTCTCTAATGATTAATGATGTTGAGCATTCTTTCATGTGTCTGTTGGCAATCTGTATATCTTCTTTGGAGAAATGTCTATTTAGGTCTTCTGCCCATTTTTGGATTGGGTTGTTGGTTTTTTGTTATTGAGCTGCATGAGCTGCTTGTAAATCTTGGAGATTAATCCTTTGTCAGTTGCTTCATTTGCAAATATTGTCTCCCATTCTGAGGGTTGTCTTTTGGTCTTGTTTATGGTTTCCTTTGCTGTGCAAAAGCTTTTAAGTTTCATTAGGTCCCATTTGTTTATTTGTGTTCTTATTTCCATTTCTCTGGGAGCTGGGTCAAAAAGAATCTTGCTGTGATGTATGTCATAGAGTGTTCTGCCTATGTTTTCCTCTAAGAGTTTGATAGTGTCTGGCCTTACATTTAGGTCTTTAATCCATTTTGAGTTTATTTTTATGCATGGTGTCAGGGAGTGTTCTAATTTCATACTTTTACATGTATCTGTCCAATTTTCCCAGCACCACTTACTGAAGAGGCTGTCTTTTCTCCACTGTATATGCTTGCCTCCTTTATCAAAGATAAGGTGACCATATGTGTGTGGGTTTATCTCTGGGCTTTCTATCCTGTTCCATTGATCTATATTTCTGTTTTTGTGCCAGTACCAAACTGTCTTGATTACTGTAGCTTTGTAATATAGTCTGAAGTCAGGGAGCCTGATTCCCCCAGCTCCATTTTTCGTTCTCAAGATTGCTTTGGCTATTCGGGGTCTTTTGTGTTTCCATACAAATTGTGAAATTTTTTGTTCTAGTTCTGTGAAAAATGCCAGTGGTAGTTTGATAGGGATTGCATTGAATCTGTAGATTGCTTTGGGTAGTAGAGTCATTTTCACAATGTTGATTCTTCCAATCCAGGAACATGGTATATCTCTCCATCTATTTGTATCATCTTTAATTTCTTTCATCAGTGTCTTATAATTTTCTGCATACAGGTCTTTTGTCTCCTTAGGTAGGTTTATTCCTAGGTATTTTATTCTTTTTGTTGCAATGGTAAACGGGAGTGTTTTCTTAATTTCACTTTCAGATTTTTCGTCATTAGTGTATAGAAATGCAAGAGATTTCTGTGCATTAATTTTGTATCCTGCTACTTTACCAAATTCATTGATTAGCTCTAGGAGTTTTCTGGTAGCATCTTTAGGATTCTCTATGTATAGTATCATGTCATCTGCAAATAGTGACAGCTTTACTTCTTCTTTTCCGATTTGGATTCCTTTTATTTCTTTGTCTTCTCTGATTGCTGTGGCTAACACTTCCAAAACTATGTTGAATAATAGTGGTGAGAGTGGGCAACCTTGTCTTGTTCCTGATCTTAGTGGAAATGGTTTCAGTTTTTCACCATTGAGGACAATGTTGGCTGTGGGTTTGTCATATATGGCCTTTATTATGTTGAGGAAAGTTCCCTCTATGCCTACTTTCTGCAGGGCTTTTATCATAAATGGGTGTTGAATTTTGTCGAAAGCTTTCTCTGCATCTATTGAGATGATCATATGGTTTTTCTCCTTCAATTTGTTAATATGGTGTATCACATTGATTGATTTGCGTATATTGAAGAATCCTTGCATTCCTGGGATAAACCCCACTTGATCATGGTGTATGATCCTTTTAATGTGCTGTTGGATTCTGTTTGCTAGTGTTTTGTTGAGGATTTTTGCATCTATGTTCATCAGTGATATTGGCCTGTAGTTTTCTTTCTTTGTGACATCTTTGTCTGGTTTTGGTATCAGGGTGATGGTGGCCTCGTAGAATGAGTTTGGGAGTGTGCCTCCCTCTGCAATATTTTAGAAGAGTTTGAGAAGGATAGGTGTTAGCTCTTCTCTAAATGTTTGATAGAATTCACCTGTGAAGCCATCTGGTCCTGCGCTTTTGTTGGAAGGTTTTTAATCACAGTTTCAATTTCAGTGCTTGTGATTGGTCTGTTCATATTTTCTATTTCTTCCTGGTTCAATCTTGGCAGTTTGTGCATTTCTAAGAATCTGTCCATTTCTTCCAGGTTGTCCATTTTATTGGCATAGGGTTGCTTGTAGTAATCTCTCATGATCTTTTGTATTTCTGCAGTGTCAGTGGTTACTTCTCCTTTTTCATTTCTAATTCTATTGATTTGAGTCTTCTCCCTTTTTCTCTTGATGAGTCTGGCTAATGGTTTATCAATTTTGTTTATCTTCTCAAAGAACCAGCTTTTAGTTTCATTGATTTTTGCTATTGTTTCCTTCATTTCTTTTTCATTTATTTCTGACCTGATCTTTATGATTTCTTTCCTTCTTCTGGCTTTGGGGTTTTTTTGTTCTTCTTTCTCTAATTGCTTTAGGTGCAAGGTTAGGTTGTTTATTTGAGATGTTTCCTGTTTCTTGAGGTAGGCTTGTATTGCTATAAACTTCCCTCTTAGCACTGCTTTTGCTGCGTCCCATAGGTTTTGGGTCGTCGTATCTCCATTGTCATTTGTTTCTAGGTATTTTTTGATTTCCCCTTTGATTTCTTCAGTGATCACTTCGTTATTAAGTAGTGTATTGTGTAGCCTCCATGTGTTTGTATTTTTTACAGATCTTTTCCTGTAATTGATATCTAGTCTCATAGCGTTGTGGTTGGAAAAGATACTTGATACGATTTCAATTTTCTTAAATTTACCAAGGCTTGATTTGTGACCCAAGATATGATCTATCCTGGAGAATGTTCCATGAGCACTTGAGAAAAATGTGTATTCTGTTGTTTTTGGGTGGAATGTCCTATAAATATCAATTAAGTCCATCTTGTTTAATGTATCATTTAAAGCTTGTGTTTCCTTATTTATTTTCATTTTGGATGATCTGTCCATTGGTGAAAGTGGGGTGTTAAAGTCCCCTACTATGATTGTGTTGCTGTCGATTTCCCCTTTTATGGCTGTTAGTATTTGCCTTATGTATTGAGGTGCTCCTATGTTGGGTGCATAAATATTTACAATTGTTATACCTTCCTCTTGGATCGATCCCTTGATCATTATATAGTGTCCTTCTTTGTCTCTTGTAATAGTCTTTATTTTAAAGTCTATTTTGTCTGATATGAGAATTGCTACTCCAGCTTTCTTTTGATTTCCATTTGCATGAAATATCTTTTTCCATCCCCTCACTTTCAGTCTGTATGTGTCTCTAGGTCTGAAGTGGGTCTCTTGTAGACAGCATATATATGGGTCTTGTTTTTGCATCCATTCAGCCAGCCTGTGTCTTTTGGTGGGAGCATTTAATCCATTTACATTCAAGGTAATTATCGATAAGTATGTTCCTATTCCCATTTTCTTAAATGTTTTGGGTTTGTTATTGTAGGTGTTTTCCTTTCTTGTGTTTCTTGCGTAGAGAAGTTCCCTTAGCATTTGTTGTAAAGCTGGTTTGGTGGTGCTGAACTCTCTCAGCTTTTGCTTGTCTGTAAAGGTTTTAATTTCTCCATCGAATCTGAATGAGATCCTTGCTGGGTAGAGTAATCTTGGTTGTAGGTTTTTCTCCTTCATCACTTTAAGTATATCCTGCCACTCCCTTCTGGCTTGCAGAGTTTCTGCTGAAAGATCAGATGTTAACCTTATGGGGATTCCCTTGTGTGTGATTTGCTGTTTTTCCTTTGCTGCCTTTAATATGTTTTCCTTATATTTAATTTTTGACAGTTTGATTAATATGTGTCTTGGCGAGTTTCTCCTTGGGTTTATCCTGTATGGGACTCTCTGTGCTTCCAGGACTTGATTAACTATTTCCTTTCCCATATTAGGGAAGTTTTCAACTATAATCTCTTCAAATATTTTCTCAGTCCATTTCTTTTTCTCTTCTTCTTCTGGGACCCCTATAATTCGAATGTTGGTGTGTTTAATGTTGTCCCAGAGGTCTCTGAGACTGTCCTCAGTTCTTTTCATTCTTTTTTCTTTATCCTGCTCTGCAGTAGTTATTTCCACCATTTTATCTTCCAGGTCACTTATCCTTTCTTCTGCCTCAGTTATTCTGCTATTGATCCCATCTAGAGTATTTTTAATTTCATTTATTGTGTTTTTCATCATTGCTTGGTTCCTCTTTAGTTCTTCTACGCCCTTGTTAAATGTTTCTTGCATTTTGTCTATTCTATTTCCAAGATTTTGGATCATCCTTACTATCATTATTCTGAATTCTTTTTCAGGTAGACTACCTATTTCCTCTTCATTTGTTAAATCTGGCGTGTTTTGACCCTGCTCCTTCATCTGCTGTGTGTTTTTCTGTCGTCTCATTTTGCTTATCTTACTGTGTTTGGGGTCTCCTTTTCACAGGCTGCAGGTTTGTAGTTCCCGTTGTTTTTGGTATCTGTCCCCAGTGGCTAAGGTTGGTTCAGTGGGTTGTGTAGGCTTCCTGGTGGAGGGAACTAGTGCCTGAGTTCTGGTGGATGAGGCTGGATCTTATCTTTCTGGTGGGCACGTCCACGTCTGGTGGTGTATTTTGGGGTGTCTGTGGCCTTATTATGATTTTAGGCAGCCTCTCTGCTAATGGATGGGGCTGTGTTCCTGTCTTGCTAGTTGTTTGGCATAGGGTGTCCAGCACTGTAGCTTGCTGGTCTTTGAGTGAAGCTGGGTCTTGATGTTGAGATGGAGATCTCTGAGAGATTTTCGCCGTTTGGTATTACGTGGAGCTGGGAGGTCTCTTGTGGACCAGTGTCCTGAAGTTGGCTCTCCCACCTCAGAGGCACGGCCCTGATGCCTGGCTGGAGCACCAAGAGCCTTTCGTCCACACGGCTCAGAGTAAAAGGGAGAAAAAATAGAAAGAAAGAAAGAAAGAGGCTATAATATAGTGAAGTAAAATAAAGCTATTATAAAGCAGAGCTATACAGACAAAATCTCACCCAGAAGCATATACATATACACTCACAAAAAAAAGGAAAAGGGGAAAAATTAATATATCCTGCTCCGAAAGTCCACCTCCTGAATTTGGGATGATTCGTTGTCTATTCAGGTATTCCACAGATGCAGGGTACATCAAGTTGATTGTGGAGATTTAATCCACTGCTCCTGAGGCTGCTGGGAGAAATTTCCCTTTCTCTTCTTTGTTCGCACAGCTCCTGGGGTTCAGCTTTGGATTTGGACCCGCCTCTGCGTGTAGGTCACCTGAGGGCGTCTGTTCCCCGCCCAGACAGGACGGGGTTAAAGGAGCAGCTGCTTCGGGGGCGCTGGCTCACTCAGGCCGTGGGGAGGGAGGGGTACGGAGGAGGCGGGGCGAGCCTGCGGCGTCAGAGGCCGGCGTGACGTTGCAGCAGCCTGAGGTGCGCCGTGTGTTCTCCCGGGGAACTTGTCCCCGGATCACGGGAGCCTGGTGGTGGCGGGCTGCACAGGCTCCCGGGAGGGGCGGTGTGGAGAGTGACCTGTGCTCACACCCAGGCTTTTTGGAGGCGGCAGCAGCAGCCCCAGCGTCTCACGCCCGTCTCTGGGGCCCGGGCTGATCGCTGCGGCTCGCGCCCGTCTGTGGAGCTTGTTTAGGCGGCGCTCTGAATCCCCTCTACCCGCGCGCCGTGAAACAAAGAGGCAAGAAAAAAGTCTCTTGCTTCTTCGGCAGCTGCAGACCTTTTCCCGGACTCCCTACCAGCCAGCTGTGGTGCGCTAACCCCTTCAGGCTGTGTTCACGCCGCCAGCCCCAGTCCTCTCCCTGCGATCCGACCGAAGCCCGAGCCTCAGCTCCCAGCCCCGCCCGCCCCGGCGGGGGAGCAGACAAGCCTCTCGGGCTGGTGAGTGCTGCTCGGCGCCGAGCCTCTGTGCGGGAATCTCTCCGTTTTTCCCTCTGCGCCCCTGTTGCTGTGGGATCCGCGCTGTTAGCCGCGGCTCGCGCCCGTCTCTGGAGTTCGTTTAGGCGGCGCTCTGAATCCCCTCTCCTCGTGCACCAGGAAACAAAGAGGGAAGAAAAAGTCTCTTGCCTCTTCGGCAGCTGCAGACTTTTTCCCGGACTCCCTCCCGGCTAGCTGTGGTGCACTAACCCCTTCAGGCTGTGTTTACGCCGCCAACCCCAGTCCTCTCCCTGCGATCCGACCGAAGCCCAAGCCTCAGTTCCCAGCCCCGCCCGCCCCGGCGGGGGAGCAGACAAGCCTCTTGGGCTGGTGAGTGCTGCTCATTGCTGAGCCTCTGTGCAGGAATCTCTCCGCTTTGCCCTCCGCACCCCTGTGGCTGCGCTCTCCTCCGTGGCTCCGAAGCTTCCCCCCTCTGCCACCCGCAGTCTCTGCCCGCGAAGGGGCTTCCTAGTGCGTGGAAATCTTTCCTCCTTCACAGCTCCCTCCCACTGGTGCAGGTGCCGTCCCTATTCTTTTGTCTCTGTTATTTCTTTTTTCTTTTGCCCTACCCAAGTACGGGGGGAGTTTCTTGCCTGTTTAGAGGTCGGACGTTTTCTGTCAGCGCTCAGTGGGTGTTCTGTAGGAGCAGTTCCACGTGTAGATGTATTTCTACTGTATCTGTGGGAAGGAAGGTGATCTCCGTGTCTTACTCTTCCGCCATCTTCTCTCCTCACTCAGTATCTCCCCTTTTAAGTTTAGAAAAGTCTACCCCATCCACCAGTGGAAACTCATATTTGAACAGAGACAATATCCTATAGAAAACCAATATGAATACAAATCTTTCTTATCTTATACCAACAAAGTCTTATCATTAAGCCAGAAGAAGCAGCCTTTCCAAGATCGTCACATAACTGCTCCTGCAAGACCTGAAAGAGTGTGTGAGAGAGAGAGAGAGAGAGAAAGAGAAAGAGATATCCACAGTTCCACCTCTGTGGAAAGGAGTTTATCACATTATTAACTATTATCACCAAGAATGACCGACCCTTGAACTTTGGATTTGTGTTTTCCAATTAAAAAGATATAGTCATCATCTCTTGTTCACTGGATTTCCATGCCATTGAGCAGCCTTCAGAATCCTCCAGATGTGGATAATCTTGGGAGACAGTGACCAAGATCCTTATCCCCTCAGCTTGACTACATTTTAGACAGGCTTCTTCCTTGACTCTAGGCCTCTTACTTTTCTTTTCTGAAAGCACTTACTTTAGAAAACTTGTAGTAATTACAAAACCTTTCTGCCCCTTTGAGATGTGAAGCTTTTTGAAAGCCTCTTTCCAGTTTTACAACCCAGAAATGTCTTTCTCCAGGACGTGGGAGCCATCCCTTTCAAATATAGTCATTGAAGGAGATACAGCCCCTATATTGCAGTCTCTGTGTTAGGGTAAGGGCCTAACTTAGGCGAGCCCATTGCTCCAATTTGTAACACTACCTCTTACCACGAAGATACAAGGAAGTTTACTTTTCCTTGGGGTAAAGCCAATTAGTAAACACACATGACCTAAGGTCCCTCTAATCCAGCTCTTAAAAACTCTCCAGGCCTTTGTCTTCTCGGAGTTGAGTATCCAGACATGGCCTGTGCTCCTTCCTATTACTGGAAATAGGATCAGAATGAAATCAATGACTCTTTGCTTGTCTTGTCTGGTGCAGTTTTCTTTAACTGTAGATAACTTACTCCAAGACTCTTGGTTTAAATGATAAAATAAAGTATACATGTATTTCAGTAAAAACCACCACTAAAAACAAAAACCCAAAGTATACAGTTTTCAACCAAAAGGCTGAAATAATACTACTTTTTCAATACTTCTGCACTTTTTCTCTTTCCTGCAATACTAATCATACCTGTTATCATAATCCCATGCTCTATGTGATCCATTAAAGGGTACTCAATATGCTCCCCTCTAACTTTATCTTTCTACCTCTCCACCCTCGTTTTTTAACTGCCAATTAAGGAAAGAGAAACCTTCCTTGTGAGGTTTCTTTTTTCTTTTTGGACCGTAACTACTGATCTGTACCTAACCATTGCTGAATGTCAGCTGTCACCCCTGATCCTGCTGATAAAAATTCAACCACTGTTCTTTCAGTTCTTCAGAAGGTTAATTTCCTTCTTCACATTTTTTACTTACACAAATACTTATATTTTTATTTCACTATTAATTCCAACTTCCAATCTCATGAAAAGTAGACCTTGACTCCATGTCAACAAGATTTTTCTACTGAAATCAGTGTAGTCCTCTCATCAAAACATAGCTTGAGAAGAGTGGAAACGAATAGCAGGACTATCCTTTGATGTCACACTCTGTTGCTTTGCACGGCCTATTTAACTTCACTCAGAAAATCTGCTCCTCTGAAGGTATCAAAGTTTGTCACTCCTGCTGCCATCCATGATTCTTGCGTTCCTGATACATTTTGTGGTCCCACAGTATTATTCCTTCTATGGACATAAATTTTTCTCTGGAAATCCAACAAACAGGTTTACAGTGATTAACCAGCACTGTTATGGACAATCACATTAACCCTTGATTTCCTTTTGGCTTGCTGAGAAAGGAAGTGTGCTATAGCAAACACTTCTTGGTGTTTCTATATGGAACAGTCCAGAGTCAGGCCAATTTAAAAATAAATAAATAAAAGACACTTAGCTCTCTGAAAAAATCCATCGGAACTTTGGGATATGTGGTATGTAGTCAGAGTTTGGTCACCTAGGCTCCTGGCTTCCATCTGTTATAAGGACTAATAGTCTTTTTTTTTCCCCTGGTAAATGCCTATATTGAAGTTGGGTGATGAAACCTCTCCAGAGTCCTAAAAGTTACTGTGTAGCCATTATCAAATTGGATGATAACTTATCCTATAACAGAAAAGACTAGCTAGTTAATTAGAGAAACATTGCCTGCACAGCTTTCTGATCCGTAAACTCAACAATGTCCTGCCGCCTGCCATTATCAGCCCTTGGCCAAAAGAAGTACTGAGAAAGAAAAGACACCCCCCCCCCCCAAAAAAAAACCCACAAAAAACAGAAGCAGCCTGAAGAACTGTCAGCTATTGGCTGACCCAGTTGCTACTAACTGATGAACATGATCAATTTCATACACTCTCAGCATCTGACCAGGAAGCTCCATGACCATCCCACTCTCATGTCTGAAAACAGATTAAAAACAGACTATGTATGTACTACAAACACCAAACTGCACCCATTTTTTTGGTAGCAGAACAGACTCCTGCTTCCTTTGTCTTCCTCCCAAATGAAATCCTGGAATAATAAGCCTCTTCTAAGGTAGGGGCAAACCCAGGATTCAAACACAGGGAGTCTGGCCCAAGAGTCCATGCTGTCAAATTCATGTTATGCTCAAGTGATGTGAGGTGAGCAGAAGCTATGCCAGCCCAGCTCTATTCAAACTGCCACTACTGAAAACATGAAGCAAAATAGTTTGACACATTTACCTCAGAAAGCTCTACAAAATAGATAATCCTGTAGCTCCTATGTAGCTTAGATCAAAAGAATCCAGCAATTTCTTTAAACATTTATTATTATATATCTTATTCATGAAATTACAACTCATTCTATTGCCTGGGGTCTAAATAAAAATTGTAAATGTAAAGGAAATCAGTTGTACAAAAATATGAATATGCTGTATCTTTCTAATCCTTTCCTCATTTATCGTCATAGGAATATGTTACTTATAGAAGAAGTTATATGCTAACTTAGAAATAAGAGAGCAGAAAAGGTGGAAAAGGAAATAAGAGATTAGCAAAAATGAATCTGAGCGGTGTCAAGTCAATTATTTTTTGGCTCCACAGAATTATTGTGGGCTCAGGAGAAATAAGCAAAACAACTGACAAGAAGTACTTAATCTTCATTTTTATTATGAATTTCTTACTCTGTTTCATTGCCTTATATTTTATGAATTTTATTTCCTGTAACTTCTTATGATACGACATGATTATATGCTAGAATAAATAGCTTTCATCCATAGAAAACACAAAAAGTAGTGCAATCCTTAGGGTCAAGCAATTGATTAAAATGAAAGGTAATTATGGATATGTTATAAAATGCATACTTGCTTTTAAGCATTTTTTCTTTGAGCAAATTATAGCTCTTTTGCTATAGTTTCTGGGCCCATTGACAGGGCAATCAGTAATCTGAACTGTCAAATCCGTTTGGAGATAATGGAGCTTATCAGTTCTTGTGTTATAATTGCTTTTCCGAGGCCCCTCCCTCTGCCTGCCTTTTCCCCCATCACTTCCCCAATATACTTAATCCTGTTTAAATAGCAACATGTCAAACACCTCTGCTAATCAACTGGCTGGCATCCCCATGGAGATTTCTGCAGTTTTAAGCACTGCATTTCACTGTGTAAGGATTTTCCCCAAATGTTGACTTTTAGTTTTCAAGGTTACTGATGATGTGCTCTGGCAAATTAATCATTCTAACCACCTTAACAAAGAAGCTCATTAAAAAGACAAATACATTTATCAAGCAAATCATCAAGCAGATTATATACTTTCCACACATAATAGATTATAGCTGAATAAATGACTTGGGTATTTTATAATTAAATATGCAGAACACTAAATATTGTAATACTCAGATCCTTCATTGAGGAATGGGGTAGACTGAGTTTTATAGCATATAATTAATAATAGCACAATTTAGTTGCAATTATGTGAGTTAAAATTAGACATAGTACTTTGAATATACAAATTAAATAATATTTTGATATCATGATAAAGCATCAAATACAAAGACGTCTGAAGTTCAAATGATTGGAAATTTAATTTCTGTAGAATAACACTGTAGTTTGTATTTCCCATATCTAACAAATACATCATTCCTACCTTAGAAATAAGGCTTTAGGTTGGGAAGACACAGGTGTCTAGTCCTTTGCCCTCAGGCTGCGCTGTGACTGGAGTGATTATGTCTCTTGTCAGTCAAATAATGCTTTAAAAGCTTGGAAAAGGCCTAAAGGGCCTGTTTTCTCCTGGGTTGCAATCTTATCTCCTGCTAAGTCTCCCACCAACCTACCTCACACAAATCTAAGTTTTATCTGGAGAAGTTTGCTTTTCTATCTCTGGGTCTCCAAATTAATGGACCGTAGATAACCCTGAAACGCAGCCCTCAGGCAGAAAGGATCTCTCTTAACAAATCCATATTTCCTTATTTCTCTGTTTTTTAGTTTCAAAGTAAGTATATTGCTTTCTAGTAGAACCTTATACAAATATGTACAAAATAGCTAACAGGATTTTAATAATCCTAAGAACATTGCTATCAAATCCCCCAGTGCTTCTCAATGAATCCCAAAGGATAATAAGGTACAGTTTCATTAAAATTTATGTGACCATTTAACAAGCCTTTGCTAACTTCAGTGACTGGTGTCAAAGCCAAAACTGCACCAAGGTTAAGAAGATGAGAAAGACATTATTCAATGCTGTTGCAATAGTGGAGAGACCAGAAGTAAGTCTGAGCTCAACCTGATCAAAACAAAGGGAAGTAGAGTTTTTAAAGGCTTGGGAAGAAGGGAGAGTGTCATAGGCCATCTGTGTTTGCTAATTGGCTTTACCCAAAGGAAAAGTAAACTTTCTTGTGTCTTCATGATAAGAGGTAATGCTCTAACTTGGAGCAAGGGGCCCATCAAAGTGAGGCTTCAACCCTAATGCAGAGTTTGGGAGAGAGGGGCCTCTAAGTCCTTCAATGACTACATTTGAAAGGGATGGCTCCCAGGTCCTTGAGAAACATTCCTGGGTTGTGAAACTGGAAAGAGTCTTTCAAAAAGATTTACATCTCAGAGGGGCAGAGCAAGAATTTATAATTACAAGTTTTCTAAAGTAAATGTTCTTGGGGGCTTAGAGTAAGGAAGAAGCCTGTCTAAAAGCAGAGGGGAATATTAGGGCCCTTTTGGTCTCTGGGTAAGTTGGTATTTATTGCCTCTACCCTACTGCTCAACCTAGCTCCATTTTAGGGTCTGCTTCTTATGAATACATTTATTGTATCAAAATTCTGTCTCAAAATTCTTTATGGCACTTAAGAAAACTCAACCTAAGTTGGTTTAAACAATGAATTGATTGGGGGAAATTAAAGACTCAATCAACTAAAACTTCCAAAGATATGCAGCTTCAGGCTTACCGAATCTGCCCTCTTCTATGTGCTAGCTGCATTCTGTGGCCGACGTCCCGCATGATAGAGTGTTTTAATGGCAACAGCACTATGTGTTCACATTCAAGGAGAGAAATAGAGAGGTCTTTTTCACAGCTGTCAAATAAAAATCTTGAGCTTTACACTGACTAGACCACCCTTGAATCAGAGCTGGTGGCCAGAGTACCCTATGTACTAGCATTTCCCTGTTCAGTCACTGTGGTAATGCAGATGGAATTTTTATGACAAAGTAGGGGAGGGGCGGGGTTAATCCCTCCAAGCCTCTTGTTTGCTACACAGTGGAGAAGAGAAGTGAATTCTTGAGGAGCAGGGTTGGGGGAGAATTATCAAGTCTACTGCACTGTAGCTCCCAATATCCTTCTTAAATCTTGAACAGTCCTACAACCCACCAACAAATAAGATTTTTTCTACATGATAATATGTTACCACCCTAAATATGACTCATCCCAAACTGAACTCATTCTCTCCCTACTCATTGCCCTTCCTAAGTGTCCCACTTTGCTTTAGGGTCACTCTGAGGTATAATTTAAATCTAAGATCTATGTATTACTACTTGTGTGATTCACAGTAATTTACTAAACTCAATTGTTCTATTATAAAATAGGAATTACACTTTCTCCCTGATAAGATGTCATGGGAATTCAAAGAATCATCATTTGTAATGTGTCTTACAACCTGCCTGGCTCCAGGAAGAAATTCGTTTAAAGTCAATTCTTGTCCCTCCCTTCCCATTGTCCACCACAACAGGTTAAGCCTTTCTGTCTGGATTTTCAGATACTTCATCACCTCTATTAACCTATTCACTTATCACTTTATTTAGTGGAATCAAAATAATTTTTTGCCTGCCCTTAGTAAATGTCATGTTCTCTCTTAAGCTTTTGCTCACTCTTCCTAAACCACCTGGGAAGCCCTCTCTCCATCTCCATCCGCTCATATCTCTCTGATATGCCAAAGCACTGATGACAAGCCTTAGCTTCTCTCTCTCTGCTCTTAGAAGACTATGTGCTCTTAAAAGACCAAGCTATTGTCTCCGATTCCAATTCAGTTCCAATGAGGAAGAAAATGCAGCCATCAGTGGTGGACCTAGAGTCAGACAGGCCTGAACTGGGCTTGAACTGTTTGTTTCACTTATAATGTGTATGATTAATGCAACTCCATGTTTCTAAGTTTTGGTTTAAGCTGCTGAAAGGAAAGAAATGAGTACCTAGCTCATAGGTTGTCAAAATTAAAGATACACTCTAGGGCTTAGACTACTACTAATACCAAAAAGTGCTGTAATTACCATTACTGTTCCGGACATTGTATACCTAGGGCTCTGGGAGCAAGTCCTCTCATTGCATCTATATGGACAATCAACTAAAATTGTTTAAACACTCTTACTTTTTAAATCACTTCATTATTAACTTATTTGAAAATTCCCTGAGAATATTTTAACATTATAAAGAATTGTAAAGCTTTGATGAATTCTCCTTACATATTTTTTCCTAAGTTAGATGGGAGTAGATAAGAAATCTCTCTTCCATCACCTTTCAGATATGACCAAATGAATTAACACATTCAGAAGAACAAATTTAAGAAATCATTTCAGCTGGCTTCTCAGAATAAGGAAACTCCATAAAATCACATCATTCTAATTAGAAATTCATTCTTGCTGTCCAAAAATTTGAGAGTCACAGAGGACCACCTCTCAAAAGAAAAACCCTTTTCCTTGTCCTGTTTCTGAACAATTTGAGAAACAAAAGAGCAATTGATGGGAAACCAATACATTATTACTCCAAATTGGAGGACATGATTTAAGACAATTTTAGTGAAATGAGCAAGCTTATATTGAGCCTTCAATTTAGACAGACTTAATCCACTTCCTCCTGAGAGTAAATCCAGGCAACACTGAAGACTTCTCCGTAAGAGTGAAAACTAGCACCCAGGGTAGCAAAATAGCATTCTTATTCCTCTGATGCTAATGGCCCCTCTGAAAAAGAGCCACCACAGAAGAGCAGGCACCCCTCCCAACAGGGCAGAAATCCCTAAGGCCGAGCCTGTTCCCTGGAGGAAAGAGGGAGAAGCAGCACTGCACATGCCCAGTTCTTTCTGACAAGCTCGCAGCTAGGTAAGGTTCTTCACCTTCCTTCTGGTGGAGGAAGAGGTAAGGTAGAGAGAGGCTGCAGCCTGTTTATGGAAAACCTCCCTTCATGTAAACCAGAGGAATGGGGCAGTGATGTGCCTCTTTACTGCAATTGTACCCAAGGAGATGGTCAGATATTTTACCCTTTCCAAAAGAATACACAAATGAGATCCAATTCTCAGATCTGGTTAACACATACACAAATAGTCTTATTGTTGATAAAGTACTTCTTCTTGGCCTTAAACTAAGTGACATCAAGACAGTTTGTCTTAGTTTTTATTTTCTTATTTAAGATTTTATGATCTGTGCTTACTTTTTGGTTGAATACTTTTGTTTCCATTTTATTTCTTTTTACAGTTTGTATTTAGGAGAATTTTTGCTTGTTTCCCATTTGTTTTAGTGTTGGTAAAATTTCCTTTTATCAAAAAATAAAATTATGAGTTAATTTACTTTATCAAATGAATTATGGTACAGGGCTGTATACACATACAGTAAAAATTGTGAAGTCAGGAACTGGAAAACTAAAATTTCAGAAATATTGGTCTCAAGGACAAGAGTGATGTATATTCAGTGTGAAAATTGTTGTAATACTCCCCCTAGATATAAACTAGTAGAGTCAAAACCAGGTCCATGATAGCTGAAACGATGATTGCTGTTGTTCTTCTCTGAAAGCACTTGTTACTAATGGGCACACGAATGACAAATAAACAAGGCACCAATTCTGAAGGGCTTGCATATATAGCCACAGGTATCTCTGTTATCAGAGTCTTCTTTTTGTCCTGCCTTTTGCTGTGAAAGTGCTGTAAAATTGATGAGCATTCTTGGGAAACATCCACTGTCAGGTTGAGGCAGATGTTTCAGCAGCTGCTCTCACACTGTAAAGTGCCTTCTACAGAACACGGCCCAACACATGGAAGGCAGCATTCAGACTGGACAGGGCAGCAGCTGTGGCTGGAGCAGACCTTCCAGTGATGGAGCCCGTGGAGGAGTCGACATGGTTCCAAAAGACCACGAAGCTGGGCTGATGGAAATCTAATCACCTTCCTCTGTCTACTGTCATGCCAGCTGCCATGAACAGGGAGAAGGAGATGGACCAGCTGCTACCCTTGGGGTTAGGAAGCCTTTCATTCTGCAATGAATATCCTTGGGTGTTTTCTTTCCCCAAAATCTCATCAGCTTGTTGTCCCTGCTCCTCCATAGTTCTAAGATCAGTATTTATTCACTTAACTAATACTTATTGAGCTTCTGATGTGGCAGGTACTGTGAGATCCTAGGAATTCAATTACAAATGATAGATATGAGTCTCAAGAGAACATTTTTCCTCTCAAGGAGCCTAAGACTTATGGGGAAAATAATATATACGTTAAAATCTACATGCCATAACTGAGGGCTATGTTATTGGCAAACGATGGGCGTTCAGAAGAGAGATTCCTAACCAAGAGGTTGTATAGGACAGAGCCTGGTAAAGCATCTGCGAAGAGAAAGTGGATTTTATTCTAAGGACAAAGGGAAACAACTAAGGTTTGAAACAGGAGGAGAAGATCAACTCTGTCTTTAAAAAAAAAAGGTCATTGGAAGGAGGCACCTCTACTAGCTTTTTCCTGAGGCAACTCATCCCAATATGTCCAGGATTTACAGGCACTTTATTTAAAACATACAAGGGAGCCAAACTCGATCCCATGGAGGCTTAAGCAGCCCTGGAACCAGGAGCCAGGAGCAGGTCCCCTGAAAAAGATAATGGTGAGGAAATCCTAATTACTGGTTCCTGCTGGCAGCCTCCAGCTCTGGAGCTCCCAGGGGCTGCTGGTGGTCATGCTGAGGCAGATGGCCTCTCCAGGCCCAACTGTGCACTCAGGCCTCCCCTGTGATTCATCCCTTAATTTCTAGTCTGTCTGTGACTGAGAAGGTAAGAGTTTATTGCTATTTTTAGGGGATCAGATAGAAAGGTGACATCATTCTAGTCTTAAGATGCAACTCAAATATAGAAAAGACTGAATTTCAAGGGCAGCCTTCTCTCATCCTTTCTCCTCCTCCCCCACCTCCCCGCTCTTTGTTTCAAATCCTCCCACAACTATCACCTAGATTCGGGGCGTGCTCATGGGCATAAGAACAGAGCAGTAGCCCAGAGCAGATGCTCAGAAATGTGTCTCACACTTGGGTTTGAAGCTGCCTTGAAATCTTAATAACTTGATCTCTGAATTTGTGATTTTTAAGTTAAGTCAAATGGGACCCCTGATCTGGCAACCATGGACTTGGAGTCTCACCTTAAGTGCTGTCTCCCCTCCCACTGTCACCTTGTGTCCTCAGGATGGGCTCTCAGCTGGTCACTTTCCTGGCCTTGCCCACCAACGGTTCTGTTCAGCGATCAGGGCCTGAGGCACAGAAAAGGTCAGGTTCAGACACACACCAAACAATAAGTCGCTGTGCAGGGCCTCAGGCAACTGAGGTTCAGCTCAAACCCTGCTAATAAATATTTCTTTGTCTCAAGGAGTACAGCACTAAATAGCAATTAAAAGCACCATAAAAACACCAGTCAGGAGAGAAATCATAGAAAAAAAAGGAAAATGCTTCTTTTCTGCTTTTTGAATAAGAGACTACATTTTTATTTTGCTCTGGTACCCACATCTTATGTAGATGTAGATGGTCCTACTTAGAGCTAAGTAGCAAGTGTGCTCCTGGGATGCGCCAGGAGATCTTGGGTTTAATAGGATCCTGCTATCATGCATCATGTCCTAAACCCTGAGAAGGGTGTTAGCAGGATTGCTTTTGTTCCTTTTGTTGGCCTCACTTTCTGATAGTTTATGGTTTGATTTTAGGAACTTTATAGTATGGGCCTGCCAGGCATATTTTCTGGAAGAGCTGTAGTCTGAGGGAAATAATAAATACCAACTGGAAGGCAGGCCTTGGTGGGGAAATCCATCAGAGAGAAAGCATGGGGTAAGGCTCTGAGTATTGACCAAGAAAACTGCACATATGTCACTACTTTTCTAAACTGAACATTTGAAATTGAGGTGTACATAATGATTAAGATCTTTCTTAAGACCCACCTCATGCCTCTCGAACTTATAGCAGCAGTGTTATTTTGCCCTGTATGACCAAATAATTCTACGTTTTTACATTGCAATTAACACACTTGAATTCAAAGAAACTAATTTTGAAATACAATTTGCACATTCTGATTAATTTTTAAAGGACTAGTGGTTTTTCAAGTCACGCTTTGTGTTTATAATATGTTTGTGGAAATATTTGAGAGAGGAAATTAAAAGGATTTCTCACAAAGAGGGAGACACAATTGGGAGCAAAGCTATAGATAAAGATTAAATGCCATTTTTACAAGTGGGCTGGTTGCCAGAATAACAAAGAATTCTTTAAAGTGTTTTATCAGTTGGTTGATTTTGTGTGAAGGAAATCACTATTGAGGTGATGTAATGAAGTGTCTTCAGATGTGAGACTCAGAAATTGGGATGGGTTCTATCCTGTACACTGAATCAATTGAATCATTAAAAAAATTATGATAATAAGGATGGGGTCTATACATACTGATAAGAGAAAAATCTGAGCTTAATTTGAAAGCAGTGCCTTATATAAATTAGGCCTGCTCAACTCTTAACAGGATGATTTAAATTATTTCAGTCTTTCATAAGAGAAAAAATAGACCTTACATTTTAAATAAGTAAATTAAAACACCTTTATATTGAATCAAAATTCAACCAGTTTCTTTTGACTTGTAAAAAATTACATTTTAAGCTTAATTTGCTTGGAATATGTATAGATGATTGTTTCTGACCTTTTGCACAAAAATGTCATATTTACGTTTTATAAGTAATGAACTTAGGCAAGTTCAATCTGTGGCCATAAAAATCAGAAACTCAGAGTTTCTTCATTTTAGTGTCTGTCCCTTAAGGAAAGAGTGCTGTGTGCAGCTCTTTCTGGATCCCAGAAGGGTTCACGGATGTCCTGACCGCTGGGCAAGGCTTTAATAAAGTCACAAAATTGTATGTTGTCCTCAGTGCAGGTGTGCTCTGCTCCTGGGACCAGCACAGATGGAAAACAGCAGAATAAGCATTCTATTTACTTCCAGGTTTAAATCCCCAGCGAGCACATCACCAAGGTGAATTTGGTGTTCAATTCTGTGGCCCATCTCAGAAGGATATATTTTCTCCCTTCTGCATTACATTATCAGCTCCCTGAACTGTCTTGTAATTCAATGATATGTATTGCCTAAACTAGTATATGAATAAAGTAATTTTTTAACTTATAATTGTAATTTTAAGAACCATTGTTAAGTGCCTATCAGATGCCAGGCCATGAGTGGCACTGGAGCTACAGGGTAGATACTGTCATTGCCCTTTGGACAGGAACAAGGGGATGGCACACTATAAAAAAGAAACTCCAAGCATTAGTGAAAAAGCAAGGAAGCTGGCATAATACTGGGAAACCAGAAAACAGTGGGAGACAATCGCTCTGTATAGTAGAGCAGAGGTTTCAGTACAAAACTATTTTAAAAGAAAAAAAAAAAGCCAATACGATTAATAATATAAAAGTCCAGATTTGCTAAAAGGTACTTTAACAAAGAAGTTTACCCTTGCCTTATAAGAGAAATGAGTATTAGATTGTAATAAAGCTGTAGAAATATATAAGCAAGGTATATATACAAGATATACAGAAATATACAAGATAGGTAAAATTTCAAATCATGTTTTGCTAAATATACTGCAGAATTCTAACTTAAACTCTATTCTTTCAAGATCCAATTGAAGTTAGTCCCACACATACTTACACATGCATATTGAGTGCCTACCATGTTTCATGCATTGTGGTTGGTACTGCAGAGAAGAATAAAGGAAACACATATGATTATACTATAATGATAAGATGTGCTGAAATGTCACTGAAATGTTGGGTGTTAAGACAAAGGACAGATTATTTTGATCTCTGAGTGTTTGGAGATTTTCTTCCTAATCTTGCTTGTTTAAATTGAAATAATTTATAACAAAAAATACTACTTTTGTTGGTTTATAAAAGATTGATAATTTACAAATATCCTTTCCTTCACTAACAATGTTGTAGACTTGGCTAAGTAACTCTATTTGGTGGATGAAGTGATTAATTTTGTAGAGTTGGACACTTTTTTACTTAAAAAAAATCTCAAACTAAAGCACATCATTATCTCCCCTCCCCAGCATTAACTAACTGCCCAAAATGATCATAACTGGCTTATTTTAACAATTGGCTGATTGTAAACAAAAGTTAATTCTGATTTTCATTTTATTTTATAACTAAATCTTATTTTATTAAAATTTCCTCAGGCCTTTCCTACTTGTAATGAATAAACTACAAATCATATTTTCCATTTGGAATAGTTCTCATCCCCTAGGAAAAAATCAATACATCAAAATTAAATTTCAAAACTGCATTAACAACATCTTTGAAGTCAGGTACTAATAGTCTATGAGTGGAAACCAAATTATGGAGTTATTATATGTGAACAATATAATTATTTTTACCACCTTTTACTTTATAAGATACAACAAAAAAGGAACTAAATCTAGTATAAGGATTCAGTTAGAAAATGGAAGTGTGTTTCTATCATCTTAATATCACTGAATTTAATGATTTCATGTGAGCATTAGTTTTAATTTGCAGAATTTGAATTAAAGCGTGGATTTTAAAAAGCTTTAGCAAAATAGAAAAACTAAAGAAAATATAAATTATTGGATTTAAGCAATTGCCCTCTAGAACAGTACACTAACTCCTGAAAGACTTGAAAGTATTACTTAATAGGATAGGAGAGCTGGAAGAAATTTTAGAAATCGATGAATCCAATCACATTCCTTTTGAAGAAAATGAGACCCATAACAGTGAAATGATAGATATGAGTCTCAATTTCATCTCATAAGAAGTATTCTCATATAACCTCCTTTTTCTCCATCTACTTTCCCTCATGTATTGCTCTCAGTATTTGGGGCCTAACTTCTTGGGAAATGTTATTACTTGTGATGCCTAGTTATGGTCATCATACTTTCTGCTCCATGAGGGCAGGCATTTGTGTCTGTTCTGTTCTGATGTGTCCCTTGGTACATCCTTCTTTGTGTAGCTAAGGGAGTCTCAAAGCAGGTAGATGGATTTGGAGAATTGGGAACACATAGTGGACTCATTGTCAGGACCTAAAAACTGTGTGGCATCATTGTGTAAGATAAGCCATCATGATTTTGACCAGCCATTTAATTCTTTGAAGATTGTACTATCCTTAATTCTTTGAAGACTATGTTATTTTTCCTTAATATGATGTGGCAGAGGCTGCTAATTGAATTCCTCATGTCCATTTTCCCTTCTTAATTCAATCACAACATCTTCTCCATTTGCCAGGGCACATGACTGCTTAGTTAGAGATTGCATTTGCCCCTCTACCTGCAGCTAGATATGCCCATGTAATGAAGCCAGTAGGATCGGGGTGTGGAGGAGTTTGCGTAGTCTGTCCCCAGAGCTTAAAAGGAAGCAAACTGTGTGCCACCTCCTCTTTCTCTCTTCTCACTGGCTGAAATGTGAACATAGTGAAAGTGAATTGGCCCTAATTGTGAAGAGAAAGACCGCACTCAGTGATGGGGGAATTAAAACAAAAAACAAAAAACAGGTGGAATCAGGGTTTCTGGGTAGCCTCATGGTGTACAGTTTCCCTTTCCCCCGACCTGCCTACTAGCTTTAACTAAAAGTCAAATAAACTTTCAGTCTGGTTTAAGCCAGTATTTATTGTTTTCTGATAAAGACCTTCAAACTTGAGGGCCTATAACCTCCAAAATAGACAAGAATAAATACTCTATATGTATCCTTGAGAAAGAGAAGTTGTGTGTGTGTGAGTGGGCACATTTGGAAAAGATTAACTACAAAATAAATAAATGCAATACAATATGAGTGTGCATAGAAAAATGTACCGAACAGCAGAGGGAATCTTTAACTCATACGTGCCAGGAATTTGAAGAAAGTCTTCACAAAATAGATTTCAAGATTGCCTTTGCTTGCTTGTCAGTTGCCTTCAATTTTTCTAGATTCTTCAAAGCTTGCCATCTTTCACACTAGATATTGAGTTCCAATACCTAAAACATTTACACATAATCAAAGACCTTAGTTTGATATATCATTTAAATGACCTCAGTTGAGGTTTATGCTGTATATCTTGGAGGATTTTAGCTCTGAGGTATCTCTGAATTTCACTGGTCATCTTCTCTAGGCAACCCTCTCCTACAATTCCTTGCCTGGGGCTCTTGCAGGCACTCATTAACAATTTTTATTACAGAAGTATTTGCATTCAAAATACATGTGTGTGTGTATAATTTATGTATTTACTTATATTTAAATAATGGCATTGGAATAGTGCTACAAGTTTTTTGTTATAGGTAAAACAAACATCTGTTGATTGGTTTGCTCTCTTGAATATGTAGAAGGAAACAAATTTAGTTTATTTAAGAGAGAATTTTCATTTAAGAAATTTGTAGGTTGAGTTGGGACTTTTATTGTCATTTATGATAATTACATCACAAGGTAGTCAGAGTATATATGCGATCTCTTTTGAGGGCATTATTCCTTTTCTTTCAAATACTATGAACCTGACCATGATAGGGAACCTGATATGTGAGCTTGAACAGTTCATAGCTCCCTCACAGGGTTAGGGGAACAATTACATTACATAATATCAGGGAAACTTGCTAAAACATTTGTTACACCAGACACACTTTAATTTTTTCTCTTTCTTTAGTTTCAGTTTTCATCACCAACTAATAAAAGTAAAAATTTTAAAACTTATTCCTCTGAAACTGAGTGTAAGCCAATGGATTAAGTCTATATGGGAACAAGCTACTCTTATTCACACTAGTAAAATAACTATATTACTAATGTGGATAATAATAGATGACATTTAATGGAAACTTTTATGAGCCAGTCATGGTATAGGCATCATCACAGAATAATATTATTGCAGAGCTCCGATTATGATCCTGATTTTACAATGAAGAAATTAAAGATTACAGACACTCAGGAATGTGCCCAAGATCACACAGCTAATAAAGTAGTTTGTCTATATGAATCCAGAGCCCATGTTATTAACACTACAACATACTTTTCTATAGTGTTTATCCACTTGGTAATTCTGAAAATCTGTATTTTCCTGAAATGTTTGAATTGAAGATGGTGAAAGTCTCAAGTTACTGGACAATGGCAGAGTTTTCACTTTATTTTGCTAGGAGGCAACAGCAAGCATTTGTTGCTCTTTTCTTCCACCTCTGAACACAAGCAAGTTAGATTTTTAGAAAAGACCATGACAAATAACTGAATGTGGTCTGGATCAATAAAGCAGCTGCTGTAAAACAGCCTTGGGCCCCAGAATTTCTGCTAAACTATCAACTTCTAATGTCAGAGTGTTCTTTGAAGGATGAAAGTCAGACTGATATCTTGAAAGTAATTTTCTTTTTGTATGTCTGTGATTGAATTTGGGTCAGTTTTCCAAATTGTTTAATAAGACAACACAAATGCACACATCTCCTACAAACAAAGCAATGATGATTCACAGAATTCTAAAAATGTCTTAAGGGGGAAAAACATCTTGGTCAAATAATAATTACATATTTACATACTATGTAAATTTCACTTAAAACAAAGGAGGATAAGATACTTTTTAGGATTTGTTATATCTAATCATTTAATCCTGTTTTTTACATATATATATGTAGGTGTGTTTGTGTATATATATACGTACACACACACACATATATATTTATATTATATATATTTATATTTTGTGTATATAAAACCTTTTGGAAAACTACATGAAAGTATCAAGAGAACATTATGGTTGTTAAAAATACCTGAAAAAATATTAAGCCCACTGGAGGACCTTCAAGATGGCAGAGGAGTAAGACGTGGAGATCACCTTCCGCCACTGCCAGGGTCCCGTGATCCAGGGACAACTTCCCCAGGAGAACACATGGCGTGCCTCAGGCTGGTGCAATGTCACATTTGTCTCTGCCACTGCAGGCTCGCCCCGCATTCTGTACCCCTCCCTCCCCCTGGCCTGAGTGAGCCAGAGCCCCCTAATCAGCCGCTCCTTTAACCCCATCCTGTCTGGGTGAAGAACAGACGCCAGAGGGCGACCTACATGCAGAGGTGGGGCCAAAACCAAAGATGAACCCCAAGAGCTGTGGGAACAAAGAAGAGAAAGGGAAGTTTCTCCTTGCAGCCTCAGGAGCAGTGGATTAAATCTCCACAATCAACTTGATGTACCCTGCATCTGTGGAATACTTCAATAGACAACGAATCATCCCAAAATTGAGGCAGTGGACTTTGGTAGCAACTGTAGACTTGCGGTTTGCTGTATGCGACTGACTAGTTTCTGATTTTTATGTTTATCTTAGTTTAGTATTTAGCGCTTGTTATCACTGGTGGATTAGTTTATTGGTTTGATTGCTCACTTCTTTTTTTAAATTACTTTTTAATTTCTTTATTTTAATAACTTTATTTATTTTATTTTATTTATTTTCTTTCTTTTTTTTCTCCCTTTTCTTCTGAGCCATGTGGCTGACAGGGTCTTGGTGCTCCGGCTGGGTGTCAGGCCTGAGCCTCTGAGGTGGGAGAGCCGAGTTCAGGACATTGGACCACCAGAGACCTCCCAGCCCCACATAATATCAGTCAGCGAGAGCTCTCCCAGACATCTCTATATCAATGCTAAGACCCAGCTCCACTCCACTCAACGATGAGCAAGCTCCAGTTCTGGACAGCCCATGCCAAACAACTAACAAAACAGAAACAAAACCCCACCCATTAGCAGAGAGGCTGCCTAAAATCATAATAAGGTCTCAGACACCTGAAAACACACCACCAAATGTGGTCCTGCCCACCAGAAAGACAAGATCCAGCCTCATCCACCAGAACAGAGACCAGTCCCCTCCACCAGGAAGCCTACACAACCCACTGAACCAAAATTACCCACTGGGGCATTCACCAAAAACAACAGGAACTATGAACTTGCAGCCTGCAAAAAGGAGACCCCCAAACACAGTAAGTTAAGCAAAATGACAAGACAGAGAAATATGCAGCAGATGAAGAAGCAAAGTAAAAAGCCACCAGACCAAACAAATGAAGACGAAATAGGCAGTCTACCTGAAAAAGAATTCAGAGTAATGATATTAAAGATGATCCAAAATCTTGGAAATAGTATAGAGAAAATACAAGACACATTTAACAAGGACCTAGAAGAACTAAAGAGCAAACAAACAATGATGAACAACACAATAAGTGAAATTAAGAATTCTCTAGAAGGAATCAATAGCAGAATAACTGAGGTAGGAGAACGGATAAGTAAGGAAGATAAAATAGTGGAAATAACTACTGTAGAGCAGAATAAAGAAAAAATAATGAAAAGAATTGAGGATAGTCTCAGAGACTGCTGGGACAACATTAAATGCACCGACATTCGAATTTTAGGGGTCCCAGAAAAAGAAGAGAAAAAGAAATGGACTGAGAAAATATTTGAAGAGATTATAGTTGAAAACTTCCCTAATATGGGAAAGGAAATAGTTAATCGAGTCCAGGAAGCACAGAGCATCCCATACAGGATAAATCCAAGGAGAAACATGCCAAGACACATATTAATCAAACTATCAAAAATTAAATACAAAGAACAAATATTAAAAGCAGCAAGGGAAAAGCAACAAGTAACACATAAGGGAATCCCCATAAGGTTAACAGCTGATCTTTCAGCAGAATCTCTGCAAGCCAGAAGGGAGTGGCAGGACGTATTTAAAGTGATGAAAGGGAAAAACTTACAACCAAGATTACTCTACCCAGCAAGGATCTCATTCAAATTCGACAGAGAAATTAAAAACTTTACAGACAAGCAAAAGCTAAGAGAATTCATCACCACCAAACCAGCTTTACAACAAATGCTAAAGGAAATTCTCTAGGCAGGAAACACAAGAGAAGGAAAAGACCTACAATAGCAAACCCCAAAGAATTAAGAGAATGGTAATAGGAACATACATATTGATAATGACCTTAAATGTAAATGGAATAAATGCTCCAACCAAAAGACATAGACTGGCTGAAGGGATACAAAAACAAGACCCATATATATGCTGTCTACAAGAGACCCACTTCAGACCTAGGGACACATACAGACTGAAAGTGAGGGGATGGAAAAAGATATTCCATGCAAATGGAAATCAAAACAAAGCTGGAGTAGTAATTCTCACATTAGACAAAATAGACTTTAAAATAAAGACTATTACAAGGGACAAAGAAGGACACTACATAATGATCAAGGAATCAATCCAAGAAAAAGATATAACAATTGTAAATATTTATGCAGCCAACATAGGAGCACCTCAATATATAAGGCAAATACTAAGAACCATGAAAGAAGAAATTGACAGTAACACAATAATAGTAGGGGACTTTAACACCCCACTTTCACCAATGGACAGATCATCCAAAATGAAAATAAATAAGGAAATACAAGCTTTACATGATACATTAAACAAGGTGGACTTAATTGATAATTTAGGACATTCCATCCAAAAACAACAGAATACCCTTTCTTTTCAAGTGCTCATGGAATATTCTCAAGGCTAGATCATATCTTGGGTCACAAATCAAGCCTTGGTAAATTTAAGAAACTTGAAATCGTATCAAGTATCTTTTTGACCACAATGCTATGAGACTAGAAATAAGTTGCAGGAAAAAAACTGTAAAAAATACAAACACCTGGAGATTAAACAATATGCTACTAAATAAGCAAGAGATCACTGAAGAAATCAAAGAGGAAATCAAAAAATATCTAGAAACAAGTGACAATGAAAACACAATGACCCAAAACCTATGGGATGCAGTAAAAGCAGTTCTAAGAGGGAAGTTTACAGCAATACAATCCTACCTGAAGAAACAAGAAACATTGCAAATAAACAACCTAACCTTACACCTAAAGCAATTAGAGAAAGAAGAACAAAAATCCCCGAAAGTAGGCAGAAGGAAAGAAATCATTAAGATCAGATCAGAAATAAATGAAAAAGAAATGAAGGAAACAATAACAAAGATCAATAAAACTAAAAGCTGGTTCTCTGAGAAGATAAACAAAATTGGTATACCATTAGCCAGACTCATCAAGAAAAAAAAAAGGGAGAAGACTCAAATCAATAGAATTAGAAATGAAAAAGGAGAAGTGACAAATGACACTGCAGAAATACAAAAGATCATGAGAGATTATTACAAGTAACTATATGCCAATAAATTGATCAACCTGGAAGAAATGTACAAATTCTTAGGAAAGCACAACCTTTGGACTGAACCAGGAGGAAATTGAATATATAAACAGACCAATCACAAGCACTGAAATTGAAACTGTAATTAAAAATCTTCCAACAAACAAATCCCAGGACCAGATGGATTCACAGGTGAATTCTATCAAACATTTAGAGAAGAGGTAACACCTATCTTTCTGAAACTCTTCCAAAATATAGCAGAGGGAGGAACGCTCCCAAATTCATTGTATGTGGCCACCATCACCCTGATACCAAAACCAGACAAAGATGTTACAAAAAAAGAAACTACAGGCCAATATCACTGATGAACATAGATTCAAAACCCTCAACAAAATACTAGCAAACAGAATCCAACAGCACATTAAAAGGATCATATACCATGCTCAAGTGGGGTTTATCCCAGGAATGCAAGGATTCTTCAGTATATGCAAATCAATCAGTGTGGGATCATATACCATGATCAAGTGGGGTTTATCCCAGGAATGCAAGGATTCTTCAGTATATGCAAATCAATCAGTGTGATACACCATATTGACAAACTGAAGGATAAAAGCCATATGATAATCTCAGTAGATGCAGAAAAAGCTTTTGACAAAATTCAACACCATTTATGATAAAAACTCTCCAGAAAGTAGACATAGAAGGAACTTACCTCAACATAATAAAGGACATATATGAGAAACCCACAGCCGACATTATTCGCAATGGTGAAAAACTGAATCCATTTCCACTAAGATCAGGAACAAGACAAGGTTGCCCACTCTCACCACCATTATTCAACATAGTTTTGGAAGTAATAGCCACAGCAATTAGAGAAGAAAAAGAAATAAAAGGAATCCAAATCGGAAAAGAAGAACTGTTATTGTTTGCAGATGACATGATACTATACATAGAGAATCCTAAAGATGCTACCAGAAAACTACTAGAGCCAATCAATGAATTTGGTAAAATAGCAGGATACAAAATTAATGCACAGAAATCTCTTGCATTCCTCTATACTAATGATGAAAAATCTGAAATAGAAATTAAGGAAACACTCCCATTCACCATTGCAACAAAAATAATAAAATACCTAGGAATAAACCTACCTAAGGAGACAAAAGACCTGTATGAGGAAAACTATAAGACACTGATGAAATAAAGATGATACAAACAGATGGAGAGATATACCATGTTCTTGGATTGGAAGAATCAACATTGTGAACATGACTCTACTACCCAAAGCAATCTACAGATTCAGTGCAATCCCTATCAAACTACCACTGGCATTTTTCACAGAACTAGAACAAAAAATTTCACAATTTGTATGAACACGCAAAAGACCCTGAATAGCCAAAGCAATTTTGAGAAAGAAAAACGGAGCTGGAGGAATCAGGCTCCCTGACTTCAGACTATACTACAAAGGTACAGTAATGAAGACAGTATGGTACTGGGACAAAAACAGAAATATAAATCAAAGAAACAGGATAGAAAGCCCAGAGATAAAGCCACGCTCATATGATTACCTTGTCTTTGATAAAGGAGGCAAGAATATACAATGGAGAAAAGACAGCCTCTTCAATAAGTGGCGCTGGGAAACTGGACAGCTCCATGTAAAAGAATGAAATTAGAACCCTCCCTAACACCATACAGAAAAATAAACTAAAAGTGGATTAAAGACCTAAATGTAAGGCCAGACACTATAAAACTCTTAGAGGAAAACGTAGGTAGAACACTTTATGTCATAAATCACAGCAAGATCCTTTTTGACCCACCTCTGAGAAAATGGAAATAAAACCAAAAATAAACAAATGTGACCTAATGAAAGTTAAAAGCTTGTGCACAGCAAAGGAAACCATAAACAAGATGAAAAGACAACCCTCTGAATGAGTGGAAATATTTTCAAATGAAGCAACTGACAAAGGATTAATCTCCAAAATATACAATCAGCAGAGGCAGCTCAATATCAAAAAAGCAAATAACCCAATCCAAAAACGGGCAGAAGCCCTAAATAGACATTTCTCCAAAGAAGATATACAGATTGCCAACAAACACATGAAAGGTTGCTCAACACCACTAATCATTAGAGTAATGCAAATCAAAACCACAATGTGGTCTCACCTCACACCGGTGAGCATGGCCATCATTAAAAAATCTACAAACAATAAATGCTGGAGAGGGTATGGAGAAAAGGGAACCCTCTTGCACTGTTGATGTGAATGTAAACTGATACAGCCATTTTAGAGAACAGTATGGAGGTTCCTTAAAAAACTAAAAATAGATATACCATATGACCCAGCAATCCCACTGCTGGGCATATACCCTGAGAAAACCATAATTCAAAAAGAGTCATTTACCACAATGTTCATTGCAGCACTATTTACAATAGCCAGGACATGGAAGCAACCTAAGTGTCCATCCACAGATGAATGGAGAAAGAAGATATGCCACATATATACAATGGAATATTAGCCATAAAAAGAAACGCAATTGAGTTATTTATAGTGGGGTGGATGGGTCTAGAGTCTGTCATACAGAGTGAAGTCAGAAAGAGAAAAACAAATACTGTATGCTAACACATATATATGAAATCTAAAAAAAACAAATGGTTCTGAAGAACCTAGGGGCAGGACAGGAATAAAGATGCAGACATAGAGAATGGACTTGAGGACACGGGGAGGGGGAAAGGTAAGGTGGGACGAAGTGAGAAAGTGTCATTGACATATAAATACAAGCAAATGTAAAATAGATAGCTAGTGTGAAGCAGCCGCATAGCACAGGGAGACCAGCTTGGTGTTGTGACCACCTATAGGGGTGGGATAGGGACGGTGGGAGGGAGATGCAAGAGGGCAGGGATATGGGAATATATATTTGTAAGTATAGCTGTTTCACTTTGTTATACAGCAGAAACTAACACAACATTGTAAAGCAGTTGTACTCCCATAAAGATGTTAGAAAAAAATATTAAGGCTGATTGTCTTATGGTAGTATTATGGGAGATATAAAGAATTGAAAGGACATTGTGAATATTTCCTTACTAGAGATCAACACGCAGTAGTCGAAAGCCGGGAGTGAATTCTCCACTTGGCTGTGTCTCTGTGTTTGTGATTATGGCACGTCATTTGGCCAATAGATTGCTCTTACATAAAAAAAGTTTCCCTAGATATTTCTTTTTTTTTTTAAATTAATTAATTAATTTATTTACTTATTTATGGCTGTGTTGGGTCTTAGTTTCTGTGCGAGGGCTTTCTCTAGTTGTGGCAAGCGGGGGCCACTCTTCATCGCAGTGCGTGCGCCTCTCACTATTGAGGCCTCTCTTGTGGCGGAGCACAGGCTCCATACGCACAGGCTCAGTAATTGTGGCTCACGGGCCTAGTCGCTCCGCGGCATGTGGGATCTTCCCAGACCAGAGCTCGAACCCGTGTCCCCTGCATTGGCAGGCAGATTCTCAACCACTGCGCCACCAGGGAAGCCCTTCCTAGATATTTCTTAAGATCTTATCAAGTTCTAAACTTTCTGGGACTTCCTTTAGCAATTTTTAAATTTTGGTCCACTTGGAATAACAAACGGATTGCTTTCTAAGTTGTTCTTCCTGTCGATTAATTATAGAAACTGTTTTTTATTCTTTGTAAAAATACAGATTCCAGATCAGAATCACGTGTTCCTCCCACCATAACTGCTGCTGCCCAGGGAAACGGTAGGAACAGGAGGCCACTCCTGCTATGTTCCTAAGTTAACCATTTTGCATTTGAATTTTGCTTTTTTGACCTCTCTCTTTGCATGCCTTTTCTGACGTGTGATACTATTGTAAATCTGTGAACTTTCATTAATGAATATATTAGCTGAATTTTTAACTCTTAGGTGATGTGACCTTAATAATGCACTTCTACATTATATACTGTACTTAAAGAGTGTACCTCTACTGTTGCTGTCTAAAGCGATGATAGTGAAAAATACTCAGAAAAATGTCACTAGATGACAAAAAGTGTTCTGAATTAAGAATGATAAAATAAAAGGCACAAACAGTTCTTGCTTCTGTAGCACTCTTAACGAGTGCGTTGGAATAGTCCAAAGAATATCAGTGTGCCTCTGAGCAAATATGTATAAACCTCCATAAGTTCATGATGATTATCAAAGAAATGAGAGAAAACCAAATGACACACAAGTAAATAAATTATTGAAAGTAACTAAGGCACCTACAACTTATTCTGTCCCTTTCGTTCTACCTGTATTTCAGGGTATGCAAATAATTTCAGCCAAGAAGAAAAATTATTTTCTTCATAGATAAACTTATGCTAAATTGTTCAAGGAACGATAAAATTAGAAAATAACCAATTTGCTGTGCCTAATTAAATAATTGTTTCAAGCAGTAATCATCAATCAATGAAACCATTTGGTAAAGGGTGGATGGGAAACTTGCAATGGAAGGATCAGGTATTGCAACCTGAAACCACAAGTCAACAGCTAAAGGTGGGACCACAGACATTACCTGCCTCCTGATGTGATACCCACAATACTAGTCATGATGTGATGCCTACAGCACTACTCATGAAGTATTCTTTCCCCAAACGTGGAATCTGCATCTAGATCTAATCGAGAGTTATAGGAAATGTGGATAAGGATGTTAGAGATCAAATTAAATCAAGTTAAATGACACCAGAAGAAAACAAATGGAAAAATCAGAATATGTAATTTTCTACAGGACAACTGACTCAGTCTTTGCAACAAAGAGAAAAAATAAATTAAGCACAAGGAGAGCGCTTGAATGCTTTGCTCTAGATCAAAGGACTTAAGAGACACAATCCAGTACAATGTATGGGCCTTACTTCAGATCCTTACTTGAACCTACGATAAATTGTAAAAACACCCTTCTAAAACAAACATTAAAATTTCATTATGGACTGATCTAAGATGATAGTGGAATTATTTTACTTTAGTTAGATACAATGACGACATTATAGTTACATTTTTAGAAATCCACATTTTTAGAGATAATGTGAAATATGTAGAGGTGAAGTGACATGACACTTGGGATTTGCTTTAAAATACTTCATTAAATATAGATGGATAGATAGATAGATTGTTATAAATAAAGGAAATGTGGCACATTTGGATAATTGGATGTTATCTTTATTGGGGCTCATTTAGCTAATTAACAATTTAACTGTTCTCCCTACTTTTGTGGTGTCTGTTTGTTTATAATAAAATTAATCAATGATATGTTGCATTGACTTAGGAATCACATGAAACTAAAAGGTTTAATTGCTTTATGATAATCACTTCTCAGCTCAGACCTGCACATTCTTGATCTTGTATCTCTTTAAAAAAATAGGATTAAGTTCAAAATGTAACATTCTATGTCAAAAGTAGTTGGTACAATGAACCATATACAGCCAGACGGCTAAAGATATTTAATATCACTGAATTTCATGCCTGTCTTAGATGATTAAAGCAGAAAACTCTAAACTTAGAGAAATCTGTCTGCGGCACATCATTTCCTCTATAGTGTGGTATTTTTCTAAGCACCGGTAACTCTTAGGATTATGAGTTCTTTTGACTATAATATAACTTCTTCCAGAATTTCCCACAATCCTCTATGGATTAATTTTCTAGTTTTAGGGGTTTTTGCCATAAACAAAGTACCACAGACTGGGAGGCTTGAACAGCAGAAATTTATTTCCTCACCATTCTGCAGTCTAGAAGTCCAAGATCAAGGGGTTGATTTCTTCTGAGGACCTCCCTTTTTTGCTTATAGGTGGTGGTCTTCTTCCTGTGTCTTCATATGGTCTTCCCTCTGTGTCTATCTGTGTCCTGATCTCCTCTTCTTATAAGGACACCAGTCCTTGGATTAGGGCTCACCCTAATGACCTCACTGTAGCTGAATTACCTCTTTAAAGGTTCTATCTCCAAATAGAACCACATTCTGAGATACTGGGGGTTAGGACATCAACATAGGAATTGGGGGGGGGATGTAATTCAGCCCATAACACCCCATTATGGCCAGAAATGTAAATTAAGCAAGACTTAAGAGAACTAAGATTACCAGAATGATAACTGAAGTTGGCAGAAGGAAAAACAGGACTTAGCAAAGAAAATTATTACCTAAGTATGGAGGTGGCCTTTGAACCCAGCCTTGGATCTTAGTGTTCTAAATCTGTATAAATAAATGAAAATCATCAGGCTGGATATGTAATATCTATTTCATATGAGAAAGATCACTTAAAACTTGGAAGACAATTATCATTTCACATTTAACTGTCAAGTAATCATCTCATGATATAAATTTAACTCTTCCTCTTTTGTAGTTCATCTGTATCCTATTGTGCCCTATCAATACTTGCTCATAGTGTTGTAGACTTTTAAATTTTCTTGTGCCCTCATTGAAGAATTCGTTTCGTCACCTCTCAGGATGTTGCACTATTATTCCTCTAGCATGTCACCACTAGCTGCTCCTCACTACACTGAGATGCTTTCTTCAGCTCTAGTTTTACTGGGGGTTGAAAGGGAATATTCCAGTAGTGGGTATGTTTTGTACTGTGAACAAATCAAATTATTTCTTAGAAGTGGGTGAAGTATAAATGATAAGTCTATCGATGAACTATAGAGCTTGCTGGATTAAACTGAATTGACATGAACAATGATTCTGATTCAGGAATGAATTTGGTTAAGCATCACTTTATTCTAGAATTTCCAGTGCCTGCATTTGATGAGACAAATGTTTGATGGGCTTGCTAATTTGATACTGAAGATTAATCGGGTACTTTGTGAAAGACTAATAATGACGTAAAAAAGAAAATAAGAAGTTAACTCTGAAAGCAAGGACTCCACCATTTTAGCAGGAATAAATCTGTCTTCATCAGTAGCAACCACTGAGATTAATATTAATTATAAGCAACATACAAAAGATGGATTACTTCTGTCCATTTCTTTAGCTCGTTCTTTTATTCAAATAATATCATGGGTCTGAAAAGAGAAAACTACTCCTTGTGAGGAAACTGCTCATCCGTGTTAGGTAAATTAACTCTTCCAGGGCACTAAGGTATAATTTAGGAAATGGTGTCTTTCTGTGCATGAAATGTTACCCCCATGTCCTTTAGTTACTTACTCATCTCCATACTATTAAGTATGTGCAATTAGGTCTCTCTTCACTTGTTTTCCTTAACTGAACCTCAGTTTTTAAAAATAGACCTGAAATAATTGTGTTTGACTTATTTAATAAGTAAAAATAAATTTCCCTAAAATATCCATATTATATTTTTTAACATTCAAAAATTAACAGTTAGGGCTTTTCTGGTGGCGCAGTGGTTAAGAATCTGCCTTCCAATGCAGGGGACATGGGTTCGAGCCCTGCTCTGGGAAGATCCCACATGCCACAGAGCAACTAAGCCCATGTGCCACAACTACTGAGCCTGCACTCTACAGCCCGTGAGCCACAGTTACTGAGCCCACGTGCCGCAACTATTGAAGCCCGCACTCTGCAACAAGAGAAGCCACCGCAATGTGAAGCCTGCACACTGCAATGAAGAGTAGCCCCTGCTCGCCGCAACTAGAGAAAGCCCACGCACAGCAAAGAAGTCCCAACACAGCCAAAAATAAATAAATTAATTAATTTTTAAAAATTAACAGTTAAGTATTTGTAAATATCTAACTAAAAATAAAAAGCTGAGTTTGTATTTTTTTTAAATAGAACTAATAAAGCCAATTCTATGAATTACAGATAAATGACCCACATATTGTGAGTCTGATACCGGGAATGTTTTTACTAAGAAGACTTGTGATAAGGTATGATTGATATAAAAGTACTTTGCAGAAGTCTGGATTGATGTATTATAGTTGATTATAATATCATATAGGCTTTGTCCCTGTGCCATATCTAGGTCTTTTACAAAAGCAATAGCCCTTGACTGGCTATATGGTTAAAACCATTTCCTGGATCCCTAATTTCTCTTAGGATCAATCAAAAATTTTAACAAGTCTTACTAGGCCCTCTGCTTAACTTTGTAAGAGTTTAACATCTCTTCACACCAACTCCTTACTCAGATAACATACGAAATCATGTTTATACAACAACTCTTTTAGTTAACAGCTCGTGTGATGGACACTGTGATTGATGGTTAAAAAGAAAGCTGTTGATGCCAGGGAACTTAGAGTTTAGCTAGTGTTTTGTAATATAGATTCTGAATTTCTTTTCGTTCATCAAACCTGGGGTGTTCTTGTCTCGCTTTCACTCCCTTTTCATCTTCGGGGCTTCACAAATGCTGTTCCCTCTGCCTGGAACAGGTTTGCTCTGTCCCCTTCCTCCAACCCTTCAATCTTTTTCATTGGATGAGTACCATTTAGCCTGCATCAGTCAATATGAGCTTTGTATCTTCAGAAAAAATACTTCCCACCTCCACCTCTACAAATACAAATGTTCTGCATTTTGTGCACTTATTTTGTGCTTCAGTTACAGCAAATACTCTACTTTTGTTTAGTACTTATCATATTGGAGATTACCACTAGCAGAAGAGAATCTCCATAAGGCCAAGGACATTGTTTATCTTGTTTTTTTTATTTTATCCCTACCATCTAGCAAACTACCTGGAACATATAGCTGTTGGATAAATATTTGTTGAATTAAATATTTAATATATATTTGGTGTACTCTGTGACAAATGAGGCATGTATTGTATATAACTAGACACATTTTTATAGGATAAAACTGGATGACAGTTTCTTCTTTCAATAGGTCTAAAAGATAATCAATAATATCTATGTGATAGAGACAGAAGGTAAGTTCAGTATCACCTGTGCTATCATTATTAGAATAATTTCACTCCTCTAGAACATCTAGCTTCTCCTTGAACATTTCCAGTGATAGAGAGACCATTATTTTTTGAAACAAACCCTTCTACTGCAAAACAACCTTGATTGTCACATAGTCCTTCTCAATAATGGGCAACCAGCTAACTCCCCATAATTTTCACCTCTTTGTCCTGGCTCTGCCATCAGAAGCTAACCAGAATTCTAATCCTTTTCCTGAATGAAAGTTGGTCATGTATCTAAAACCACTGATCATTCTCCTCCTCCCCTTCCTCCCAAGTCCTTTCTTTTTAAGATAAGGCACTTTTGGGTTTCTAATGGAGTCCTTATATAATACGGCTTCAGACTTTTCATCATTTTAGTTCTTCCCCTTTGAAGGTCCTATCATTTTTCATTGTCCTGTTCATATTGAATAAAATATTTCTTCTCAACTGGACAATAATTTCTATTGACTGTCTTATTTCAATACCTTTCAGCAGTTGCTTTATATTGATGGCTTATCCTGATCTTAAGGAAAACTAAAAGCTCTAGGTCATCTTCATTCAATAACCATCTGGATAAGATTCTTAGATTTCTCCCTATTTTCTTAAAGTCTTCATTGAAATCACTTCTATGGTTATCAAGACCACATTATGGTGTGCAGAAAAAAGTTCCTAAAGAAAACTACATTTTGTAGTGTCCAAGGAATTGGCAAATAGCAGAGAGACCTGGACAGTATCATTCCAACCGTAGGGTATAAAAAGGACCACGAAACAATAGGGTGTAGTTGACATCTAGACTGAGAAATAAGTCTGCCTAAGGCAAATGTGGTTGCTGGCCTCTTAGTCTAGCAAATGTTCCAAATAGACATGAGGTCTTTCTTTAAAACAGCGTGTCTTCTATTTTAGCTACAAGCCCTCTGCTTACACTTTCAGATTCTGGAAATTCATGTTATTTCTTATGGAAAGAATGTGGAAAACACAGTGTTCTGATACCACTTTACAGCTTTTCTTGTACTTTAAAATTTTTGTTAAGTGCATTTTAAAATTAAAAGGAAATCTTCAGGACTCCAATTGAGTTTTCGCAATGACTCTAGAGTCCATTATATTTTAAGCCCTCAGACTTTCTTTTTTGAACATTGAGAATATGGGATACAATAAATTATAGGTATTAGATTTCTGGCAAAATGCAGTTTAGGACACTGCACGTGTCCTAAAGTGCAAAAAAAAAAAAATGCAAAGTGCAAAAAAGAAATCTTTTCTGCTGTCACAAAGCTTATTGAAAACTGCTATTATGCCATTAAAATTAATGTAATCACTTTTCTCTTTCTCCCTAAGTCACATTGCCCTTTTGCCCAACCCTTTCAGGTCATATCCCCTTGAAGACAATGAGCCTTTTCTGGTTATTCCACTTGAATTAAATGCTGAAACGAATGCTGTGAAATGTTGCTTTTCTAATTCATATTTTACACAAAAAGATTTAATTTTCACATAAGATTGCTGAATTTCCATTTGGATATTTCCCATATTCTGCACCATTTAAAATCTACTGCTATAGAAATGTAGAGGAAAATGGGCTCCCTTTTTGAAATATGCTTGAAAAAGGCATCAAAACTGAAATAATTTACTGCAACTTTTTGATTTAAGACAAAACCTTCGGGGTTTTATTAGGCTTTAGCATAAGGCTTGGTGTTATCTACAGTATATTAATATTTAAATATGAAGAATTATATATCCTGTGTAATACAGAGCTTTAGATACAGTTACAATGCATTCGGTATTAATTTAAGTATTTACTTAAGAAAATTTAGCCTCCTTTATAATGTTCTAAAATTAAATTTATGCCAAATGTTCCTCTTTTTTTGATATCTAACCAGCTTGTGGGTTAACTTCACTGACTTTTTTTTTTTTCTTCCATTTTTTGGCCACCCTGCGTGGCATGTAGTATCTTAGTTCCCTAACCAGGGATCGAACCCGTGCCCCCTGCAGTGGAAGCACAGAGTCTTAACCACTGGACCGCCAGGGAAGTCCCCCTCACTGACCTTTTAACACAGAGAAGAAACTTGGGGGCCACTCACCTCTCTAGGGAGGTTTGGGTGTGTGACAGCTGCTGAATAAGGCTCTTTGAACAATGAGACAGTTGGATACCCAAGCTCCAGGTCCTTGAACTGGCTTCATAGGGGGCACCTGTGTTCTTCTTTATACTTCTTTCCTCTACCCCCCACTCTGGTAAAATATTCATCAGCTACTCTCCCTGCTCAACCTAAGCAACATCTCTTGACAAACTGATTAGTCCATGACTCTTAAATACCCAGGATTTGAAGCAAATTGTTTTTATGGACATGTATGCTAGGATTAAAATGAACTTATTCTAATGTGACACTTCATAACCTACAAAATTCACCAATTAATTTATATTAAATTTTGCTTACACATTTTCCCCCCATCAGTTACCCACAAGTACTCTCACATCTTATTTGGTGAAGAAAACCTACAATATATTTTCCTGCTTGATTGTGTGGTATGCCCCCCTTTATTTTCTTGCTACTCTTAAACAGAAACTGATTTTACTTTTGTCTAAAGAGAGTACTCTCGCTACTTGCCAAAGGGAACAAGTGTGAAAATAAAGAAAAGTTTTGCTGGACACCATGGACACTGTAAGGAGAGAGCAATAGGAATCCCTTTTTAAATTCGTTCTCATAGCCTTTCATCTCTTTCCTTGTATATCTGTTTTTTTTTCTGTCTCCTGTCAAATGACAAAACTAAAACAATTTAGTGAGGAGTTTGATGTCCTTTATTCAAGGGAAATCAATCTATGGATTGGGAGAGGACAGTGCCTCACAATCAGTGGAGCTGTCTTCCTGAGGGATTTTGGGCAAGAGCGAGTATTATAGAAAGTTAGATGATGCAACACAGAAACCGGCCATGATTGGCTAGGAGGTTAGGGATTTCCTTATAAGCCTAGCAAGTTCTATTTTCTAGGGTAAGATAAGCTGCTAAAGCTGAGTTGGAGGACTGTGGTTGATGTATGCTAAGTTCTCTGGACAGTGAGGTGGTTTCCATAAGTGCGGGCTGACTTACGTTTAGATTTGTGACCTAGGCTGAGCCACTGGGACAGCGGCTATTTTGTGGGTCCCGGTATACGAATTACCTTCACTACCGCTTGGAGCTAAGATCACATTGTCCCGTCATGTGCTTAGGCGAGAGGCGTAGGCTGCTGAGTAGGAAGCATAGGAAGCTGGTGCAGCTGCTGTCTGTTCCCCGCCCCTGTCCCCTCCGCCAGAACTCTGAGCCTTCACACATGGAATCTGGGGGCAGGGCAACACAAAATACAAACACAGCTTTCAGGCTTTCCTGTGTCATCCCTTTTCTTTTTGTGATTCATAAAAATGTACACATAACCTAAATAAATGACTGCCTTCCTGAAGGTCTCATTTTGATATGAGTGGTATTTTAAAATAATAGCGTAAATGGCTAACGGAAGAAAGAACTATTAAGAGATTTGAATTCCAGTTAACTGTCAGTGATTGCTTTGTAGCTCTGGGTCAACTGAATTGAGCATTTCAGAGATCGGTGTTTTCTGAGAGTGGCAGAGGACAGGGTCCTGGAGGCTTGCAAAACTCCTCAACAGCCTTTGAGACCATCAGTTAAGCTTCAGTTACCCTGGAAATTTACTTAAGGAGCACACCTCATTTCCTAAAGTCAGAAAAGCGAGGAAGATTTTCTATTCCTTTATATGTTCATATTGAACTATTTTCTTCACCTTTCTCAGCTTCTTTTGCCCTTCTCCTCTGTCTTCCTAATCATGTGACTAATAGCAACCCTCCAAACAAAATAGCTGAGACTGTTTAACCAAAAAATTTGAATGGATCAAAGGAATATGGAGAAAGGACAATTTTAAGTATCAATCATGGAAAACCATTAAATATATATTAAAGTAACTGAAGCTTAATGTGCCATTCCATAAAGGCATTATTTATATTAATTTAAACCTTGTAAACATCTTGTATGATACTATACTAATATTACACCTGAAGAAACTGGAATTTGAAATCTGTCAGTTTAGCTCCAAATCCTATAATATTAACCAAGATACTATATAAATAGTTGGTGTGAATATGGCTTTTCCTTCAACAAATGCACTCTTGGCAATAAACATGGTGCTAGGAAAAAGAAAATGCAGGCAGTGTTTTCCTCCTGCTTTGTGTTTCAGTGGCCTAATGCCCTAGCTTTCTTTCTGCTTCTTCATTTACTTCTCCCAGTCTTAGTTGAGTAAGTTTTGAGAAAGAGGATGCTTGGCTTAGCCACCCTTCTTCCTCTGAGACCTGCTCACCTAAATGAGACCGCGCGCTCTGGTCTGTTCACAGCCTCAGCATTGTGGTCAAGGCTGTGCTTTTCCAGGGCCATCACTGGATGGGTGAGCCTGTGCCATGCTGGAGTGCAACACCAGGGGACCACATTCTCCAACAGTTCTATTGGTAACAAGGCTGACATTTTGATTTCCATATGGCTGTTTCCTCTGTCTTCCCTCAGTAGATGTCAAACTTTGAAAGTATGGGAGAAGGAGAACAAGGATTTATCAGTCTTTTCAAATACCAACCTAGCACCAAAGGATAAATGCTGTTTCAGAGCGATTAAACAAAATGTCAAAGTGTTACAGGACCCACTAAAGGGAGTCACCAATTCTGCCATGAGATTAGAAGTGGGCTTCGTAGAGTAGGTAGATTTTAGCTCAGTTTAGATGTTAAGCGTAGTGATTTACCAGAAAAGCTGGGGGGATGGAGATATTAGGCAGATGAAACACACAGTACATGCATAGCTCATTTTATTGCACCTGGCTTTATTGCGCTTCATAGATATTGTGTTTTTTTACAAATTAAAGGTTTGTGGCAACCCTGCATCCAGCAAGTCTGTCGGCGCCATTTTTTCAACAGCATTTGCTCACTTTGTGTCTGTGTCACATTTTGGTAATTCTCACAATATTTCAAACTTTTTCATTATTATTATTTTTGTTATGGTCACCTGTGATCAGTGATCTTTGATGTCACTACTGTAATTGTTTTGGGGCACCATGAACCAAGCCCATATAAGATGGCAAACTTAATAGTTAAATGTGTGTCCTGACTGCTCCATGGGCCAGCAGTTCCCCTGTCTCCCTCCCTCTCCTTGGGCCTCATTATCCCCTGAGACACAAAAATTTTTTTAAATTAGGCCAGTTAATAACCCCACAATGGCCTCTTAAGTTTTCAAGTGAGAAGTGTCACATAGCTCTCACTTTAAATCAAAAGCTAGAAATGATTAAGCTTATCCAGGAAGGCACATCGAAAGGTGAGACAGGTTGAAAGCTAGTCCTCTTGTGCCAAACAGTTAGCCAAGCTGTGAATGCAGAGGAAAAGTTCTTGAAGGAAATTAAAAGTGCTACTCTGGGGAACACACAAATGATAAGAAAGTGAAACAGCCTTATTGATGATATGGAGAAAGTTTTACTGGTCTGGAGAGAAGTCAAACCAGCCACAACATTTTCTTAAGCCAAAACCTAATCCAGAGCAAAGCTGTAACTCTCTTCAGTTCTTTGAAGGCTAAGAGAGGTGAGAAAGCTGCAGAAGAAAAGTTTGAAGCTAGCAGAAGTTGGACCATGATGCATAAGAAAGAAGTCATCTTGATAACATAAAAGTGCAAAGTGAAGCAGCAAGTGCTGATGGAGAAGCTGCAGCAAGTTATCCAGAAGATCTAAGATCATTAATGAAGGTGGCAACAGATTTTCAATGTAGATGAAATGACCTTATATTGGAAGAAAATGTCATCTAGGACTTTCATAGCTAGAGAGGAGAAGTTAATGCCTGGCTTCAAAGGACAGGTCGACTCTTATTGGGAGTTAATGCAGCTGGTGACTTTAAATCGAAACCAATGCTTATTTACCATTCTGGAAATCCTAGGGCCCTTGAGAATTATGCTAAAACTACTCTGCCTATTCTCTTTAAATGGGGCAGCAAAGCCTGGATGACAGCACATCTGTTTACAACATGGTTTACTGAATATATTAAGCCCGCCTTTCAGACCTACTACTCAGAAAAAGATTCCTTTCAAAATATTTCTACTCAAGCCCATGGATCAAGGAGTAATTTTGACTTTCAAGTCTTATTATTTAAGAAATACATTTTGTAAGGTTGTAGCTGCCATAGATAGTGATTCCTCTGACAGATCTGGGAAAAGTAAACTGAAAACCTTTTGGAAAAAAATTCACCATTCTAGATGCCAACAAGAACTTTAGTGATTCATGGGAAGAGGTTAATATATCAACATTAACAGGAGTTTGGAAGAATTTGATTCCAGTCCTCATGGATGATGCAGAGTGGTTCAAGACTTCATTGTAGGAATTCCCTGGTGGTCCAATGGTTAGGACTTGGCGTTTTCACTGCCAGGGCCGGGTTCGATCCCTGGTGGGGGAACTAAGATCCCACAAGCCACACAGCGTGGAAAAAAAAAAAAAAGATGCTGTGAAGATTGTTGAAATGACAGCAAAGGATTTAGGATATGCCATAAACTTAGTTGATAAAACAGGAGCATGGTTTGAGAGAATTGACCCCAGTTTTGAAGAAGTTCTGCTGTGCGTAATAAATGCTATCCAACAGCATTGCATGCTACAAAGAAATCGTTCTTGAAAGGAAGAGTCCATTAGTGTGGCAAAATTCATTTTTGTATTATTTTAAGAAATTGCCACAGGGACCCCAACCTTCAGCAACCACCACCCTGATCAGCCATCAACATGAAGGCAAGACCCCCCACCAGCAAAAAGATTATGATTCACTGAAGGCTTAGATGATGGTTAACCTTTTTTTTTTAATCAAAGAAGTATTTTTAAATTGATATGTACAATTTTTAGAAATAATGCTATTGCACATTTAATAGACTACAGAATAGTGTAAACATAAATTTTATATGCACTGGGAAACCAAAAATTCATATGACCCACGTTTTTTGTGATATTTACTTTTTATTGAAGTGGTCTGGCACCAAGTCTGCAATATATCCGAGGTCTGCCTGTCTGCACACAACATGAGCTCCTCCCTCAAAGCCGAGCACAAGAGCATTAAGTTCATTCTTACCAGACCACATGGTGCATGATGAAGAGGGTGGAGAGTTAAAACTAGAGAGACGGTGCTGGCCAGATGACGTAGTGAAGGCATTTGTATTTGGTGTGCAACCGACTCCACAGAGGTCTGTGATGCAGGTAACTGACATATCCAGAGGAAGCTAAGTCTGGCAACCATGTGAAAGTGGCCCCTAGTTGGGGAGGTGATAAAGCAACCTCTTGGAGCAATCAAAAACAGAGATGATGAAGGGGTAAAGGGTTTGCAGAAGGAACGAAGGGGAAAGATCAGGTATAACATACCTGTCATATATTCTTTAAGGTTCAGTGTCACCTTAGGTATGGGTGGTAGGGAAATTTTCTTGACATTTAACAAATAATGTATTTATACAATTTCAATTGTGCCTTCTAACCATGTAATCAGGGACTAAAACATTTGCCTTTAGTAAGTACCATAGGCTGTTAGGAGAAAAAGAAATTGATATAAAATTCAATAAATGTATATGATTTTATATTATATAAAATGCAAAACTAAGCTTAAAATATGATCCCAAACTTCAGTTAAAATAATTATTGTAGACTGCGTATCCTGATAAACCTGCTCTATATAAAACACCAAAAGTACTAGATAAAGTATATTTTTAAATACATATAAATTCACAGACCAAAAGATAAATTACCAAGGGGAAAGGTGGAGGAAAAAGAAAGAAAAAAGGAAATAAAAAAGGGGAAAAAAAGAAAAGGAAAAATAAAGCAAGCAAAACTGGAGCAGATAGCAAGCACTGAAGCCAGTGACTGGCTCTCTTCGCATTACCTGGAGGCCTGGGAACTTCAGTTTTTAATGGTCCTCTACATGAGAAGAAAGATAAAGCTGAGGAGAGATGAAAAATTGTGTTGTAGGACAATACCATCCATAAGCTCAAATCTAAAAAGTTACAAAACCAATGGAGAAGAAATTCACAGGGTAGGGGTTACTAGGAAAACAACAACAACAGAAAATAAAGTCAAACTCTTAATGACTTCAGAAAATAAAGATGATCAAAAATTGAAAAGTCTGTCAATATATCAATATAAAGCACTGGCAAGATTTAGAGTGAAAGGACCTCTTCTAAGCTATAGACCGGTGGTAAAACAGTAGGACCATAAATTTGAAGGTGCACATCCTTTATGTGGGGCTTTCTCGGTCGTGACAATATTGACATTTTGAGCTGGACCATTCTTTCTTGTGGGGACTGCCATGTATATTGAAGGATATTTAGCAGAACCTCTGGCTTCTATCCACTAAATGCCAGCAGCATCCCTTCTTCCTCCTGGCTGCAGCATCCAAAATGTCTCCAAACTTTACTAAATGTCTCCTGGAGGGAAAATTCACCCCTGGTTGAAAACTGCCATTCTACTTTCAGCGATTCTACTCCTAGATATTTATGGCAAAGAAGACATGTATTTGTGTTAAGAGGCATGCACATGAATCAGAGTAGCATTGTTATAAAACAGAAAAATAGTTATTCTAGAAAATGTGTGAGTATATCATGATATATTAATACAATTAAATATTGTAGAGTTTCTATATTGTGTAACAATGAAAAAAAAGAACAAACTACTGTTACATGCAATAGCATGTAAGCAGCTCACACTCAGTGTTGAAAAAATAAGAACAGGACCGAAGAATACTTAAGAATTTGACTCCATTTATGTAAAATCTGAAAAGATGCAAAACTAAAAAAAACAGTATATATATTTATTTCTGGGGCTACATACTTACTAAAACTGTGATGAAAAGAAAGAGAAGGAAAATATTCAAAATAATGACTACTTCTTGAGGGAAGGATAGGGCAAAAAGGGCCTAAGATGGAAGTCACATAATGAGCTTCAAAAATATCGGTAACATTTGATTTCTTTAGCTTGGTGGTGAGTACATGGGTGTCCATTTTAATATTATCCTTCACTTTATTTTTCATTCTTTTACTCATATGTATTTCATAATTTGAATATAAAAATATAAGCCTTACCATATACAGTTTAATAATACTAGATGATTTGATTTACTGACATCATTGTTTTGTCTGCTGAGGATTCCTTTCTTCTTCTAGAAATGTGCCTCCCCCCCTCCATTTATTTGTAGAACTGTTTATTCTTATCACCACTACAGCTATACATCTCTGGTCGGAACTAGTAGTTATAGCATTTTGTTCCCATGGCCATAGGGAGAGTCAAGGATCACAGCCAATTATGGTACTTGTATGAGTTTGCTAGGGCTGCCATAACAAAATACCACAGACTGTGTAGCTTAAAGAAAAGAAATTTATTTTCTCATAGATCTGGAGGATGGAAGTCCAAGATTAAAGTGTCAGCAGGTTTGGTTTCATCTGAGGCTTCTCTCCTTGGCTTGCAGGTGGCCACCTTCTCACTGTGTCCTTACAGGTTCTTTCCTCTGTACTGTGCACCCCTGGTGTCTCTCTGTGCTTCCAAGTTTCCTCTTCTTGTAAGGATACCAGTCATATTAGAATAGGGCCCAACCTAACAGCCTCATTTTAACTTAATCTCTTCTTTAAAGGCCCTGTCTCCAAAGACAGTCCCATTCTAAGGTACTGAGGGTTAGGGCTTCAACATATGAATTGGAGGGGGGGATGAAATTGGTGGGGGGGGGATGTAACAGTACTCATGACCTCTAACTCCAGTGAAAGTTTATTCCCAGGACTTTTGAGCTCAAGCTGGAGTTCAGAGCTTTAAACCTCACTGTTCCAAAGCTGGGAGGATGTCATTTTGTAAGTGACTTAAACTTTACCCTCCTCCACCTAGAGAAAACTGTGGTCTATTTATTGAAGGGAATAAAGAAGGCCTATAGAGAGAGGCAGCGAGAGAGAATGAGTTCTGTAACTTTCAAATCTGTTTTCAGTCAGCTTTGTGCTTCTTGCAGTTTGGCTGTATGAACTGATCTATGTCCCTTTACCACATAAGTTGATCAATCTCTACTTTTCTCATTTGCAATCAAAGAATAATGAATATGCTTTTTTTTTTTGGGTAAGTGGGCAGAGTCCAAATTATAAATTAAGTTTGAAAACCTTGGAGTACGTTTGGAACTAAAAATGCCCCTGTTTCTCTTATGTATAAGATCTGGAAAATAGTTTCATGTGATTTTATTTCACTTCAGTTATTTATAAAATATGGTGTTGATGAAATTCTTCTTGCCAATGATCCAATTTTACCATCCTAGGCATATTTTTGATGATTATCCTGCCTAAAACATGGAATAACTACTCAGGTACTATAAATATTAGGTGTAGATGTAACTGCAGCATTAAAGCCTCTCTTCTGAATTCTGTGACTGTATCTGATAGGATTCACATAATGTCCATAAGGATAAGAGCTGAAGTCACTCATTACTGTCACATATGCTTAACAGCAACTGCATTAAAACTGACAAAATCTGACAATCTCAATTCATATGCTTTCTTAATACTTAACAGCACAGCTAGATTGACATTGGGAATGAACAAATCTTATGGAAAACAAAAAAAAAAATCAATTATGAGCATTCTTCCAAATTTCTAATTCTTAGAAATTATTTTTAAAAATTTGTCAGTTCATAATACCTTAAACTAGAATTGATTTCACTGTAAATGTATAGAATAAGGTCTTTCTGCTATCTTTGCCACCATTGGGTAAAGGTTTTTCTATTTGAGTGGTGACAGAAAAGTGATCTGTGTATGTTGTTGTGTATAACAAGGACCCTAAGGAACCAGTTGTTTGGACTATATCATATTGTAGACTTTTCATGTTGATTACTTTGAGGAAAGTTTTCTTGGGATAATTCTATAAAGTGTTTCACCATTACAACAGCATTCATATTCCATTCTCCTTACCCTGTGTCTAGTTAACTTTGAAACTTCTATGAGACTTATTTGGAGCATAGTCATCTATTTATATGCAATATATGTAACGTTAACACAGTAAGAAACCTTAGAAAGTATATAGTACCAGATCATATTTATTGAACTGATGTCCAAATTCATACAGAAAATGAATATATACTTCTTTTTAAACGTAACAGACTGAACACATATATTTATTTCTATTACCTATTGAAATTCCCATAAAATGGCAGTAAACTAATTTTAAAAGTATAAACCACCCCCCCGAAATTAATGAAAATAGAAGAAGAACCACAACAGACATGCCAACAGAATTTGGGTAGCTGGAAATTAGATATATGATGGTAGCAGATTTAGCAGATTAGAGAAAAATTTTTTTAAAGCCAAGGTGGTTCGTGTCATAGAACCTATATAAGTCTTAGGATCTGGAGACACAAGAGTCCCTCTAGGCTGGTCAACAGGAGGACTGATTGGAAGTCTGTATAAGGAGTATTACTGTGCCCAGATATCTCTTGGTTAGCAGACTACATAATTAATCCTCTGCCAACTCAGCAGAAAATAAGAAACTGGTCCTTAGTAACTTAAATGAAAGGTGATCTGAATGAGTGGAAACTAGGGCTAACTGAAACTGCGATAGTTACCGTAATAAAAACAGAATGAGGAAACTGAAGTTTGCACACTTAAAAATGAATTTTCTCCAGCCCCTCACCCTTGGTTCCTAGAACAATGGCAGGCAGGCTTATAGACTCTTGGAAGGAGCCTAGAGAAGTCCCTTTGCAGAGGAACTGAGTAGCTCTACAAATATAGTTTATGTGATTAGTATATTAATAAATAACAAAGAGAAAGTTAAAGTTTAACAAAAAGAACAAACCTGGGCTTCACGGTAAATCAAAAGGTTTATTGATGAGAGGATCCAGAAGAAAGTTGGTCCTTCAGGATACATGGCAGAGAGCTGCAATCATCTTCCAAATGCCTCACAAAATGTACGGAGTCCAATAATCATGTCTGAGTGAGTGAGGTTCATCTCAGAACTCCAAGAAGCACATACATCTCTCTCTGAACTCCGTCATTGTAGCACATAGGCAGAGACCCTGGATGAATATACCTCATAACTCTCTGAAACAAGTGCCATATAATATGATTGTAAGGCACTGTATACTCAGAACAAAAACCATTTCCCCCCATCACCCTCTGACTTTCCCCCAGCTATATTCTTTTCTGTACAACGAAACCAAGTTTTCTCAGAAATCTTGATAATCATACTAACTTGTACCATTAGGATTTCATCCTTCATGAGATTCTGTAAGACTTAAAAAAAGAAAAAAAAAAGGCCCAATTCCTTCCAGAGAAACCCATTAACAATACGCTGCAGGATGCACAGAACTTCTTATTGCCATTTTAGTTCCTTAGTAGCAAATGTGAATGGTGAACCAAGGTCCCCAGAGATTTGAGGAAAGCCTGAAATATGAAAAGCCAAAAACAAAATAAGCAAACAGAAAAATGGAAATCAGAAGTCTCCATGCTAAGAGAAAAGAAGAAACTGTCAAATAAACTTTAACATCTTAAAGATAAAGTTGAAACTGCCACAAAAAAAGTAACGTAATGCTTGTTTCAAAGGAGTTTTAAAGAAGAAGAAGGAATTTACCTAAATTAAAAATAAAATAGTAGATCATATGTACATGTATAGCTGATTCACTTTGATGTACAGCAGAAACTAACACAACATTGTAATGCAACTCTACTCCAATAAAAAGTAATTTAAAAAGAAACCACTAAATAAATAAGTAAATAAAATAGTAGAATTTTCGAAATCCAATAGGAAATTTGGAAGATGACATTAAAGAAGCTCACAAAAAGTAAAGCACAACAAAACAAAACAGGAGCAAAAGAAAAAAATACATGAGCATTCCATCTCTCACCAGGTGGTTACAGGTAAGGATGGTACCATTAGCAACAGGGAAGCCAAGGAAGACAGGGCTGGGGAACCCATCACCATGCCTAATCAGCTCCTGCAGGGGCTGCTTAGCCTACAGGGGTGACCCAGGTTCAGACCTTGTAGGGGGCTACATCCCTGCCCCCAGCTCTGCGTGCAAGCAGGCCAGGCTTCTCCGCTGTCCTCCAGGTGGCCCAGGTAGGCAAATCCCTCCTCTGGAGGGAAGGCCATTGGAACTGTGTAGCTAGAGATCAGACCTGGGAAATACTGTTCTGTGATGCCAGCGACTCGCACACCCCACTTCGACGCACTTGGTGGCTCAGGGAAGGACCTTCCATCACTCAGGGAAATCAAAGGAATCCCTCCTTTTGGGGTTTGGGGAGGAGGCAAAGAACCGCTCACCTCTCTGTGGGGCTGGCATTTCCACCTAGCCACACCAGGCCCTAGGCCCTCAGAAAGTACACTCCACCCTACCAGAGACATCAGAATAAATCCAGCTGGGAGTCCAGCGGGACCAGAATAGCACTGAAAAGTCTCTGAAAATGAAATTGTAGGTAGACTTATCCCTTGTTTACAGCTGAGAGAATTAAAATCAGAGAGGCTTAGGGATTTGCCTGGGACAGTTATGAAGTATCATTTACAGGCTTTAGTCCACTTTTGGCTACCTCTAATAACGTCCTTTCCATTAAAGCTTAATATTTTTTAATAAAAAAATTGAAGAGACACTCAATGAAGCTTCTGATAAATATGCAAGGGTCTGTTGCTAGATGACAAATGTCTACAATGATTTTCAATTATTTAACCAAGGACAAAATAGATAGAGAAAAAAACCTGTTTAAAAGGTCTGTGAAAAATTTAAGGGGCAAATAATGTGTAAAGATAAATGGATTTGGCATGAGGACACAGATGCAACTAGAGTATTTACAGCATTGCTGAATCTACTAAAATATGAAGAAGCATGGTTTACGTATCTTCTTTTACTTTTGTCACAGTTTAAGACTCTACTGAAAATTATAAATGGCTACCTTTTCACTCACTAGTGAGTATAATAATCAGAAATTAAAATTTATTCATAGATTACTTATAACTTAAATAATTAGAAAAAATCCATAATTTGTCTTATATATGAATTAAAACATTTTTTTTCCCACTGTGTCTATTTCTGTAAGCTGAAAGGGCCATCCAAGTCAATCTTACTAATGTTATGCTGATAGAGTTTCTGTGCAGACATTAATAGTCAAGGGCATTCTACTTGTAAGAAATATTTCCATTCTTCAATTATATAAAATTTTTAGCATATTTTACAACATTCATTCTTGTACTGATTAAACCCTTTGGTCCTAAATAAGTGCAAATTTAACACTTCCTTTTGGAAGGAACTATGAAATTGTAATGCCTTTGTCTTCTCCTGTGTAAAAGAAATTTACAAAAATGCATATGCATAAATCAGACAAAGGTATGTCAAACAATCCTCATAAGTAATTAATATGAAGGGTAGCTATTGCTGGGTGAAATAATCTGCCCATTTTCCCATAAAATATTTACAGTTGTTTGTATGTTAGCACCAGTACTTACTGAATGAATTCTCCAGATTGTTTGCCATCTATAAATTAAGACATTGTTTTATTGCTGCTCCCCAGGCAGTGAACTCTCAGTCCTATATTTTTATAACAGCATTAGAAACATTTCCCATTACCTATAAACTTTCTTAATTAAAGATGATTAATGTCACAAACTCCAATATCCCGTTTTCAAAAGTTATACACCTTTAGAAGCACATTAACAACAATGTTAGCTTCAATAACTAAATATCAAAAATCAATCTTTTTTATTTCTCACTCAAAAACATCCAAATTAGAGTCACCTAGAGAGTTTTAGATCCTGATCTCCAGGTCACACCCTGGGCAAAATAAATGGGAATCTCTAGTGATAAAACCAAGATATTAGAATTTTTTAAATCTCCAGGAAGTTAAAATGATATGCAGCCAATTCTGAGAACTAGTAAGGGCACATGTTTGTGAGCAAGTTCAGTAAATAGCAGTGTACCTGAATTCTTCTCAAGCTCTGGTCACCACAGTTCTGTGAAGTGGCCGCTGAGGAGATGCCAGCACTTACCATGGCTGATTCAAAACAAAACAAAACCATAAATCAAAAACAAAAGGAAGAAGTCAAGGCTGACACAAATATTACATTAACCTGAAGGTGGAGGTGCAGGACGTTTCTGTGATACAGAAGAAGCCTATACCACTTGGAACCAAATGAAATCTGTTGTGACTTTGCCCATGAGATAGATCAAATTCTGAATTGAATGGGAGCCAACTGATGAAGCAGGCTCACCTGCATAAAGACACAAGTGTCATGTTCCAGCAATATGCAGAAAGGGGGAATCTGCTGAAAGGAGCCTGCAGCTTTCCTACAGTATGGGTCCCATCGATTTCCAAAATTCTCCACTGGAAAATCCCAGTTTGGTTTCTCCACATTCTGACTGCTACAGTATTGTTTTCTCTTTTATCTTCACACTCCAAAATCCTCTGTTGTACATAAAGTAACTGGCGAATGTGCATGAGTTATTAGCCAATGCAATTTTTAATTGATAGCAAATGGAAAAGAGCAGGGGAAAAGAATGCATAAAAGTATTTGTCCAATTAAGCATGCTCATATGTCCTTTATTTTTAAATTCAAGTAAATTACTTTATACCCATATTGCAAAATAAAAACCTTATATCATTTAACATACTCTCAGACACAATCAAATAGTTACCTCAAACTTGTAACAGAGTGACTTTGAAAAATATTGCTCTAATAGCTATCTTTTTCAGATCTATAGTTTTACTACCTATAGGTTATGAACTATTAGTGAAAAATTAATTTTTACATCCTGTGGATATCTATGATTTATTTTAAAGTTAGACTTTTTTCCACAGTTTATTGAGTGCATTTTTTCCTTCTACTCAGCATTTCTCTTTAGATTGTTTGATTATATTCATGAGTAAAAGGAGAAAAGGAAAAGACAGGAGCTAGGCAAAATTATGAGAGCGAGTCTAATAAAAAAAGTTTACTTAGCACAAAAATTAACACAGTAATGAGAAGGATCTACTTAAAATTTAAATGCTGCTTCATTTTACAAATAAGTTAAAACAAAGATTTAAGTTCAGTGCTTAAAAAGAATGTTGCTGGGTTTTTTTCACATAACACCTTTATTATGCATGCTTTTTCTCTCTAGAATTGTTGATACTTCTAAGCCAAACGAGGGTGTTTGAATGGATCATAAAGCACTGTGATTTATTTATTTACTACCTCAACAATTGTTTCTTAAGCATTTAGTATGTGCCAAACATTGTGTGGGCTCTGGGAGTCCATGGCAAAACAAGCTAAAAAATAACAACCAAAGCATGTTGATGCCCTCAAAACGTTTATAATCCAGTGAGAAAGAGAGAGAGGAATCAAATAAAATTAACAAAAAATAAAGAATATATAAAAATAAATAATATAAAATTGTGCTAGGTGAGGAATATCATGCTATGGGGACATGACTTAGGGGGATTGAAAAGCTGCCTCTTAGAAAAGGGAAATTGAGGGAAGGTCTGAAGGTGGAATCATTTTGAAGAAAGGAAGTGGAAGGGATAAAAATGTGGAAAATCGAGGAACTTGGGAAACATTCTAGTGAGAAAATACATAGAACTTTGGCATGAGAGAACAGGAAAATGAAGGTGAATAAACAAGCCAACTGAGGCTGTGTGAAGAGTGCCTAATGTATCCTGGAAAACAGAAGTCAGTGACAAGGGATTGATGTAGTCACACTAGTGTTTTGAAAAGTTCACTTTGTTCGTATTCATATTCTCATATTACAACATATTCAATATCTAGCCAAACTAGGTGTAATGGAGCAAGACTGAATACACTGCAAAAAGTTAAGAGACCCATGTAGTAATGCAAGTGACACAAGTTAGTAGTAGTTTGATGTTAATATTTTATTAACTAATTTACATAAGTTAGAGCCGTCACAGTTTGGAAGTATAAACTTTTTAGCTATGGACTAATGCTATCTTACTGGCCATTAAATAAAATGGATTCCTTATTAAATTTGTATTAAAATGAAAATCTTTATGCCAGCATTCATTAAAATAGCTAAAGAAAAAAAAAAACAATTTGCAAGATTACAGGTATAAAAATAGAAATAGAGACTGTGAGAACAAAAGTTGATTGACTCCAATATTACTCAGTGTGACATGAATTTTTGCTTAAATTATTCATTTCACTTCCTAAACTAAACTTTGACATCTACAGGAGACTGTATAATCATCATTTTAATGCTGATATTTTAATAAGTCCCTAATCAATTTTAATTTCTCTTGTATGATAAATTTTTAACCTGAAAATGGGAAATCCAGGTGGTACTCTAATATGCATTATATGGAAATATAGGAACTGTAATCCTTAAGGAAAAAAAGAAGGGGATGTGGGATGACGTGTTTCTCCAGAGAAACAGAACCAAGAGGATTGATTGATTAATTGATTCATTGATTGATTTGTTATAAGAAATTAGCACACGCAATTATAGAGGCTGGCAAGTCCAAAATCTGCAGAGCCAATATCTACTTTGAGTTCAGAGGCTGGAAGCTGCTATAGAACCAGGAAGAGTCAATATCTCAGTTCAAAGTCCACCCGGCAGTAGAAATTTCTGTTGGGTAGTGAAGGGTCAGCTTTTTGTTCTATTTAGGCCTCAAGTCATTGGATGAGGCCCAATCACAACATGCAGAGCCATCTGCTTTACTTAGTTTATTTCATCTGAATACATCCTCATGGAAACATCCAGAAGAATGTATGACCAAATATCTGGGCACCCAATGGACTGGTCAAGTTGAAATATAAAATTAACCATCATAGATAGGTTTATGAAGGATGCAACAAAAAAGAAAGGAAACTATGCCTAAATTAAAAAATTGAAATCTAGTATCTTATTTTTATTTCTTAGCTAATTGTCTTTTTTTTCCTCACAAGATGACAGTTCTTTGTGGGAGAGAAAAATTGAAGTCAACCTTAAATATTTATATTGTATGAAATGCCATATCTATTTAATTTTTTTTTTTAAAAATTTAGATACAAGGAGATTTTTGTTTTGTTTTGGCTGACTAATTACAAAGCCTCTAACTTTAAATATTAATGCTAACAATTAGGTGAGATCAATATAAGAGAAGAAAATGATGACATATGCTTGTAAAAATTCAAGTCTTCTTTTACTTTTGTACTATTCAGAAAAGATAATTTTTCTGAATAAGAACACCTTTTTTTCCCTATGTAACATATGGAAGTCAGAATACTGGAATATGTTACATATATTTAAAATTTCAGTGTACTACTGTGTAAATTAGCTGTCATAAACTTTTCCAATTGAATGTATACTGAAAATTATAATTTTTGAAAACAATGCAGATTAAAAAAACTATCAGTGCATTTTAAATAACTGATAGATATTATTTAAATTTAAAGTTATTGGGGGAAGAATATTATGACTTTTCAAGCAAAAGAATAACAAATGTAACAAGTCAGGTGCTTTGGACTGAATTGTCTCCCCTCAAAATTCATATGTTAAAGACCTAAACCCCAATATGACGATATTGAATATGAGGCCTTTAGGTGTTAATTAAGGTTCAATAAAGTCATAGGATGGGGCTCTAGAACAATAAGATTAGTGTCCTTATAAGAAGAAATATCAGAGAGCTTACTCTCTCTCTTCATGTTTACATACCAAGAAAGGGCCATGTGAGGACCTAGCAAGAAAATGTCTGCAAGCCAAGAAGAGTGCCCTCACCATGACCTGAAATTTTGATCTTAAACTTCTAACCTCTGGAACTATGAGAAAAGTAATTTCTGTTGTTCAAGTCCCCTGGTGTATGGAATTTTGTTACGGCAGCCCAAGCTGACTAATACATCAGGAAATCTAAACCAGGCTGAGACAATTTTTGGTAGGTGATCCTACACGCAGACTATCTTGCTGGTTGGCATATGTGGAACATAGTTCCTGAAGAGTTGAATCATAATTCTCTTTAGCTGTACTGTTAGTGCTTCATGGGAAATTCACTAAGGGTACCCCTCAGATTTGGTGTGAGTTTAGACCTCAGTTTCAATTGGTCATGGGCTTTGGGATCAGAGAGAGATGCTTCCATTAGATGAGATTACTTATAAATCAGTGATCAAACTGTCTGGACCATAGTAAGCCAAGACCAGTCTTTCAGTTCTGCCCCAAACTTACTTCTCTCAAAATTTTCTCCATCTTCATAAGTGGCACCACTCTCCACATGGTTGTGCAAGTCAAAAAACTCAGCTACTTCTTCTGGTTTTGCATCTTTGTTTAATGTAGCTTCCTAAAAGACTTCCCCAGTTACTGAATAGAAAGTAGCAAATCTGCTCCTCTCTATCACAATTTGCTGCTTATTATTTGACATGTGTTGATATATTTATTTGTTAAAATTATTCATTTATTTGAATATAGTCTGTCTCTCCCATTAGAATGTAAACTCCATGATCAGGAGCCCTTACTTCTCTCATTCACTTCTTTATTCCTATTATTGGATCTGTGCCAGCCACGTAGAAAGTGCTCAATAATTATTTTTTAAAGAAAACTTTATTAAATGAATAATACTCAGTGAAGTCCTGAGAGGTACATATTATTTGCTTAATTTTACAAGAACAGAGATGTTAACTCACTACTAAAAACCTATTTGACTTTTGTGAGCCTTAGCTTTCTTTACTCTAAAAATGGAAATAAGACCTAACAAGATTGTTTCAAGTTTTTGATAAGATGTGCATCTGGCATGCAATAGAGTGTCTGTAAATATTTTCTCATGACTTTTCTTGAGCTGGTCAAAACAGGAACCTTAGAACTGAGTTTCATGATTTTTTTTCTGGTAACACATTAAGATCTGTTCAAATTCAAATACCTAGTCATCTGTGTAAAAATGAAAAAAGAAAATAATCAATCTCCTAATACATTGACAAGGAAAAACTTTAAAAATAAATTTACAGGGCTTCCCTGGTGGCGCAATGGTTAAGAATATGCCTGCCAATGCAGGAGACGAGGGTTTGAGCCGTGGTATGGGAAGATCCTACATGCCACGGAGCAGCTAAGCCCGTGCGCCACAACTACTGAGCCTGCGCTCTAGAGCCCGCAAGTCACAACTACTGAAGTTTGCGTGCCTAGAGCCAGTGCTCCACAGCAAGAGAAGCCACTGCAATGAAAAGCCTACGCACCGCAACGAAGAGTAACCCCCGCACACTGCAACTAGAGAAAGCCCGTGTGCAGCAATGAAGACCCAACGCAGCCAAAACTAAATAAATAAGTTTATTAAAAAAATAAAAATAAATTTACATACTGTAAAATTCAATCTTTTTAGTGATCAATTATGTAATATTTGACAAATATGTACAGTTTCAAATCACCACCATTATCAAGATATAGAATATTTCTATTTTCCCCCAAATTTCTCCAATGCATCTTTGCTGTCAAGCATCTCCAGAACCAACCCTAGCCCCCCTGAGATTACTGATCTGTTTTCCTTCCTTATAGTTTGGCCTTTATCAGACATGTGTTTCACAACTATTGATATTTTCTCACAGTATGTGATTTGTCTTTTTATTGTTTAAACAATGTCTTTCGAAGGACAGATGTGTTTCATTTTTATAAAGTCCAATTTACCAAGTTTTTCTATTATGGATTATGTTTTATGTCATAAGTTTAAAAAAGTTCGCCTATCCCAAGGTTACAAAATATTTTTCCCAAGAATGCTTCTAGGAATTTCATAGTTTTAGATGTGAAATTCAGGTATAAAATCCATTTTGAATTATATTTATAAGTTGTAGTATATGGGCCAAGATTTTGTGTGTGTGTGTGTGTGTATTGGACTTCAAATATTCCAATACCATGTATTGAAAAGACTATACTTTCTTCATTAAATTGCTTTGTACCTTTGTAGAAAATCAATTGAACATATATTTATAGAACTATTTCTGGACTCTATATCACCTCATTGATCTTTATGCCTATAATTTTTCCAATATGATATTGTCTTTATTAGTTTAGCTTTATGATAATTACTTAACAAGTAGTATGGATCCTTCAACTTTGTTATTCTTTTTCAAAATTGTTTTTGGTGTTCTAGATACTTTGACTTTCTATATACATTTTGGAATGTACTTGTCCATTTCTACAAAAAAAATTAGGATTGCATTGAATCTTTACCACATGGAGTCTACTGGTCCATGAATATATATTTATTTTAATTTATTTCAGATTCCTTTTATTTCTTTCACTAGTGTTTTATAATCTTTAACCTATGGAACTTTAACATATTTTGTTAAATTTATACCTAAATATTTCATGGATTCTTTTGGTGCTATTTTAAATGGTACTGAATTTTTCCCACCAACCATTTGTATATTCTGTGACATTGCTAAACTCATGTTAGATACAATAGCAATTTGTAGATTCTTCTAATATACAATCAACATGCCATCTGAGTATAGAAATAGTTGCATTTCTTCCCTTCTAATTTTATATTTTTGTTTGTTTTTATGTCTTATTGCCCAGTCTAGGGCATCAGCACCATGAATGGTGAAGGAAAGGTGAAAGCAGACCTTTCCTTGTTCCAATCTTAGGAAGAAAGCATTCAGTCACTCACCTTTAAGTGTAATGATAGTCATAAGTTTTTGTAAATGCCTTTTATCAAGTTGAGACTTTTTCTTATATTCTTAGTTTGCTGGGAGTATTTTATTATAAAGGATATTAAATTTAGCCAAATGTCTTTTTTGATCTATTTAGATGGTCACATGCATGCTCTTCTTTAGCACTGATACTTAAATGCTGTCAAACTTTCACTCCTGCATAAACCACACTTGGACATGATGTATTAACTGTCATCTATCTATCTATCTATCTATCTATCTATCTATCTATTATCTATCTATCATCTATCTTGCTGGAATGAATTTGATAATGTTTTGTTGAAAATTTCTGCATTTTTCTTTTTATGATGGATATTGGTATATAGTTTTCTTATAATGTGTTTATCTGATTTTGGAATCACAGTAATGATGGCATCATAAAATTAGTTGTGAAGTATTCCTTCATCTTCTATTTTCTGGAAGAGTTTATGCAGAAATTGCTAGCGAAGTTTTCATGTACTGGAATTTTCTTTGCAGAAAGGACTTTGCCCATAAATTCATTTTCATTAATAAACATGGCAATTCTAATTATTGGTTTCTTCTTTCATGGGCTTTGATAGTTTGTGTCCTTTGGCTCATTTTATGTTAAGTTGTCAAATTTATAGGCATAAGTAATTCTGAATATTTTCTTATTGTGAATTTAATGATCATAGAATCTGTAGTGATCTGTAGTAGTGGCATCCCCTCTTTAATTTCTAATATTGGTAATTTCTCTTCTCTTCCTTTTCCTCCCTCTCTCTTTATCTACTTGGTCAGTTTGATTAAAGTTTTATAAACTTTATTTAAACTTTTCAAAGGATCAGCTGTTGATGTCATTACTACACTCTATTTTTTCTGTTTTCTAGTTCATTAACTGTTACATTTATGTTATTAATTTGTCAAACTGACACTTGATGTAGCTAAATTAAGATAGACTTCAAAGTAAAGAAAGAGTGATATTTTATACTGACAAAAGCATCAATTTATTTCTAAATGCTATATACCCCATAACAGAGTATAGGGTGCTGGATGGTGACCCACAGTTCAACAACAGACCACACAAGGAATTTAAAGAGTGAATTTTACTACCCACAGGTCCTGGAGGGAGTATCCAGCACACCTCAAAGGGCCACACAGGGAGGTCAAGGCAGACTGCAGGCAGAAAGAAGCAGGACCTGGTTCACACTCCTTTATTAGAGTCTGTGGGTGAGTGCTTTGTGTTCCCTGGCTAAGCCTGGATAGGACAATTCAAACTAAAAAAATAGGTAAGTCACATGGGTGTCTTATTTAAGGGGCACATAAGGGGAAGGAGCTGGGAGGCAGGGGAGATTGTTGATCACAAGAGCTTTTGGGAAAGTCGTATCAGGAATACATATGTGCTATGACTAGGCAGGCTGCTATCTAGGCCATGAACTTGCATGAGGGGGCTAGTGTCAGTCTAAGGTCACTGCATGTGGCTTGGCCAAACAAAATGTATGCCAAGGCAGCAATACTGTGAAGTAGTTTAGCTAAACCCTTGACAATTTGTTTTTATCATTGCTTTCCTTCTTATTTAATTTTGGGCTTAATTTTTTGTCTTTTTCTAGTTTCTTAAGATAGTAAAAAAAATCATTGATTATTTGAGATCTTTAAATTTTCCAATATAAGACTTTAATGCTATAGATGTCCCTTTAAGCACTTCTTTAGCTTTATACCAAGATTTTTGTGTTTTGTTTTTATTTTTATTTGGTTCAAACTGTTTTCTAATTTTGCTGATGAATCCTTTTAGTTGTATCAAATTTTGCTTCATGCATTTTTCAGCTCCATTTCCAGATACATTCAAATTCAGGATTTTTATGTCTTGGTAAATAGACATCTTTATCATTGTATAATGACTCGTTTTAAGTCTGGTAATATTTCATGTAATGATAGTTTTATATTAATATAGCTACCTCAGCATTCTTTTGCATAGTGTTTGCATCATATTTTTTTTATTCTTTTGCTTTCAACTTATCTATGTCTTTATAGTTAAAGAAGTTTTCTATAGACAGCATATACCTATGTCCTGACTAATCCAATCTGAGTAGCTGACATTTATCAACTGCTGTGTTTAGACCATTTACATTTATTGTAATATCAGTATGGTTAGATTAAAATTTACCATCTTCCTACTTCTTTACTCTTTGTTTCATTTGTTCTTTGTTCCTTTTATTGTTACCTGATTTCTAATTAGTTGAGTATTTTAAATAATTCCGTTTATCTCTACAAATGACATCTTATTTATTTTATTATTATTCATTTTAGTGTTATTTTTAGTACACTAAAAAGATTTTATTTATATTTAGTATTATTTTTATTCATTTTAGTATTACTTTTATGGTTGCTCTAAGGTTTAAAATATACATCTTTGATTAATCATAGTCTATCGTCAAATAATAATATATGACTTTATGTGTAGTGTAAAATCTTTACAATATGCTTCCAAATCTTCCTTCTCATCTTTTTTGCTATCATTATCACAAATGTATTCTGGAATACACTGCTACTATATTTGCTTTAGACAGTCATTATCTTTTAAAACAGCTAAAGAATGTACTTTATATTTCCCTTTATTTCTGCCATTTCCAGAGTTTTAAATTTCCTTATGTATGCACAGTGATTTATCCTGGTATATTCCTTCTGCCTCAAGAATTCTTTTGGTAGACAGTGGCAGGCAGCAAGGTGTGCTTGCTGATACTTTAATACCTTGCTCCAGGATAGCCCAATCCTGTTCTATTTCATGCCAAAGGCAGCCCTTAATCGAAAAAAGAGAGGTATAACTTACATTTTAATGAAAGAATTACTGCACTCTGATGTGAGTCTCTACTCCTGGCTATGAAACAGATGGAGGTTCTTCAATCCCCTGAAGGAATGAAGAAGGGGCTCCTGCTATTTGTTGTTTTTAAACAGAAAAAAAAAAAAAATGGGAAGGAAAAGGAGGATTATGTGAAGGAGAATTATGTGTGGAATGTTTTTTCTTTAAATTTATTTTAAAATGATAGTGGTAAGATTGCTTATTATAATATGGTCATGAAATAAAGGATTCTATTCACAATTGCAAAAATTACTGAAAGAAGGACCTAGTTAAAATATTTCACCTGCTCTTAATATGTTGTTTACAAATGACAGTTATTGTCCAGATTTGCCTTAAAGAAAAAGTTATCAAAACACTGTATTTCCTTCATCAAAATGGCTACTTGAAACTAGATTTGCATATTTTGCAAGTTTAGCCAATGGAGTGAGTAGTGACAAGGTTTTCACCCCCCAGTTTTCTTGCTTTACAACAATATGTAGTGACCCAGATTCCTGGTTAAGTCAAGTGCCTGTTTTGTTTTTTTTTTTAATTTAATTTATTTTATTTTTTGTTGTGATGGGTCTTCGTTGCTGCACCCAGGCTTTCTCTGTTTGCGGTGAGCAGAGGCTACTCTTCATTATGGTGCATGGGCTTCTCATTGTGGTGGCTTCTCTTATTGTGGAGCATGGGCTCTAGCTGCATGGGGTTTCAGTAGTTGCGGCACATGGGCTCAGTAGTTGTGGCTCGTGGGCTCTAGAGAGCAGGCTCTGTAGTTGTGGCACACAGGCTTACTTGCTCCGTGGATGTGGGATCTTCCCAGATCGGGGCTCAAACTTGTGTCTCCTGCATTAGCAGGCGAATTCTTAACCACTGCGCCACCAGGGAAGCCCAAGTGCCTGGGTTTTTTCTCTATTTTTTTTTTATCCACACTGTTAATTGAAGTGAAGGAAAGGAAACTCATAAGGAGCAAATAACAGAGATTGGGCAAAGCTTACTAGACAAATAGATGGTAGTAGATTTTATTTAACAAACTTCTTTGACAATTTTAAAAAAGAATCTCTTTTAATGTATTATTTGTTTTGTTTTTATATACACATTCTATTTACACAAGATTTTTTTGAAAGATATTTTCAGTGAACATAGAATTATGAATTGACCTTTTTTTCCTGTAATACTTTAAAGATTTCTTGAAAGTCATTGCGTTTGTACATTTTCAGATAGCGAGTTTGCTGTAATTTTTATCTTTGTTCCTCCCTATGTAATATGTCCTTATTCTCTTGCTACCTTCAAGCTTTTCGTGTTTATCTTTTTTTTTTTTTGGCAATTTGAATACGATGTGTTAGGAAATTTGTTTGGCATTATCTCTTTCAATGTTTTCTCTGTCCCGTTTGTTTTCTCTTATCCCTCATGCTAGACAGTTTATTTTCCACATTCTTGGTTGCTCCATTCCGTTTCTCCCCCAACACTTTTCTTTCTTTGTTTTCTAAATTTGAATAATTTATATTACTCTGATTATTTTACTGATTATTTTCTCAGCTGTGACAAGTCTACTGAGGAACCTGTAAAGAAATGATTTAATAACTGTTCACCTGGGGAAAGAGCATTCTTTACAGTGTTAGGAGCAATTGCAAATGACTTTAGGTGGGAACATACCTGATATTTTCACAAAATAGTGGGAAACCAGTGTGGCTACAGCAGAGTGAATTGGCATGGGTGGGAATGGGATAATTAGAACTAAGGGATATGGTCAGAGACGTAATAGGAAGTCAAAACAATGAGGACATTGTATGTAATAGTGAAGTCTTTCAATTTCACTCTGAGCAAAATGGGGAGCCATTGGAGAATTTTGCACAGAGGAGTGTCATAATCTGTCTTGAAAAAAACAGGATTACTATGGCTTCTGTGTTACGAAGAGACTAAACAAGGCTAAGGGCAGGAACAAGTAACCCAGTTAGGAGATTATTATAATGACCCAAGCAAGTGATGATAGTGCTTGAGAGATGTGATGGCCTTTTTGAGGTGTCAGTTAGGCTCAGTTACAGTTCTCAGTTATCTAATTGATAATTAGTCTAGGCGATCCTGTGAAGGGATTTTAGATGTAATTAAAGTCCCTAATTAGTTGACTTTAAGTAAGCGAAGTTCTCCTGGATAATCTGGATGGCCCTGACTTAATCAGTTGGAAAGCATTAAAAGTAAGGCTGAATTTTCCTTGTATATGTAGAAAAAATTCTGCTCCTGGAGAGCAGCTTTGGTCATGCACATGAATTCCAGCCTGCTTGTCACCTTCCTTTCTAGATATCCTGCACTACAGATTTCAGATTTGCTTAGCCCGTCCCCAATCAGGAAAGACACTTCTTTGAAATCTCTCTATATATACATGCATGCAGACACACAAACACAGACACACACACACACTCACTATATATAAGTATATATATATATATATATATATATACATACACACACACACAAATATATAGTAATAACTAGTACAGGGGGTAAAAAGTGGTAAGACTGTGAATATAAGTCTCTACTTGAAGATCTGTATCTATACCATATATCTGTACAACCACATACCAAATAAATGCATAAATTTGTTTTAAATGTTCTGTGATATGTCGTAAAAATTGACTATTCAATAAATAAAGATTTATACCATCATTTTGATGACTATGTTTCCTTTTACTACACGGAAACCATTATTGTTCAATTGATTTGGCTTACTTCCTGTTTCAAAAATATGAATAATTTTTATTTGAACCCCTGTGTATATAGATCTGTGGGTGTTTGTCACATTTAAACCTAATTTTTTAAATAATTGCACTGATATCCCATTACCCAGCACTTGAAAAGTAAAGTATTTCAGAGATTAAAACTTTTACAGTTAAATGTAATATAAATTGATTATCTTCTAATACATTTGTTTGGTAAAATTGTGTCTTTAAAAGTCCCATGTTTGGAGGACCTTCAAGATGGCAGAGGAGTAAGACGTGGAGATCACCTTCCGCCACTGCCAGGGTCCCGTGATCCAGGGACAACTTCCCCAGGAGAACACATGGCGTGCCTCAGGCTGGTGCAATGTCAAGCTGGCCTCTGCCACCACAGGCTCACCCCGCATTCCATACCCCTCCACCCCCCAGGCCTGAGTGAGCCAGAGCCCCCTAATCAGCTGCTCCTTTAACCCCATCCTGTCTGGGCAAAGAACAGATGCCAGAGGGCGACCTACATGCAGAAGCGGAGCCATATCCAAAGCTGAACCCCAGGAGCTGTGTGAACAAAGATGAGAAAGGGAAATTTCTCCATGCAGCCTCAGGAGCAGTGGATTAAATCTCCATGGTCAACTTGATGTACCCTGCATCTGCGGAATACTTGAATAGACAATGAATGAACCCAAAACTGAGGCGGTGGACTTTGGGAGCAGCTGTAGATTTGTAATTTGCTGTATGTGGCTGACTAGTTTCGACTTATATGTTTATCTTAGTTTAGTTTTTAGTGCTTGGTATCCTTGGTGGAATTGTTTACTGGTTTGGTTGCTCTCTTCTCTTTTTTATTACTTTTTAAATTTTTTATTTAAATAATATATTTTATTAATTTTTTATTTTAACAACTTTATTTTATTTTATTTTTCTTTCTGTTTTTTTCTCCTTTTTCTTCTAAGTCATGTGGCTGACAGGGTCTTGGTGCTCCGGCCGGGTTTCAGGGCTGAGACTCTGAGGTGGGAGAGCCAAGTTCAGGACATTGGACCACCAGAGACCTGCCAGCCCCATGTAATGTCAATCAGTGGGAGCTCTCCCACAGATCTCTGTCTCAATGCTAAGACCCACTTACACTCAACGACCAGCAAGCTCCAGTGCTGGACGCCCCATGCTAACCAACTAGCAAGACAGGAAAACAACCCCACCCATTAGCAAAGAGGCTGCCTAAAATCATAATAAGTTCTCAAACACCCCAAAACACACCTCCAGACATGGTCTTGCCTACCAGAAAGACAAGATCCAGCCTCATCCACCAGAACACAGGCATCAGTCCCCTCCACCAGGAAGCCTACACAACCCACTGAACCAAAATTACCCACTGGGGGCAGACACCAAAAGCAACAGGAACTATGAACCTGCAGCCTGCGAAAAGGAAACCCCAAACAGAGTAAGTTAAGCAAAATGAGAAGACAGAGAAATACACAACAGATGAAGGAGTAAGGTAAAAACCCACCAGACCAAACAAGTGAAGAGGAAATAGGCAGTCTACCTGAAAAAGAATTCAGAGTAATGATAGTAATGATGATCCAAAATCTTGGAAATAGAATGGAGAAAATACAAGACACGTTTAACAAGGACCTAGAAGAACTAAAGAGCAAACAAACAATGATGAACAACACAATAAATGAAATTAAAAATTCTCTAGAAGGAATCAATAGCAGAATAACTGAGGCAGAAGAACGGATAAGTGCCCTGGAAGATAAAATAGTGGAAATAACTACTGCAGAGCAGAATAAAGAAAAAAGAATGAAAAGAATTGAGGACAGTCTCAGAGACCTCTGGGACAACATTAAGCGCACCAACATTCGAATTATAGGGGTCCCAGAAGAAGAAGAGGAAAAGAAAGGGACTGAGAAAATATTTGAAGAGATTATAGTTGAAAACTTCCCTAATATGGGAAAGGAAATAGTTAATCAAGTCCAGGAAGCGCAAAGAGTCCCATACAGGATAAATCCAAGGAGAAACACACCAAGACACATATTAATCAAACTATCAAAAATTAAAAACATAGAAAAAATATTAAAAGCAGCAAGGGAAAAGCAAGAAATAACATACAAGGGAATCCCCATAAGGTTAACAGCTGATCTTTCAGCAGAAACTCTGCAAGCCAGAAGGGAGTGGCAGGACAAATTTAAAGTGATGAAAGGGAAAAACCTACAACCAATATTACTCTACCCAGCAAGGATCTCATTCAGATTCGACGGAGAAATTAAAACCTTTACAGATAAGCAAAAGTTAAGAGAATTCAGCAGCACCAAACCAGCTTTACAACAAATGCTAAAGGAACTTCTCTAGGCAGGAAACACAAGAGAAGGAAAAGACCTACAATAACAAACCCAAAACAGCTAACAAAATGGTAAAATAGGAACATATATGTTGATAATTACAGTAAATATAAATGGATTAAATGCTCCAACGAAAAGACATAGACTGGCTGATGGATACAAAAATAAGACCCATATATATATGCTGTCTACAGGAGACCCACTTCAGACCTGGGACACATACAGACTGAATGTGAGGGGATGGAAAAAGATATTCCATGCAAATTGGCATCAAAAGGAAGCTGGAGTAGCAATTCTATCAGACAAAATACACTTTAAAATAAAGATTATTAAAAGAGACAAAGAGGGATACTACATAAGAATCAAGGGATCAATCCAAGAAGAAGATATAATAATTGTAAATATTTATGCACTCAACATAGGAGCACTTCAATACATAAGGCAAATGCTAACAGCCATGAAAGGGGAAATTGACAGTAACACAATAAGAGTAGGAGATTTTCACATCCCACTTTCACCAATGGACAGATCATCCAAAATGAAAATAAATAAGGAAACACAAGCTTTAAATGACACATTAAACAAGATGGACTTAATTGATATTTATAGGACATTCCATCCAAAAACTACAAAATACATTTTCTTCTCAAGTGCTGATGGAACATTCTCCAGGATAGATCATATCTTGGGTCACAAATCAAGCCTTGGTAAATTTAAGAAAATTGAAATTGTATCAAGTATCTTTTCTGACCACAACACTCTGAGGCTAGGTATCAATTACAGGGAAAAAAACTGTAAAATATACAAACACATGGAGGGTAAACAGTATGCTAATAAATAACCAAGAGATCACTGAAGAAATCAAAAAATACCTAGAAACAAATGACAGTGAAAACACGACGTCCCAAAACCTATGGAATGCAGCAAAAGCAGTTATAAGAAGGAATTTTATAGAAATACAATCCTACTTTAAGGAACAAGAAAAATCTCAGATAATCTAACCTTACACCTAAAGCAATTAGAGAAAGAAGAACAAAAAAAATCCAAAGTTAGCAGAGGGAAACAAATCATAAAGATCAGATCAGAAATAAATGAAAAAGAAATGAAGGAAACAATAACAAAGATCAATAAAACTAAAAGGTGGTTCTTTGAGAAGGTAAACAAAATTGATAAACCATTAGCCGGACTCATCAAGAAAAAAAGGGAGAAGATGCAAATCAACAGAATTAGAAATGAAAAAGGAGAAGTAACAACTGACACTGCAGAAATACAAAGGATTGTGAGAGATTACTACAAGCAACTATATGCCAATAAAGTGGACAGCCTGGAAGAAATGCACAAATTCTTAGAAAAGCACAACCTTCGAGACTGAACCAGGAAGAAATAGAAAATATAAACAGACCAATTACAAGCAATGAAATTGAAACTGTGATTAAAAATCTTCCAACAAACAAAAGCCCAGGACCAGATGGATTCACAGGTGAATTCTATCAAACATTTAGAGAAGAGCTAGCACCTTTCCTTCTCAAACTCTTACAAAATATAGCAGAGAGAGGAACACTCCCAAACTCATCCTACGAGGGCACCATGACCCCGATACCAAAACCAGACAAAGATGTCACAAAAAAAGAAAACTACAGGCCAATATCACTGATGAACACAGATGTGAAAATCCTCAACCAAATACTAGCAAACAGAATCCAGCAGCACATTAAAAGGATCATACACCATGATCAAGTGCAATTTATCCCAGGAATGCAAGGATTCTGCAATATACGCAAATCAATCAATGTGATACACCATATTAACAAATTGAAGGATAAAAAACATATGATAATCTCAATAGATGCAGAAAAAGCTTTGGACAAAATTCAACACCCATTTATGATAAAAACTCTCCAGAAATTAGGCATAGAGGGAACTTACCTCTACATAATAAAGGCCATACAGGACAAACCCACAGCCAACATCGTTCTCAATGATGAAAAAATGAAACCATTTCCACTAAGATCAGGAAGTAGACAAGGTTGCCCACTCTCACCACTATTATTCAACATAGTTTTGGAAATTTTAGCCACAGCAATCAGAGATGGAAAAGAAATAAAAGGAATCCAAACTGGAAAAGAAGAAGTAAAACTGTCACTGTTTGCAGATGACATGATACTATACATAGAGAATCCTTAAGACACTACTAGAAAACTCCTAGAGCTAATCAATGAATTTGGTAAAGTAGCAGGATACAAAATTAATGCACAGAAATCTCTTGCATTCCTCTATACTAATGATGAATTATCTGAAGGAGAAATTAAGGAATCACTCCCATTTACCATTGCAACAAAAAGAATAAAATACCTAGGAATAAACCTACCTAAGGAGACAAAAGACCTGTATGCAGGTCTATAAGACACTGATGAAAGAAATTAAAGATGATACAGAGAGATTGAGAGATGTACCATGTTCTTGGATTGGAAGAATCAACATTGTGAAAATGACTCTACTACCGAAAGCAATCTACAGATTTATTGCAATCCCTATCAAACTACCACTGGCATTTTTCACAGAACTAGAACAAAAAATTTCACAATTTGTATGGAAACACAAAAGACGCCAAATAGCCAAAGCAATCTTGAGAAAGAAAAACGGAACTGGAGTAATCAGGCTCCCTGACTTCAGACTATACCACAAAGCTACAGTAATCAAGACAGTATGGAACTGTCACAGAAACAGTAATATAGATCAATGGAACAGGACAGAAAGCCCAGAGATAAGCCCACACACATATGGTTACCTTATCTTTGATAAAGGAAGCAAGAATATAAAATGGAGAAAAGACAGCCTCTTCAATAAGTGGTGCTGGGAAAACTGGACAGCTGCATGTAAAAGAATGAAATTAGAACACTCCCTAACACCATACACAAAAATAAACTCAAAATGTATGAAAGACCTGAACATAAGGCCAGACACTATAAAACTCTTAGAGGAAAACATAGGCATAACACTCTATGACATAAATCACAGCAAGATCATTTTTGACCCACCTCCTAGAGAAATGGAAATAAAAACAAAAATAAACCAATGGGACCTAATGAAGCTTAAAAGCTTTTCCACAGCAAAGGAAACCATAAACAAGACTAAAAGACAACCCTCAGAATGGGAGAAAATATTGGCCACCGAAACAACTGACAAAGGATTAATCTCCAAAATATACAAGCAGCTCATGCAGCTCAATATCAAAAAAACAAATAACCCACTCCAAAAATGGGCAGAAAACCTAAATAGACATTTCTTCAAAGAAGATATACAGATTGCCAACAAACATATGAAAGGATGCTCTACATCACTAATCATTAGAGAATTGCAACTCAAAACTACAATGAGTTATCACCTCACACTGGTCAGAATGGATATCATCAAAAAATCTACAAAAAGTAAATGCTGGAGTGGGTGTGGAGAAAAGGGAAACCTCTTGCACTGTTGGTGGAAATGTAAATTGATACAGCCACTATGGAGAACAGTATGTAGGTTCCTTAAAAAACCAAAAATAGAACTGCCATATGACCCAGCAATCCCACTATTGGGCATACACCCTGAGAAAAACATAATTCAAAAAGTGTCATGTACCACAATGTTCGTTACAGCACTATTTACAATAGCCAGGACATGGAAGCAACCTAAGTGTCCATTGACAGATGAATGGATAAAGAAGATGTGGCATATATATACAATAGAATATTACTCAGCCATAAAAAGAAATGAAATTGAGTTATTTGTAGTGAGGTGGATGGACCTAGAGTCTGTCATACAGAGTGAAGTAAGTCAGAAAGAGAAAAACAAATACTGTATGCTAACACATATATATGGACTCTACAAAAAACAAATGGTTCTCAAGAATCTAGGGGCAGGACAGGAATAAAGGCACAGACATAGAGAATGGACTTTTGGACAGAGAGAGGGGGAAGGGTAAGCTGGGATGAAGTGAGAGAGTGGCATGGACATATATACACTACCAAATGTAAAATAGATAGCTAGTGGGAAGCAGCTGCATAACATAGGGAGATCAGCTTGGTGCTTTGTGACCACGTAGAGATGTGGGATAGGGAGGGTGGGAGGGAGACACAAGAGGGAAGGGGTATGGGGATATATGTATAGGTATAGCTGATTCACTTTGTTATACAGCAGAAACTAACACACCATTGTAAAGCAATTATACTCTAATAAAGATGTTTAAAAAAATGTTCCATGTTCTTATAGTATATGTTGTTGATTTTGTTAAATTTATTTAATTACATTTTAGTATAAATGCACACAGATGCATGCAGGTTATAAAATTGCACTATGAGTTCTTTGTAAAATCATAAATAGAAAGGCTCTGAACATTATGTGGCAAAATAATGAATTTTGCTCCCCAAAGAACTTTCTAAGTTTAATCCAGAGTCCATTCCTTTTTAAAGAAAATTAAATGATCCCACTTTTCTCTCTTCATTTATTATTTATGCAATAAACTCCATATGATTTAATGTTTTGTTTTGAAGTGAACTGTGCAAAGTGTTCTTCAAATGAAAATATTACAAACTAAAAACCGGCTGGCTAGTGGGCTTTTGAAAATATAAACAGACTTGTACCAGCACCATGTACTCCACATCTCATTCTTAACTTACTGCCCTTTCAGGGGGCAGGGCCATTTTATGAATTCAGTGGTGTTTATGGTTAGATAAATCATCCTCTACATATTAAAGATTTCTGCAAGTTGACATTTCAGAAAAGGACAGATAACAAAGGAGGACAGGGGTGGGGTGTTGTTCCTTGTTCTCACAGCTGTGAGGACTGTTATTAGTGAAAGACACTAAGAATATATTTCGTTTTTGACAAGCAATCTCTGTCAAATGATGGCATGTCAGCATTTGATGATATTTTAAAAAGAATGTCAGGTGCAGTAGAGGAAAGAATCACTACTTTAGTGGCTGGTTAAAACAATGCATTACATTTGATTTCATCAAAACTAAAAGCTTCGTTTCTTCTCATTCTTGAACAATGTTTTCTCAATTTTGGGGGTGGGGAGAAGAAAAAATAGTTTGATGTGAATCTATATTTGTTTCTTCCCTGCATCTATTTGCAATTACAAGTACAGCAGAAATATTTTAAACTCTCAGTTGCTATTACCGATCTAAACCCTGCATTTAGGACTCCCTTCAGTCTGACATATGTAGGATGGTAGTTTTTTAGCTGTTCAATGTATGTAAAATTCTGTATGTTTAAAACTTTCCTAATATGAACTGTATTTTCTTTCCTGCCGAGGAAAGCAACTATACTTTTATCCTGATCTAAAACAAACCAGTAAATGTAGGAGAAGAGGAATTCTCACCTTGCCATTTACTAGCTATACAGCAGTCCCTCCCCCCTTATCTGTGGTTTTGCTTTCCAGTGTTTTAGTTACCTGTGGTCAACCATGGTTCGAAAATATTAAATGGAAGTTTCCAGAAATAAACAATTCATAACTTTTAAATTTTGCTGCATACTGAGTAGGGTGATGAAATCTCACACCCTCCCACTCTGTCCTGCCTGGGATCCCCAGTGATGGACATAATTGTTCCTGCCATCTAGCCATCCACATGGTCATGGCTTGATGACCCAGGATCATCCAAAGCAGATAATCCTTCTTCTGACATCTTGTCAGAAGGTCAGTAGTAGCTTAACGCTATGTCACAATATGCAGTCATTCACCTCACTCCATCTCATCGCCTAGGCATTTTATCATTTCACATCATCACAAGAAGAAGGATGAATACCGTACAATAATATATTTTGAGAGAAAGAGGGAGGGAGACCACATTCACATAACTTTTATTACAGTATATTGTTATAATTGTTCTATTTTATTATTAGTTTTTGTTGTTAATCTCTTACTATGCCTCATTTATAAATTAAGCTCTGTCATAGGTATGTATATATATAGGAAAAAACACAGTCTATAGAGGGTTTGGTACTCTCCACAGGCGTCCATTAGGGGTCTTGGAAGTCCCGTGGATAAGGGGGGACTACTGTATAAATTAGATAACTTGGACAAGTTACTGAGTGTGGGTGTGTGTGTGCATGTTTACACATACGTGTTTTTCACTCTTTAATGGAGGTACTAATAGGACCTACCTCACTGATGTGGATTCAGTGCTTTAATGTGAAGCACTTACAATATTGCCTGGCAGATAGTAAGTGTAGAGTAAATACAGGCTTCTATTATTCATTATGTGCCAGTTAGAGTACTATATGCAGTATTTCATCTAAAGACGGCACTTCAGGCTCTCGTTATTGAAACTGATTTGACAAATCAATAGTAGCCAGTAGTACAAAATGAATCCCTTAAGCACAGAGCCTGCAATTTAAAAATGCGGTTGGTCTAAAAGAGAATTGTTTCATAAGAAAACTCATTTCAGTAGAAGGTTCCAGTGCCAGCTCTATCTCCAGATGGATATGCGACCATGGGCAAGTCACTTAGATTTATAACATCCCAGGCATTGGAAACTAGTATTTGAAGCTAGTAAATTTGAACTAATTATAATTAGAGAAATTGAACTCAGAAATCACATAGCTAATTGGTGGCAAATTTTGAACTCTCTGTGCAGTGTTATTCAATTTTACTGCATTTATGCAGTCAACAAATATTTATTAGCAACAATGTTAAGCCAGTCAATCAATGTCAACATCTATAAAGTGAGATTGGGTAGACACATTATATGATGGACTTTCAGACTCTAAAATCCTCTTTCTCTGTGAAACAAAATTAGGAATCATTCTAACCACTTAATTGATTCATTAAGTGTTTCAGAAGTGTGAATTAAACTTTGAGACAATTTACTTAAGGCATGGAGAATTCAGAAGCCCTGGTATCTACCCAACTTGGGGAAATAAGGCAATTTCTCTGAGCTTCAGTGTTTTCAGCTGAAGAGTTGGAATAATACATAGGAGGGTTATGATACATAAAAGAGCCAATGTGACTTGGCTCTACAAATTCTAGCTTTTCACCATTCCTACACCTAGAAGTTGGTGGGTGTATAGAAATATTAACACCAAGTTTTATCCCATGTCTCCTCATCGCTCCAGTGTTTGTGAGGTTGGGTTTGTGAGGTAGTTGCTCTTTAGATATCAAAAATTTCTTTCTATAAACTACATTGTAACATTATCATTACTTTTCCTTCTTTACAATTACAAAATGTGAGTGCTATATGAGGTCCGATCACTCAATTTTTGGATGAGGAAGTTGAGAGATGGAAGTCTTAACAGCTAGCTGTTTGCAGCATAAGAGGTATATCCTAGTTCTTCTGAATTCTTATTTTCTGATTTGGTGTGAGTGATACTGAGTACCCACGTTCTCATACATTGTTAGGTGCTTTAACACAGGTCATCTTGAAACAAATATCGCTATACTATTTTATATTTTTGAGGTTATGTGATAACTTAGGATGTAATATTGTTATGTCTTTCTTGAGAATTGATACCTTTATCACTAAGAAATGTCCACATTAATCTCTAGTAACAACTCTTGACTTACATTGGCTTTGTTTGATATTAGTATAACAATAGAAGTTGAGATTTACATGGTATAACTTCACACTTTCACTGTTAGTCTTTCTGTTTCCTGATGTTTTAGGGGATTCTTCTAAATAATATATATGGTGAGGTTGTAAAAAGATCTATTGCTACAATTCTAGATTTTTACTTTTAAAAATTAGTCTAATTATATCTAATGTGATTATCAATAAACTGGATTCATAACTGCCATCATACTATTTACTTTCTATGAGACCCTCATGTTTTAAGTTCTTTTGTCTCTTCTTTCTTACATTCTTTTGGAATATGTACCATTTCTAACATTCCATTTTTCTCTTTATTAACTTGCTTTTTATACCTACAGATACTATTGTGCACTATTGAATGTGTTAGTTTACCCTAAATATCACTACCTGCACGCTAGGCTTATTTTAGTCTAATGCAAATTATAACTTGTACAAATTTCCTGACCTGAGAAAACTTTAATTCTATTTAACTATTCTTGCCCTTTGTTATTATTGTTATGAATTTTAGTTCTTGTTTTGTCTTATATGCCACAAGACATTTTTATTACTGTTTTGAACAGACAATAGTCTGTCTGAGGTAGCGATTAAAGTATTTTCCCCATAAAAATATCCTCTAGTCTTGGCACTCTACATTTGATTTGTTCTTCTTATTCTAACTTCTTAAAGTAAAAAGCTTAGATCATTGATTTTATAGATCTCTTCCTCTCTAACCTTTAAACTTTAGCTACAAATCCCAAATGTTTTATGATAAATTTTAATTATTCTTTTAACATATTTATATTTTTCCTTTTGACTTTTCTTAGACTAATGGGTTCTTCTGAGGTGTTTTTACTTATTTTTTTCTGCTAGATATCTTAATGTCATACTTCTAATATCATTTTGCCAGTGAACATGTTCCATGTGATTTCAGTCCTCTGAAATACATTGAGACATATGTTACCGCGTGGCATATAACCTATCTTAGGGAACATCTCTGTGCAGTAGGAAAAAAAGTGTATTTTTTGATTGGTGGATGTAGTTTTCTATAAATGTCAATCAGGTCAAGTTAATTGACTGTGGTTTTCAAATGTCCTATATATTTGTTGTTGGTTTTTCCTTGATTTGTTCTATCAGTCACTGAGAGTATTAAAATCTTCAACCTTGTTTATTGATTTGTCTCTTCCTGAATTCTGTCAGCTTTTACTTAATGCATTTAAAGCTCTGTTCTGAGAGGAAATAAGCATTTTGAAGTGTATCTTCTTGATAAATTGATGCTTTTGTCGTTGTAAAATGTCCCTCTTTATTTCTTTACTTTGAAGTCTACCTTAATATAGCCAAATCATTTTCTTGTTCTTGGCGTTTGTATCCTTTATCTTTTGAAACCCTTCTGTTTTTAACTCGGTAGTGTCTTTAAAGTGTTTCTAATGAACAATATATAGTTGAATTTTCCTTTTAAAAAATGTCCACTTTGATAATCCCTCTTTTCATTGTAGTATTTAGTCCATTTACGGAAAACTGTGGTGCCTCTAAATTTACTGTAATCCTTTCAAAATCCAACTATCTAAGGTAGACTGAGAGACAGGTATTTACTTAGGGGAAAGGAAGGTCTCCCGAAGATCGGCAAGCACCTATGGCAGGGCCAACAGATAGGCAAATAGCCCAGCTTCCCTTTTGCAAGCAGAGGCAGGAGGGACAGGCTTCTCGCAAGATGTTCATGTATTGACAAATAATATCTACCCCCGTAGAAACCCGCACCAGTTGCTGCTAAGGAAGCCTAGTCAACTAAATTACTCATGCACCAGTGTCGAGAATGGTTCTTAAAGCTCCTGCCACAAAACTTGAGCAGGGCTTAGGAATAAAAAGGTATATGACTGTACCCAAGGACTTAGTTATAGCTCTGTTACCAGTTAAAACAGATTAACAGAGTATGGCTACACAACAGGGCTCTCAACTTCCCTGTTCCCAACAGCTAGTGTCAAGATCCAAGTAGAATACAATCACTGCTATACTTTTTGAAATTCTGTATAAACTACAATATTCTGTCAATGTTAATGGCACTTAAAGTGCCCTGTCAAAACAATTGCAGCTATGTTATGTGTAAAACATATTAAATAAGCTATGCAAACTTGTATTTTTCATTAAGTTTGTATTCATTTTTTTCTTTTTTCTTTCCTATGGATGAACTTAAAAATAATTTTGTTTCTTAATTAAGATGCTATGCATGAAGCTCCTGAATAATTTAAGACAATTGTTCTTTTAAATGGTTGTTGATTACACCCTCCTGGCACAGTTATTGTATTATTACTACACTTAGGAAAAATATGCTGTGCTATTTGGACTCAGAAATATTTCTGACATTTTAATGAACACACCACTTAGTTAGATTTTACGGAGTTTTTCAGTGAACCACAAAGGATTAAAAAATGTCATTCAAGGGTTGTAGATAATTAAACTGACTGAATATAAGATGCTTCATATGAAAATGAAAATTATGTGTGAATTTTGTTGAGCTGGAAATGTGTTTTACTAAATGACTTTAGATTTGTTAATTTTAACTACAAGACAAAGAGAATCAAGGGGATACCTTGTTCTCATCTCAATTTGTGCCATTTGCATAAGCTATTTTATCGTTCAATACCTCCTATGAGTTTTCATTTTGGCCCTTGAATAAATTAAGTATCATGGTAAATAAATAAATGTCGACTTTGAGATACTATTAAATATATGTATTATAATACACCTGATGGGAAATTGGTGCAAATGAGTCTCAAAAGAGCTCATAGATCAGGATTCCAGTCAGATTTCATAGAAATAAGTTTTAGATAGATATAGTTTTCAGAGAAGAAAAGGTAAGACTTCTCATCAGTTGCAAAATAATGATTTTACCTGCTTATCTACACAGTTGACCTTTCTCTACAGTACCATAGTCTTTTAGGTACCTCTGCTATAATTGTAACTTCCTGTATCTACAAATTTGATTATTGTTTTATTTCCATGGATCATTAAGTTTTCCTATTCCAGCAGATATCCCTGTCGTCAAGTTCCTGAGGGATCTCGGCTTGTTATTTTCTGTGTCAGTCGTGTGCATTTTATATTTACTATTAAATATTTGAATAACAACACATTTCTCCAGGTGGCTGTAGGTTTGATTGTGATAAACCTCTCTGGAGAATTCTCTGAGCTTTCACATCTGGTGGAAAACTCTGATGAGAACATCTCTAATGAGGAATTCCTGGAACAAGAAATTACAGATTATCTGTTTTTCAGAAGGCATGAAAAGCTAGTGAATGCCTTTTTTTTTTTTCAGATCAAAAGTCAACTTCTCAATTCAATAAGTGAAGATTTCTGAACCAATTATTGTTTTATCTAAGTTCATTGATCATATATTTCCATTATATTAGCTATTTCTGTCTCTAAAATATCTTGACATAGAAATTGTTTCAAAACATATATTACTAACGGTGATCATGTATGCCTTTATTTAAAGCATGCCATTTATTTCATAATCTCATAATTCAAATATTTTAACACATTTCATCAAACTTATAATGCTTTCTATACCCAAGAAAATAAAATTCTTAAAATTTATGAAATTTTATCAAAGTAGTTGCTTAAAGGGAAAATACTATTTTATAATATAGTTCCATAAAAATGACATTTTCTAGATATTGCTTTTGGTAAGAGGTTAATAGCCTAAATTTGTGGAAAGAAAAAAAAAAAGACAATGACAAGCATGTGTTTTGCAGTCATAACTAAAATGTGTTTATAAAGAATTTTACACTCTTGCACAGAAATTATGCACTTCCATTCTTAAAAAGTAATTATTTCTCATCTCAGATTGTGTTAATTTTCAAGTTGGGCTAATACAGTGTTTTCTTCTGAATCCAAATTTCTTTCCAGGTAAAGTTACTAAGAAATCATAATTAAGTTCAAATTTTTACCAGTTCTTGATTGAACACTAATACTCTCAGAAACTTAGGAGCAAGGAAGAAACATCCTTAATTTGTCATAAATAGACTAGGAAATGCTCCAATAAGCACCACAGAATGTCAGTGGTTTAACATAACACAAATTTATTCTCTCTCACCATACAGGTCCCACCTGGATCAGTAGGACCCACACACAGGCTGATCCAGACTCCATGTAGCAACTGCACATTGTGCTACAGACAGTCTCTGTCACTGCTTCAGAAAAGGGGAGCCCCTGTGGAATAAACCTTGGAAATTTTACCTCCTCAGGCAAGAATTGGTACGTGTCACTTCTGTTCATATTTCATTGGCCAGAACTAGTGACATGGGCCTGCTCAACTGAAAGCATGCCAGGAAGTGTGTGTGTGTGGGGTTGGAGAGGAGAAAATATTTGGCAGACATCACTGACCCTGCCACATGGCTGGCTGCCATCCTTGGCGACCTGGCTGTCACAATATATGAGCACAAATCCAAGTCCCCTGAGGGAAAGTCATACATTATAAAATAATAACTGAAAGCTTGGGAGCAAATAATTTTTCTCCTATAGAAGAGCTAACTCTTGTTTCCTATAAATAACCTAAAAATTTAAGAAAATAGAAAAAAAAATCACTTTATTTCTAGAAATGGCATATCAATTTATTGTTTCTTGTCTTTGTTTCTAACGTGGGTGACAACTTCTTGATAAGATATGCTCTTCATTTTTCTTTCTCCCTCCCTCCCTCCCTCTTTCTTTCTTCCTTTTCTTTTCTTTTCTTTTCTTTTCTTTTCTTTTCTTTTCTTTTCTTTTCTTTTCTTTTTTCTTTCTCCATGATGTGGATTTAACAGATTCCAGAGCTGGATTTGAAATAGACACCACTTGAAACTAAAATAAAATTTACATGAATATGTGTGGAAGGTTGAAGAGCCAATTAAATACAAATGACAGGCAAAGGGAAAAGAGAAATACAAGAAAGGCAGATTTTGTCTCATGTGTATTAGATTTTTGTAGCTGCTGTAACAAAATACCACGATCCTGGTGGCTTAGAACAGAAACTTACTCTCTCACAGCTCTGGAGACTAGACGGCCAAAGTCAGTACCATTGGGTCAAAATCAAGATGTTGGCAGGGCTGTGCTTCCTTTGGAGGTGCTAGGAGAGAATCCTGTCCTATCTGTTCCAGCCTCTGGTGGCTGCCGGCATTCCTTGACTTGTAGACCTATCACTCAGTCTTCAAGTCCAGCACCTTCAAATCCTTGTATGTTCCATCTTTATATCACCTTCTCATTTGTATATGTGTCAAATCTCCCTCTGCCTTGCTCTTATAAGCACACTTGTGATAGCGTTTAGGGTCCACCCGGATAATCTAAGATAATCTTCCCGTCTCAAGATTGAGAACTTAATCACATCTGAAATGATACTTTTTTTTTCATCTTTATTAGAGTATAACTGCTTTACAATGGTGTGTTAGTTTCTGCTGTATAACAAAGTGAATCAGCTATACATATACATATACATATATCCCCATATCTCCTCCCTCTTGCGTCTGTCTCCTCCCTCCCTCCCTCCCTCCCTCCCTATCCCACCTCTCTAGGTGTTCACAAAGCACCAAACTGGAGCTGATCTCCCTGTGCTATGCGGCTGCTTCCCACTAGCTATCTATTTTACGTTTGGTAGTGTATATATGTCCATGCCACTCTCTCACTTCGTCCCAGCTTACCCTTTCCCCTCCCTGTGTCCTCAAGTCCATTCTCTATGTCTGCTTCTTGAAATGATGCATTTTTTTTTAACATCTTTATTGGAGTATAATTGCTTTACAATGGTGTGTTAGTTTCTGCTTTATAACAAAGTGATACATATACATATACATATATACATATACATATACATATATCCCCATATCCCCTATACATATACATATATCCCCATATCCCCTATACATATACATATATCAGCTATACATATACATATATCCCCATATCCCCTCCCTCTTGCGTCTCCCTCCCACCCTCCCTATCCCACCCCTCTAGGTGGTCACAAAACACGGAGCTGATCTCCCTGTGCTGTGTGGCTGCTTCCCACTAGCTATCGATTTTACTTGAAATGATACTTTTTAAAGTAAGGTAACATCCACGAGTTCCAGGTATTAGGACCTGATAGCTTTGGGAGTCATTATTCAGCCTACTACAATACATCATGGGAAAGCTTTCTTTAATTCGTGCCCTAAGCCTAAAGAAATCTGGATAAACAGAGGGAGATCCAAAGAGAGAATGTCTTTAAGTAACATAATCTAGGAAGAATTCAGGCAGAGCTGGCTTTATGCCTGGGGACTCTACAGTTTTCTTTGCAGTATCAGTTAAGGGGCATTGAGAAATCTATCTGACAGAAGGTGTTCACTCCTTCCTAAGCTTGTTACTTTCCTCAGAGTCACTCTAGGCAGAAAGGAAGCACAATGAGGGTACCAGTAAATGTAAAACACTGAAAACAGTGTTACCTGATTCTTTATTTCTTCCATGATGAGTGGTTTGAGTTCATCTGACTTCCAGACAAAAAGGAAAGAGAGAGGCGTGGAAGTCACGGCAGAACTAAAGCATCATGGATTTTTAGTAAAAACTTTTAAAGGGGGAACGTTTATTATTATTAATCTACCAAACCTACAAAGGAATGTTTTGTTTATCTTCATATTTAAACAAGGAACCAGCAAGGCCTGGCCTTGTTAAACCTGGAGTATCATACATATCCACTGTTACTCTTGGGTATTTGCTTCTGGGGAGAGAGATTTCCAGGACTTACTTTACTTCTCACCCCTGCTTCTCTCTTACTTCAGATTATCTTCTGTTCTATGAGAAGAACACAGAGCTGTTATGTCTCATGGACACAGAAGTTCAAACCACTGGGCAGGAAATGCTCAGCACGTATTGGCTTGAGAAATCCCAGGAAAGCCTTCAGTCTGTCTGTTTGGGTGAAATGCTGCTCTTGGAGCTGCCAACACTGGCTACAGGGCAGAGTCATCACATGGGAGAAACACCCTTTCTACTGGCTCACCCTTTGTACGAGGTCCTTCCCAGAGGGTGCGGGAATCTTCGTAGAAAGAAAATTCTCCATTTTATATCTACATCCATTTTTATTATTAACCACGATAAAACTGCCTCCTAAAAAGCTGATCATATCAGACACTTCCCTGCCACTCACACTTTGCATATTGTCAACCCTTCCTCATTTCCCATGGCCCCAAACAGGCCTTGCTCTGCATTTGAATTTGTGTTCTCTCTGCCTGGAATGATTACTCTCCTTCAGGCCCCCTTAACAGGGAAAACTTTGACTTACACCTCAGGTCTTGGCTTCACTGTCCTTTCTTCGAGAAGTCATTCCTGCTGTCCACCTCCAGACCCCACACTGTGCTTCCTAAGCTGTCCCATGGCACCTCTACTGCCCCCATCACGTTCCTTTTAACTGTCTCCCCAGCTCGAGTGTATGTGGTTTCAGGGCAGCAACTGTGTTTTACTGCCAGTTAATACAATGCCAGCATCCGCCAGACACTTAACAAAATATTAACTCACTTTCTAAAAAATATTTCCTTGTTATGTAACCTTTCTGCACCCCACTCTTTGCATTTCCAAAACAGAAATATGAATAGAACCTACTAATAGAGTCACTGTGTGAGCAAAGCAAGAAAATACACACAAAACACTTAGAGCGGTACCTGACCCAATAACCATAGGTAGGGGGTGGTGGTGTGATGAATTGGGAGATTGGGATTGACATATATACACTAATATGTATAAAATGGATACCTAATAAGAACCTGCTGTATAAAAAAATAAATTAAATTAAATTTAAAAAAAAATAACCATAGGTAAAAGGATAGTCTCTGGTCACACTTTGAGAATATTTCATGACCTATATCAGTATGGAAAATGTGTTCGGAGCTGCTAGTACTATTACTGTACATTGATGGAGGAAGTAAATAATGGCCCAATTTACTCTGAATTTTATAACCTAAGTATGTTATTTTATTCAGCATCAGATTATGTATATATAGTTGAAAAATAATTTTATATTTATTTGGTATTTAAATAATGCTCAGTGTACTTTTGGGTTTCAGGACCATATGAATATCTTCTTGAATATGAATATATTCAGAAGATTACAATTACTGTGTTAGTTATCATACTACATCACTAGTCTTGCACCACTGATACTGCCCCTAGTTAGTACAAGAGACCGATATTCAAGTAGCATTTGAGAAGGAGTAAATGAGCTGCGAAGCCCTATGCGTTCATTATTTCAGCAGAAATAGTAATGGAAAGGAGGACCCTGAGGAGCAGCAAGGTGACCTCGGCAGGGATGATGAGTTCTGGGTAAAACCCAAGTGAATGTGCCGCCGGGAATTTTAAAGCAATGGGGAAGGCATGCGGGATGTGTGATGTCAGAGTCTGGCAAAGAACACAGCAGGGAAGAGGGGTTCTTAGATTTGCCTCCATGGGACCAGCAGCATGCAGAGGGAGTCCTGTCCGAATGGTGGGGTGGAGCTCCCTGTGGCAAAGCAAGAGATTAACTTCAGCGTCCACTATTGGCACCAAGACAAGGGAGGTGGAGTGAAGACACACTGGTCGTGGAGAACCACCCTCGGAGAAGCTGCACTTGGGAGGTATTTGAACTCCAGGGTGACTCAGTTCTTCCTAGACTTACATGATTTTGTGGGAGGAGCAGGGGTCCGAGAGGGTCGTTCCCTTAAAGGATTATGCACTTGGGGTATAAAAACTTCAGCCAGGGGAATTCCCTGGCCGTCCAGTGGTTAGGACCCTGTGCCTTCACTGCCATGGACCTGGGTTCGATCCCTGGTTGGGGAACTAAGATCCTGCAAGCCAAGTGGCGCAGCCAAAATACCCCCTCCCCCAACCCCCTGTGGTATTGGTGTAAGGGTAGAAAAATAAATCAGTGGAATATAATAGAGAATTCAAAAGTAAACCCCCAAAAGTTTCAGCCAAAATTTCTGGGGGAGAGAAACTGAAGCAGAGAGCTTTTCATGGAGGCCATACAATGAGCTTGAAGTCCTACAATGGAATGATGGGAAGAATGATAACGCCACCAACGTTAGGAAAAGAAAATATAGAAGGGAGGAAGAGCTGACTGCGTATCCCAGGCAAAGACATTTATTCCTCTGTGATTTATTGTTTGACCCTTTCTTTTTCTTCTGCCTCTCGTTTGCAAGCTTTCAGGGAGCACTTTGTTCTACTTATAATTCTCACTGCAAGATACTGTCACCCAGCCTTTTTGTGATAGCCTGTAACTGCACTCAGCTCGGGAAAATCAGTGAATCTAATCGAATAAGTAAACCTCCATGATTAATTATTCTATCTCAAATAAAGAAATCAAGCTTAAAACACACTAAATGGATCAGTGGAAAAGATGGAAAGTATTAAAGAATTTTTATTCAGATTATTTTCCATAAATACTTCCAGTACAAAAAAGTCATTATGTTAATTTATTTTCTACCTCCCCAAATACTTTCCTCGTTTGCATACTCATCTATTTACGGAGGAAACATTTATTGAATGCATCTTATGTGCAGGGCACTAGGCGAGGCACTAGTCTCATTTATAGTAACTCTGGATCCCAATTCAGGCTATAATTATGTTGTACCCAGATCACTTCCATAGCATAGAAGATTGCAGGAAGGTTAATTTGCCCTTCAACAAACCTACAGCTAACTTCTCCTATTTGCTACATTACTGAAATGGCCGCATCATTCAGTGCAGACGGCATTGCAAGAGTATGAATCTGATACCACAGTAAATTCAACAAGCTTAAATAATACTGCCGAAGGGGAAAAAATGAGTTAGGTAAAAGAACACTGTATATCTGATACACAGACTTTTCAGATAGCTCGATTCTGATATTTCTGGTGCAACAAGACAAAATATTGATATGGTTTTCCTTTGAAATGGTGCACAAGAAATAAATTTTCATAGATCATATTCATATTTGAACAAAATTTTCCTCATCCCCTCAAACTGTTATTCACTGTACTACAGGCTATAAAGGGATTTTCATCTGCTTTATCTTCTTGGCTTTTCCTGCTGTTTTTAGATTAAAGTTTAAAGAATTAAGAACCAGGGATGCTGGGGTTACACTAGAATGAGAAAAGATCAGGCCACCAAATCCACTGAGGTGTAATGGGTCACAGGCTGATTCTGGAATTATCATTCACGATGCCTTTTTTTTTTTTTTTCCAGTCTAAAGACTAAGCATTAATGTCTTTAAAAACTAGACAGATTATAGAGATCAGAGTTCCAGGTCAGTTTCACAGAGTAATACTATCTGGAGAAAGACATTCTTTTAGAAGTATTTTGAGTCTATTTTATGCACCATCCCTGTCAATTTTGGTCATTGATGAGTAATAAAATTTTCAATTTCTCACATAGTTTAAGAATATTTGATTCCACTTCAAATGGCAGTTTGGGAAATTTAAACAGATATTCATATTTATAAGACTAAAATCTATGAAAACACAATGTAGTGCTGCATATGGTTTTGGTATTTTGAACATTCAGTTCAGTAAAAATACAGTACAAGTAGCTGGTGGACGGTGCTTGCTGCAGGTGGGAGCCGGTCAGATGGGGGCACAGGCGGGGCTGCCCTCGTGGGGACCACTGTGGCAGGCAGGGGGCGCCATGGGGCCCCAACCGCCCAGACCCCCATGCCTGGGACCTGCAGGCCATTGCTTCTGCTTTGTTCCCCCCCTTTTTAAAAAATTGAAGTATAGTTGCTGCACAATATTATGTAAGTTACAGGTATATAACATGTGATTCACAATTTTTAAAGGTTATACTGCATTTATAGTTATTATCAAATATTGGCTATATTCCCCATGTTGTTCAATATGTCCTTGTAGCTTATTTTATACCTAATAGTTTGTGCCTCTAACGCCCTTCCCCATATTGCCCCTCCCCCTTTTCCTCTTCCCATTGGTAACCACTAGCTTGTTCTCTATTGTGAGTCTGCTTCGTTTTTGTTATCTTCACCATTTTGTTGTATTTTTTAGATTCCACATATAAGTGATATCATACAGTATTTGTCTTTCTCTGACTTATTTCACTTAGCATAATGCTCTCCAAGTCCGTCCATGTTGCTGCAAATCGTGCTTTGTCGCCTTTCGGACCTGCGTCCACAGGCTGCCTCTGCCTGTGGCCAGACCAAGATGGGGTGGTGGGGAGAAGTCCCTGGAGATGGACGCCAGGCTGCTGCAGAGACACAAGTGCGAGGGCAAGAGTATGTCCTCACCAGCCACAGGCTGTGCATTGGGTCCGCCTTCCTTCCTGTGCCTGGGTGGTGACTCCACTGAGCGAGGCTGGGGCGGGCGTGAGGTCTGCCTGGGGCAGCGGCTGGTTAGAAGGGCCTGGCGGCAGTGGGGGGAGAATGGGAGCCGGAGGCGAGGTGGCAGGGGCTGGTCAAGAGAAACACTGCCGCTGGCTTTTATTCCTCCCTCCCTCCTCAAAGCTAGTCCTAGGTTGTTCCCAGGTCCAGCAGCACCCACATGACCGCTTGCTGGTCCTCAGAGGATAGGGACAGGCCTTCCACTGGTTGGCCCTTCCGCCATTTTCAGCCCCAAAAGACAAGTCCCTTCTCTCTGGGCCTCAGGCTCCCTGGAGGCAAAGGAATTGGCTGGACTCCTCAATCCTGACATCCAATTCAGCTGCAGCTGTAACCCTCTCCTCCTCCGCCTGTTCTCTTTGGCTGCTTGCGCGACACCCTCTCCCAACCATTCTTATTTCCATATTTCCCACAGAAAGTTTCTGTGGGAAAACAGAACCATATCTGAAGTTTCCAGATACGCTGCTCCAGGTTTTTCTGAGCCCTTCAGCCTCAACCTTCACCGTGTTATACAGCTCCCACCCTGACTCCTTACAGCTGGTGCAGTTTTGAAACATGAGGAATGAAATCTCTAGCAAACCCCCATGTCTTGGAGACACCATTCTTTGCTAGGGAAGCTGCCACTCTGCCCTCCCCTGAAGATCCACGGCACCTTGTGTAGCCACCTGCATCTCAATTAGGCTTACAGTGGGTGGAGATTCCTGACATCCAAGACTTCCGACTTCTCTGCCAGAGGGGTCTTTCCCTGAGGGCAGACCTGGGTCTCCTTCTCTCTGTGCCCTGGCTCAAAGCAAGAAGTGATGGGGAAATGGGTGCTCCTGTAGACCCGGTTCTGCTCTGAACAATTTCTCCAATGATAATGATTCCTGTAAGTCTGGAGAGGCCATTTCTTGCTCAGTGCCCCAAATTAAGGAGGGTCTGAGCAGAAACTGAGAATCCTTCAACCTACTGTGAGATTCTGGGCTTGAAGAAATAATGTTAAAAAAACAAAAATAAACATTATTTGTGAAGTCCAAAGCCACTAGGGAAAGAATCCCTTTCCTCCATTCATTCTTATTATGTATTTAGAGATGTGTTACTAAATATCTATGGAGCAACTATGCATAAATACAAATATGTAGATGTGTTAGGGATGTATTACTGTAGGACTGTCTTAGTCTGTTCCAGCTGCTATAACAAAATACCATACACTGGCTAGTTTATAAACGGCAGAAATTTATTTCCCACAGTTCTGGAGCGTGCAAGTCTGAGATCAGGGTGCCAGAACATTCTGGTTCTGGTCTGGGCCCTTTTCCAGGCTGCAGACTCCTGACTTCTTACATCCTCACAGGGCGGAGAACAGAGCCATTGAAGCAAGCTTTCTCCTGATTCTTGGAAGAGCACTAATGCCATGCGTGAGTGTCCCACCCTCACAACCTCCGCTAATTCTAATTACCTCCCAAAGGCACCACCTCCTAATACCATCCCATTAGGGGTTAGGCTTTCATCATATGAATTTGGGGGAACACAGTCAGTCATAGCAAGGACCATGGAGATACTTTTCTTATATTAGTGTGTGTATGGATTTTATCTCCTTGTTTATCTTATAGTAAAAAATAACTGCTGGACCTTTGATTTTCTCTATCTCCTACATTCCCCTGTATTTAAAAAAAGTGAAAAGACATAATAAACTAAAGTTTTTAAAAGTTACAGCTCTACAAGCTGACTGCAACTATTTTCATTTTAGACACATTGTTTTCTGTACTTGTGTATGCCTTTCATGCTGCAATGGTCATGCACAGAATATTATTGTGTTCTGAAGTTCATGTAATAGATTTTCTTGAAACGAGAGGGGAAAATATCATAATCAGTTTTAATTTTAATGTTTGTATAATATGTCGTTTGGTAATTTCAGGAACAATTTATGAAATGTTAAAATCTATTGTTATTTAGTGAGCACTCTTTAGTTGAACAGGAATTTTATGGAGCAGGCACTGATTTTATCACAAAATGTATATTCAATTTAATTAACATTTAAATCAGGTGTGTTTTCATAGGTTTCAGGGCTTCTTGCTTGCTTTTTATGGCATTATAGTGTCAAAACATTTTCATTTTTTAGGAATCAGAATAATATCCTGTTTGTGTAGTGATTTATAAATATAGACTATTTCTGCTTATGTTTCATCAATTAAAAGAAAAATAATCTGAGTTAGGGAGGAAATTTATTATTGTTCCCATTCTTTTTTTTTTTTTTTTTCCTTTGGCTATGCCGGGTGGCATGCAGACTCTTAGTTCCCTGACCAGAGCTCGAACCCGAGGCCCCTGCAGTGGAAGTGTGGAGTCCTAACCACTGGACCACCAGGGAAGTCCCCCCATTCTTGACATGAGGAAACTGAGGATCAATTAACCATGCCAATTGTTAGCTTGCACACATTTGCCCTCAGCTTTGGCCTCCAACAATTCCAGAACAGCAGGAAAAGTTCTGTGTGACATCCGATTACAATGGCATAGAAAATATCTAGACCCTTATACACCAAGCTGTCATCAATGGTTATATCTGGGAAGTTATTTTGTAGATGGGATGGAAAGAAGAGTGACATTTCTATTTTTATTTGATCCATACTGTACTGTCTGCATCTTTTCAACAGACATGTGCTCTTTATATGGAAGACAAATTAATTAAATTAATGTTCCTCTAGCGTCCCCCTACATGGCAGAGATCATACTGTCCGCTATCATCGTAAACCTTGCTTTTCTGTATATTCTTAGTCATTGATGTTGCTCTTAAACCTATACCATTGTGCTCTACGTAGCACATTTTTACTAGTATGCTAATGATTCAGCTACTAAACAATCATTTACTGCACACCAGCAGAGTACGCAATAATGCACTAAGTACCAGTGCACTAAGTACCACCATAGCAAGCCCATATATTTTTAATGGCACTCAAAACTTCCCATAGAAAAATATGAAGATTTTAACACTTCTTTATGACATGACTGACCAAATAAATGTGCACTGACACCTTAGCTTTATCGCATTGATTTCCTGAGCACGGCTGCATAAGGAATTAGATCCTTACCAGGTTCAAACATTATCTTAATGCAACTATTTTATCTTGGGAAAAGAAAAATGAAACTAAGATCATTAACATTTATGGACATTGTTATCATGTAATACCTATTGGACTTTACAAGAGTAAAGCGTATTCACATACCCTTGTAACTACATATTTCTGTAATATAGTATAAATACTCATGTATAATATTTTGAAACATTAAAATTCATGCAACTCCTTTAATCAAAATCACGTGTATGTGTTATGATAGGTGCAAGTGCAATGAATCGGGATGTAAGTTTTGTTTTATTCCTCTCACTGTTTCCCTCCTCTTCTCCACCCCATGTGTCCACCTCTTCTGTGTGTCATGTAGACATAGCATTGAATGATAGAATCTTAAATCCAGAAGGGCTCTTAGAGGCCTAATTTTCTCATTTTACCAATGATTAAACTGAGGGGTAGAGAGGTGACTGGTGCCATAGATGATAAGGGGCAATTTCAACACTAATCTCTGTAACCTTCTTTCTCTCTCTTCACCCAGAACTAAAGATAGTCCCTTAGGTGTTGACAAGGAAAGTTAGAGTTGAAACTGTCACATACTTTTCAAATAAGGCAACCTAAACACAAATCATGTTTTGAGCAAGCTGCATTCACTGTTCACACATATTCAGCTTTTAATTTACTAAAATGTTTCTGTTTCCTTATATGTGCTGCTTTTAAACTAAGTAATCTCTATTTCACCTGAGTATCTATGTGTGCATGTTTGTTGTGTGCATATGTTTGTATGTGCAAGTGAGCACATACACATGTTTGTGTCTTAAACCTGATTTCAGTGAGTTCATCAAATCCTTATAAGAAGTGATGTGCTAATATCAAGGCTACAAAGAGGAAAAGAGGAATAGGGCACAACCGACTCTCTTCATCTAGGTATGTATAGGCAGACCTCATTTTATTGTGCTTTGCTTTATTGAGCTTCACAATATTGTTGTGTTTTTTACAAATTCAGAGTTTGTGGCAACCCTGCACTGTCAGATTATGGTTAGGAGTTTTTAAAATTTTTATTGGAGTATAGTTGATTTGCAATGTTGTATTAGTTTCAGGTGTACAGCAAGGTGAATCAGTTATACGTATACATGTATCCACTCTTTTTCAGATTCTTTTCTCATATGGGCCATTACAGAGTATTGAGTAGAGTTCCCTGTGCCAGGCAGTAGGTCCTTATTAGTTATCTACTTTATATATAGTAGTGTGTAAATGTCAATCCAATCTCCCAATTTATCCCTCTCCCCTTTTCCCCTCGGTAGATGGTTAGCACTTTTTGGCAATAAATAATTTTTAAATTAAGGTGTGTACATCTTTTTAGACAAAGTGCTATAACACAATAGACTGCTGTATAGTGTAAACATAACTTTTATAAGTACTGGGAAACAAAGAATTCATGTGACTCACTTTTTGGGGGCTATTTGATTTATTGCAGTGACCTGGAAACGCACCTGCAATATCTCCGAGGTAAGCCTGTACAGCTTGGTGGTGGACACATATACGAGATAATTTAATACACATGTTTAATAATGTGATAGAGGTATGTTTAGATTGCAGTGAGAGTACCCAACCCTGTCTGAAGCATTCTTTGATGGTGGTCAGTTTACAACCTGTTAAAGAAATAATGTGATACATATGTGGGCTCTTGATGGATGAGTCCAGGGCTGAAGAAAAGAAACGAAAAAAGAAATCATGTGAGTACAACACGCACAGTTTGATGTTTGTGGAGAGCTACATGGAATCCTATATTGGTGGAGTGTGGTGGTAGGGTAATAAAGTTAAAGAACAAGGCAGTAAGGAGGGCATGAAGGACCAGAGACACTGGACCTTATTTTTCAAGCTGTGGCAGCACCTGAAGTATTCTAAACCAGTAAAGATGGTCAGTGTTTCATTTTCCATCCTTTAGACAGAGGTTTGGAGAATGGGTTTAAGGGTTCATGATTAGCCGACAGGGAATCAATGAAGGTTTTGCCTCATTCCAAGAAACAGGCAGTAGGCAAGTGAATTGTACTTGTTTTAGTAGGAATGGTTGGAGGGAAGGATTGATAGATATTGAAATCCACAGGATCTGATGATTAGTGAGAGAGTGGGGAGTGTCAAGACTAACCATCAGGTTTCTTTTTCCTTTTTTTTAAACTGAGTTATAGTTGATTTACAATTTTGTGTTAGTTTCAGATGTACAGCAAAGTCATTCAGTTATGTGTGTGTGTGTATATATATATATATATATACACACACATATATCTTTTTCAGATTATTTTCCATTATAGGTTGTTATAATATAGTTCCCTGTGCTGTACAGTAAATCCTTGTTGTTTATTTTACATAAAGAGTGTATATCTGTTAACCCCAAACTCCTAATTTATCCCTCCCCCCTTCTTTCCCCTTTGGTAACCATAAATTTGTTTTCTATGTCTGTGAATATGTTTCCATTTTGTAAATAAATTCATTTGTATCTTTTTTAGATACCACATATAAGTGCTATGATATTTGTCTGATTTATTTCACTAGGTATGATAATCTCTAGGTCCATCCATTGCTACTGCAAATGGCAGTATTTCATTCTTTTTTTATGGCTGAGTAATATACCATTGTGTACATATACATCTTCTTTATCCAGTCATCTGTTGATGGACACTTAGGTTGCTTCCACTTCTTGGCTATTGTGAGTATTGCTGCTATGAACATAGGGGTACATGTAGATGTTTGAATTATAGTTTTGTCTGGATATATGCCCAGGAGAGGGATTGCAGGATCATATGTTGCAGGATCGTATCTATTTTTAGTTTTCTAAGGAACCTCCACACTGTTCTTCACGGTGGCTGCACCAGTTTACATTCTCAACCATTCCCACCAACAGTGTAGGAGAGTTCCCTTTTCTCCACACCCTCTCTGGCATTTATTATTTGTAGACTTTTGATGAAGTCTACCATCATGTTTCTAATTGAGTAGATGGTGGTGGCACAACGTGAACTATGGACTAGAGGAATACATGTGTGTGGAAGGAAGGACGATGGGTTCATGTGCTTGTAAAACAGCCAGTTAGACATATCCAACAGGCATCTGGAAATAAAAGTTAGCAAAAGAGGTGAGGCCTAGAGATAAGCTTTGAGAGATATCAGCATATATAAGAGCTTGAGCTACTTCTGGGAGAGTTTGTGGGGTGAGGACAAAGTGGGGATCAAAAAAGAGAACCCTGTAAAACACCAACATTGAAGAGCAGAGAACGGGGACCCACCTAAGACACAAAATGAGTAACAGATGAAATAGGAGAGAACCATCAGTGTGTAGTTTTAAGAAGGAAGAAGTAATTTATGGTGGCAAATGCAGCAGAAAGGTCCAATAAGATAGGGTCCCAAAAGAGCCTTTTGGGTTAGGCTTTTATAATATTTATACATTGTTCTAAATTATCAGGATATTTTCTGCTTTTCTTATTTTCTCATAAACCCATTATATGACTCCACTAAGAAATTCTTCACTCAAAAACGTCGATGAGAATGAATAACCAGCCAGGCCTGAGGACAGCAACTAAGGCTGAACTTTCAGTACCCACCACCCACATGTGGATATTAAACACCTGGAATATTGTTAGTCCAAATTGAGATGTGCTATAAGTGTAAAATATTTACTGGATTTCAGAGAATTAGTATAAAAATGTAAAATATCTCATTGATAATTTTCATGTTGATCACGTGTTCAAACCACAGTATTTCGAATATACTGAGCTATACAAAGTATATTAAGTTAAATTTCATTCGTTTGCTTTAACTTTTTTTAATGTGACCACTATAAAATGGAAAATTATGAGGCTAATTATTAGAGAAATGCAAATCAAAACTACAATGAAGTATCACCTCACACAGATCAGAATAAAAAGTCTACAAATAACAAATGCTGGAGAGGGTATGGAGAAAAGGGAACCCTCCTACACTGTCGGTGGGAATGTAATTTGATGCATCCACTATGGAAAACAATATGGAGGTTCCTCAAAAAACTAAAAATAGAGCTACCATATGATGCAGCAATCCCACTCCTGGGCATATATTTGGACAAAATTATAATTTGAAAAGATAACATGCACCCCAATGTTAATAGCAGTACTATTTACAATAGCCAGTACATGGAAATAACCTCAATGTCCATTGACAGATGAATGGATAAAGAAGATGCGGTATATTTATAAAATGGAATATTACTCAGGCATAAAAAGAATGAGATCATGCCATTTGCAGCAACATGGATAGACCTAGAGATTATCATACTAAGTAAGCCAGACAGAGAAAGACAAATACCTTATGATATCACTTATATGTGGAATCTAAAATATGACACAAATGAACTTATCTATGAAACAGATACAGACTCATAGATATAGAGAACAGATTTGTGGTTGCTAAGGACGAGGGGGTGGAGGAAGGATGGATTGGGAATTTGGAATTAGCAGATGTAAACTATTATATATAGAATGGGTAAACAACAAGGTCCTATTGTACAGCATGGGCAACTGTATTCAATATCCTGTAATAAACCATAGTGGAAAAGAAAAAAAATAGAAAATAGAAAATTACCTATGTGGTTTGCATTTACAGCTGACATTATTATTTCTAGTAGACAGTGCTACTCTAGCCTGTGCTCATTTCCCCCTCTGCCTGTGCTTTTCACAAAATCTGAAACAGCTTCATTTTCCCTGTGAATCTTATGTAACCACTGGAGGCCCAGCTCAAAGCCTGCATTCATTTGAGCCGACTTCAGAAGTCCGTCCATAGTGAGCCATCCCTCACCTAAATGCCTTTCGTGTACTGATTACAATTAGGTCATGATTATACATGTACTATAATATTCTCTAATTTAATACAGATAGTTCTTGTTCTCTATTTTAAATTGTTATATTTTAATTCTCTTCTAACCTTATTATGTATTATGTATCTATAAAAATATGAAATTCTTAAATCCATATATTGAAATAATAGAATCTGGTAAAGGAAACCTATTTTTGTCACCAAAACTAAAATAAATCTAGGGTCGAATATTCTTGGCAGCCTTATATTCATGCCCTGACTTGTGATTATTGAATCAGGATGATGATGATGATTATCATTAATGGTTAACTTTTCAAACAAGGAATATATTTTTAAGTTGTATAACGTTTAATGACATTAACTGGATTGAATGGTTGAAATGTTTACCTAATTAGATTCATGTGTCCCAATTGCATAGTAAGTCAGCAGAAAATAGAACTTTTCCATAATATACTTGGAATAGTTCTGTCTCTGCTTTTGAAATATAAATGTATAATTTTTCTGTAAAAAATACCATGTACTCCAAAATTTTTTGTACATGATGTATTTCAATGTCAGAGTCAAAATAACATGAATTTAATTATTATTACTCTCAAATTACGCTAAATCATTAATTCATTGACTAATTATGCTTTTAGTCAATATATTATTCAGTATTTTTTCATTAGTAAGACATTTCATTACTATAAATTAGTACTAATTATAAAATAATTACTTAAGAAAAAAGCCATATCAAACCAAAGAATTAGCAGTTCCTTACTAGCCACTACAATATCATCTATTAAACATACATTAATTTATACTAGTTAAGAATGAGATTTCAATTTAAAACAATTATACTTTGTTTTTGGTGTGGGTTTAAACCTGATTAAAATAACAAGAAAATGCATTCTCACTGTAAAGTTGGTCACTAGCCAATGTTGTTTCATCTGTCTATCTACTTGACATTACAATAAATTGACTCAGATCACGTACTGGTGGATGGAAGCAGTAGTTATGGTAGAAGTTAGAGACAGAAGAACCAGTGGAGGGAACGAGTCTTCCCACAGATTTTACATGCTCTAAAGAAACAGAAAAACCATGAACACATGTCTCAGCCAGATGGAACAGAATAATTATTATCAAGAGATTTGCAAAACAATTTCATCACTCAAGGAACCCCCAGCATTAAAGAATGAATGTGAGAAAAACAGAAGAGTTGAAGAAAAAGAAAGCTTCCAGTCCAAGCAAATTTCCACCAGTACTTTTCATCAAATATCCAGAGATGACCCAGACTACTGTGGATGGGTCCCACCTGAAGGCCAAAGTGGTGGTTGCAGAACCCATGTTTATGACAATATGGTGGTTGATTGCCTCAGAATCCTAAAGGAAGACCTTGTGGACTTAGTGGCATGGGGTATTGGGATACTATGTATCAAGGTAAATGGCCAGAAAAGGAGTTCATCATTTGTAAAATGTGGTGACTGATGTTTTCTTCCATGCTTTTGGCTTCTAAATTTATCTACCTATTTTAGTCTCTTGAATTTCACACTTATGTTTAAAAGTGTTAAAAAGATATATATAGGGGCTTCCCTGGTGGTGCAGTGGTTGAGAATCTGCCTGCCAATTCAGGGGACACGGCTTCGAGCCCTGGTCTGGGAAGATCCCACATGCCGCGGAGCAACTAGGCCCGTGAGCCACAATTACTGAGCCTGCGCGTCTGGAGCCTGTGCTCCGCAACAAGAGAGGCCGCGATGGTGAGAGGCCCGTGCACCGCGATGAAGAGTGGCCCCCGCTTGCTGCAACTAGAGAAAGCCCTCGCACAGAAAAGAAGACCCAACACAGCCATAAATAAATAAATAAATAAAATTAAAAAAAAAAAAAGATATAGAGAGAGAGAGAAAGAGAGAATTACTAAAATGAGAGTATTGACTATGAATGAGAAGGCAAAAAATGTTAATTGTTATGAGCAGGAGAAAAATATTGGATTGGCCAAAAAGTTCGTTTGTGTTTTTCCGTAACCTGAACGAACTTTTTGGCCAACTCAATAGTTTGATATGCTGTGTTTACAGTTTTGTTCCTCAAGGTTATTGTTCCTTCTAATTTTAAAAATTTTATAAGACAGAAGTTAATATAGGATATTTCCTTTCCAATTTCAAGTACCTTATCCTTTAGAAAGGAGCAGATTTAGAAACTGCATTTTTAAAAATTTTCTAGTGTGAATTTTTTTTTATGTTATTAGATATTCTGAATATTTGATTTAAAAGGCTATCGCCAATAAAAGTCATCAATTACAATGCTTATGAAAGATTAGTTTGGGAATTTGGGTTGTGAAAGATATCTCAGATATATATTTTGAATGAATATTGTTTTCCTTTAAAGAAAAAGGAATATATTACCTGTGGGCAAGAAAACCATTTTATGCACTGAGGAGAAAAAATTCAGGAGGTTGGGAAGTTTGGGTATATAATGTTGCATTGAACATATTTAACGGTTACCTTGCCTTCAAAGTAGTTTAAAAATGCTGATGTTTCATGTCTCACAAGATAGCATTTTGACAGGGCATTATCAAGTTGTTACCTGGTGACAAGATTTTGAAAACTACTAAGGGAGAAATGAGAAACGGAGCCGAGAAAATTAAGGTGACTGAGTTAACAGAGTTATACTCACCTCAATCAGATCGGAATAAACTGGAAATTTAACAAGCACTGGTAAATTCAGTTTAAGTAATTTAATTCCAAAGTATTAATTCTTGATCTTATTTAATTGGAAAATAAATTAGTATTATACATGAAAAATTCAACTTGGCATCGCCAGCTGGTTGTACCTAGGCTGAGTTCTACCTACATATGTATTTTCTTTGGCTAGAGCAGTGTTTTATTTATTTTGTTTTAAATTTGAATGTTTTTAAATGAAGCATATATTACCTGCTTCAGCATGTTTCAAAATTTGGAAGCTGCTCACAATATAAGACACATATTTCACATTGTTACACGTACTCCTGTCTCTCTCTCTCCCTCCACCCCCCGACACGTACACATGCACGTGCACACACATAAATACAAAATGGTACTTATCCTTACTACATCCATGGAATATATTCTGATATTTCTATTCTATCCTATCCTATCCTATCCTACTCTATTCTATTCTTTCATTTAAAAGGGCTGGTTGTGGCCCACTGAATTCAAACTGAAGTATGAAAAATATGATCTACTCTCTTACCCTTGGCAAATGTCGACATTTTCATTACTTTCCTTGCCCTCAAAGATATTTGCATTTTTGAATCTCTAAATAAAGTAGAAAAAGATTGTCCTAATATCTGGAGAAAATATTCTTAGAAACTGGCCATGTGGCCAGGGTGACACTAATAATGGTGGAGGGAAAGCAGAATCTTAGATCCAGGAAGGGAAGATAAATAATGTAAATATTACTATTTACAATTAAGCACCAGGATAGCCAATAAAACTTCTACTCTTACTTTTGGCTGCAAGAGTAGAAAACCCCAACACAAACTGCCTTAAACAGTAAGGGTATATACTAAAACAAACTGGATTAAGCAATAAAGATATTTTTTATCTCCTGTGTCCAGAAGTCCAGAGGTTGGGTGACTTTCTTCATGATGGTTCCATGATGTTACCAAGCAGCCATCTCTTCTCCTGTCTTAGCATTTTACTGTATTGAATATTTGATTAATCCCAAGGCTTGTTCTCCTTATGGCCACCAGATAACTGCCAGAGATAATGGCTTGCTTTCTTGGTCACAGCAGAAAAGAAAAATATATCCTCCAGGCATGGAACACAAGTCCTTACTGTAAACTAACTGGGCCTGTTTAGATCATTTGCTCATCTTTGGACTGATAACAACCTTCAGGGGATTGCCATCAATTGACTGACTTCAACTGATTCAGATCTACTCCTAGAAATGAGAATGAGTTCACCTTCCCCTGAGTCCCACAGGGGAGTAGTAGATGGCATCAAATCCAGGATTCTGTTGAATTCTGTTGAGATTCATCTTTGCTTTACTACCAAGTCCTTCCAGTATTTTATTTTTTATTCCCTCATATTTCTGTATGTATGATGAAAATCAGCCTAATTTCTTATTACATTAAGGACTGTAGTCTTGTCTTGTCCAAGTCAATCTCCTTACCTAGGGGTTTGAGTCTCCCCTGATACCAAATTTTGTACATAAAACCATGTTTTCTGCTGAAAGACATCTCCATGCCTACTTGGATCTCTGAATATTTCCTGGCCTTTATTTTCCAGTTGCCATGGTTATGGGTACATTGTTGATTTCTGCTGAATTTATTTAATAATAACTGCTTTTCTTTGAATTCTCTTGTTACATCTTGGCACAATTTCTAAGAACTACTATCTGATCAATTGGAATTCTTTTTACAATCTGTTTCAGATTTTCTCCAAACTTTATTGGTGCTTTACATATTTTTTAATTGAAGTATATTTGATTTACAATTTGTGTTAATTTCTGCTGTACAGCAAAGTGATTCAGTTATACATATATATACACACATTCTTTTTCATATTCTTTTCCATTATGGTTTATCACAGGATATTGAATATATTTCCCCATGCTATACAGTAGGACCTTGTTGTTTATCCATTCTATATATAATAGTTTGCATCTGCTAACACCAAACTCCCACTCCATCCCTCCCCCACCCCCGCTCCCCCTTGGCAACTACAAGTCTGTTCTCTATGTTTGCGAGTCTGTTTCTGTTTCATATATAAATTCATTTGTGTCATATTTTAGATTCCACATATAAGTGATATCATATGGTATTTGTCTTTCTCTTTCTGACTTACTTCACTTAATATGATAATCTCTAGGCCCATCCATGTTGCTGCAAATAGCATTATTTCATTTTTTTTATGGCTGAGTAGTATTCCACTGTGTGTATATACACACACACACACACACACACACACACACACACACACACACACATACACACATACCACATCGTCTTTATCCATTCATCTGTCGATGGACATTTAGGTTGTTTCCACGTCTTGGCTATTGTGAATAGTGCTGCTATGAACATAGTGGTGCATGTATCTTTTCGAATTACAGTTTTCATCTTTTCCAGATATATGCCCAGGAGTGGGTTTGCAGGATCATATGGCAACTCTATTTTTAGTTTTTGGAGGAACTTCCATACTGTTTCCATAGTGATGCCTTACATTTTTAACACATTTAGTACAAGATGTGGACCCCCTTCCACACTTACCCATCCAACTGTACTTCATCCTCCAATACCTGGTATGGTGCATCAGGTAGATCTCCTTTGCCCTTTCTGAGATGTCTGGACTAAGTGTGTCATTTGGACCTATAACGTACCATTTTAGAAACCATAAAATAAATCCTAAAATTCTACTTTCCGATTTTTGTACAAATTACTTAGTGATATTTAAGAAATGTGAGACTGGGATTATAGTCCATTGATTTTTTTACCCCACTCCCTGCCACAGAGTTTATCCTTGAACCTGAAAAGACGTTCAATCAATATATATGCAATAAATGAATGAAGCAATGAATCTGTTGAGCCATTAACCTTCATTGAGTTCTGCAAATATCTTCCAGTACCTGTAAGTCTCTTCCAGCTATTCCTAACGTCCTGCACTAACTCTAGACTACTCAACTCTTTAGAGTCCTAGGTGGTGCAAAGACGGAAGCATTTTACTCCTGGAGGCACCAGCGCAATATTTAAATGGTGCTGATGCACCCAACCCTGCAACTCTTCATTGAAGAATATCCAGTCCCCAAGCCATGACCCTGGCATAAATGAAAAAGCAGGAGCCTGTTTTTCACAGGACTGGCACTTTCTAAATAAAGTACATGAAAATATTACTTGCGAGATCAGTTCTAGTTAGTACAACATCGAGTAACCTCCTTAAAGGAAATGGATTGAGGAACTTCCTTCAAGGCTCAGTGACATACTAACACGATCTAAAGATTGAAACAGTCAAAAGGGCATGACAGGATTATTGATGTTGACTGAACTCAACCTCAAATCATTTGTTCCAGGTGAAATCACAGAAACATTGAATACATCTTCAGCACATATCTAAAATACAGAGAGCTGAAGTGAGAAAAAAATTACAAACTTATGACCATTTTTAGGAATAGTATGTGAACTAAAAGGCTTGATATTGCAAATTCATCTTCATGCAAGGATTAAAGTCTCTATGTGGATGTCCAGGAAAGAGCTCGGGAAGATTTTGTTTACTTGTGGAAATATTCAGAGCACACTTTGGCATTTTCATTCAATAGGGTATGTAAGGGGAATCTCGTTTCTATATAACTTTCTTGCTTGTTTTCCTTTGATTTCTAACAGAAGGATAATTCCATGATAGCAGACCTTTGTGGGAGGCACAGAATAGGAGAATGAATTACAAGATTGACAGAGAGATCCTCATTTGAATAGGCAGTGGCACAAACTGGAAAAGTGTTGAAACCAAAAAAAAAGTTTATTTAGGATTAATGGTTTTTATGGTCACATTTAACTGATAGTACCAAGACTGAAGAAAACACTGGTTTGAAAAAGCATTTTACTTCTTAAAACCTTACTAGTTTGAGAGATTTAAATGCCCCTTTCTCCATCTCAAGTGAAAGACCAGAACATAAGTAATCTTTTTATTAAATCTTGGTAGATAATCAAATGTAACTTGATTTAGCAACTAAATATTCTAAGTATGAGAGTCCTCATTTCAAATGTTGTATAGCCTCTAAGTATATTTATACCTATCAGTTCATATTTCCTGATCTGTATTATCAAAACACATTCATTCTGCCAGAGATAACAATACTCACAAAAGGATGGACTTTATTTTTATAACCATGATCTTGCTTTGGAACCTTCCTATTTAAAACAAAATTTTCTTCTTTCTCCTTCAGCTACATTTCTCCACTAAGAGTTAAGAAATATTGCTAACAGTTGTTATAATCAGAAATGCCAAAGTTCTAATTTTAAGGCAATTCCAACCTGGATTTCATGACAGACTATCAAGTATTAAAGAAGTGATATATTGTGGCATTTCCATTAAACACATTCATAATTGTATGTTTTGCTTTTTGTGGGTTTCAGCTTCAGAGAGAAAACTTTCATAACCTAAGCCAACGAATTTTCCAAGAAACAACAGTCTGCATTGTAACAACGTAACTTTTGGGGAATGAAAAACTCAACCTGAGCAAAATTTTCATAAAATAAGAAATGATCAAAAATACTGCTTTCCTTGCTAAATATTATGTTTTAAAATCAAATTAATTTGTACATGTAACTAGAGGTGACATTTCATTTTACAGTTACTTGTTCATGCAGTAAAGAGCTATATGCATATTAGAAATCAGTATTGTTAGGAAAAAAGAAAAAATGCCCAAATTTTGTTAATTTTATACTTTTAATCAAATCAAAAGAGGAAGTATAGAATTAGGAGAGGAGTATAAGCAGTTTAGGTTAGCGAGTCGATTCTGAATGCATTCAGACCTGCTTTCCAATACTGGCTGTGTCACTATGAACTTTCAGGATGTTAGAAACATCTTGTAAGCAGGTTGTGAGGATAAAAAGAATTACTGTATCTAAAGTTTTTAGGGCATTGAGAGTATAAATATAGTTGTTATTATTACCTACTCTGCAGTTATGGTACCTTTAACATAGGAGTACAGAAGTAAGCATCAGAAGTGTGGTGGCCATGGTTCCCTCCCCGTGGAGAAAGTCATGGTACAGTGAGAATAATGAAAGCAACATAAAAATAAGCAGAGATAAGAGACTAGAAGATTCAAGTTCATTATTTCAGTGTTCTTTATACCTACTTGGATCCCAGAGCCTCTTGCAATTTGATTAACTTTTTCTCATGACCAAGTTTAATTGGCTTATATTTCTACCATTTGCAGCCTAACAAGTTCACGTGAAGAACTACTGCATGAGTTTAAGTACAAGAAATTGAAAAGTGCAACATAAACACAGTTGGTAGAGCCTGACAGGAACCAAAATTAGTATCTTTTTCTACTTCCATGAGTTTAGAACAAATTGAGAAAGAAGCACATGTTTTTGAAAGACAGAGATACAGATATTACTTATATTACCAAAAAAAACATCAAAATTGATTGGATGTCCATGGACTTCCTAATTCTGGACCCAAGAACTAAATTTTCCATTGGTCACAGTCAGAGCTGAGAAACCACATGGTCTCTGAACAGATGGCTCCTGAAACTTAAGATGTGAAGTGGCAAAAAAAGTGTATATTCTATAGTAGCCTGGCTGATTCAAAAAGAAAACATAGAGGGAAGCCTCTATCTCCACCCAGGGGGGAAGATGGAGTGAAATATTCAAAGAAAAGCCAACATTATTATTTCAACTGAATTCCTACATGAAGCCATGACATATAGTTGTTATTCCCTAAAATAAAATTATCTCCTTGAAACTGGAGCATATAATGGGAAGACTTTGGAATTAGATAGAATTTGAATCTTCCTCCTTCACTTCTTAGAGGAACCATTTAACTTTTTGAGTATAAATCAATGAATCTTGAAAATGGAGAATAATATTGTCTATAGTCATGCAATTGTTGTGAAGCTTATATGAAATGAGTGTGAAATATTAGATCTTTTATTACATAAAAGTTTTGGTATGCATAATTAAACTTTTAATTCAATAGCAATTATCAAAATATTACTTGACATGTTAGATACTTTATAGAGGAAGTCATAAATATTATGACTAATATTTATTTTTCTTAAATCAGATTGTATCAGACTCCAAGCCATTATACTTTCTAACTGGTGAAATTCAATCTGTCATTATTGGGACTCCTTTTTAACCCCCAAGGTTATGTGAAGATCTTCTATGCTGACATACTTATTACTCAAGACTGCTTACTTGACATTGGAAGATCTGTCACTTGCTAATAGTTCATGATCTCTGCTGAGTCTGGGGATCCCCATACCTTAGGGTTCAGCCAGCCTAGGTGCTTCATGCAAGCTTCTCCCCACCAGAAAGAATTGTCACCAACCTGCGGAAGCATAAAGGCAAGGAATCTACAGAACCCCACCTCTAGAAAAATTATGGAATCTCTCACTTCCTGAATGCCTTAGGCTCTCCCCCCTTTATTCCAACATCCTTTTGCAAAGATACAGAAAAGCTGAAATGCAAAAGCTGGGTTGAAAGGTTGTCTATCGGTAACTGCCTTTTGGCATACAGCAAAAAGCTTTGCTGCAAAGGAGTTCCATGTGTTTAACTGAACTCTTGGAAAAGGAAAAAGGATATATGATTGAAAAGTAAAAAAAAAAAAAAAAAAAGTAGAAATTAGTATGTCCATGAATTATCCTGGCATGGTAATATTTCATTGATTTTTCCTATAGACTTTAAAAATGTAATGCTCACATGGCATCTGTCTTATAGAAGATGAAAGTTAGTACTGTATTCCTTTTTCTCTACTATGTTCCTCTTTGGATAGAAACCCCATTAAGGTAAACTCACATTTTAAATATTTTTGTTTTGCAATTGTTTTAAAGTATTTAGTAAGAAAATATATACTTATCAAAATACAACAAAATTTAAAAATTTAATCCTGATTTTTAGAATGACTTCAGTATAGTGTATTACAGATCACTATGAAACGGAAATTATTTTTAGTGATGTGACAAAAAACTCATAATATCTAGCTTCTAAAATTGTTTCTAAACCAGTTGTTTTTCCTTTAAGGGGATGCTGAAATGTCCTGGCTTAAAAAAGAAACTCTACACTTTTAAAAATATGTTTTAATCCTTGACTATCTGAGCCATCCTGAGAGAACAAGAGAAATTTTAAACTAGCCAAAAGAGAAAAACAAAACAACAACCACAGATAAAACTTTTTCTAATATCGGCTGAAGCAGAAGGTTCTAATTCATTGGAACTTATTTATTATATGCTTGAGAGAGTCTTTGAGCTGCAGGAATCTGGGTATTAATACATGGGCAAGCACAAGACAGGCGGGGCAGATGTTGCATTAACCAAAACTCCCTGGAATTGGAGAGCAGCTGTGAAATTTGAGCTGGTCATTCTGGCACATAATTCATGCAAGGACCAAAATAGATGCTACTCTATGTTAAAAAATATATATATGTATGAAAAAATATATATATATATATACGAAAGAAACTTAACGAGAGAAAAACTATTGTAAATTGCATTGTAAGACCTGGCTAAAACCAAATTATATCCCCCTAACAATGGAGTAGTCAATCATACTTTATGAGAATTAGGGTTTTCCCCAGGCAATAAACCCTAAATTCCCAGAGTCAATTGAGATGTAAATCACCTAGCCATCATTTTTAAATCTAATATATCTTCATTAATCTAAATGTATAGCTAGCCAATGCGGAGTCCATCTCAATCACAATTAAGAATTGTGCTATTACTTCACAAATGACTTCTAAATTCTCATCTGTCAAGAAAATTAAGACCCTGGCATCTCTAACATTCTGTATAGTAGGCTGCATGCTATAATGGAAAGAATCTGACAGACGCGGATTCTCTTGACCTCATTAGTTAATAGGAAAGTTTTGGGGGGTAAATTTTTTCTAAATGTCCTGATCCTCAATCCCCCCAACTCTAAAATTGGAATATCTATACCTGTTACATCTTCTGTCTCCCTCCCTTCTTTTTTGACCCACACTGATCAGTCTTTCATTTCTATCACTCCATTGAGAGAACTCTTGCCCAAGTCACAAATAGCCTCTGTAATACTAAATCTGATGATCAGGGCTCCATCCATATTTCACTTCATTGCCAGCAACATTTCACAACTCATTTATCTTGACTTCCTAGGGTGTGACTCTCTTTTGGTGAAACTCTTATTTCATTGGCTATTCTTTCTCAGTCTCCTTTTCAAATTATCTTCTTCATTTTAAAATAAACAAAACAAAGAATCTTAAGTTGAATGTTAAAATACATGTTGCTTTATATTTCAAGAATATGCAAAGGATCTGAGAGTTTTATTGTTTGCAATTTAACTATTAGCTTGCCAGTTTTATATATATATTGGCAGAAGACATGAGAATCCAGGGTCAGAGACAAAAGACAGTTTATTACTCACAACAACAGCAGTAGCCAGTGTAGCACTATTGTTCAGTTACCCCAGCCCCTAATCCCCCAAGGGTGATGTGATAGGAGCTGGCTGCTGTCTTTACGCACAGTAGACTCTGTCACAGGAGAGGAACGCTGATACTAGGAAGCCCCAATCTTATACAGGAAGCTGCTGGCAAATCTGCCCATCCTTCTGTCCAGAGAAGAACATTATGTTTATTACTCTGTAATGTAAGCATATATGCAAGCCTTGAGGGAAATACTGTTTCTATCATCCTGGAATGGAAGAAAATCTATTGGGGGCAGGAAAAAGAGAGAGAGAGAAAGATGGAGGAAGGGATGGAGGGAGAGAGAGACAGAGAGAAAACTCTTTGGGGTTGGAGACATTTCTGTCTCCCCTGATGGCTTGCTTATACAAACATACTTAAAAATGCCATTTGGAGCAAGTTGGGCATTAATGCCTACATATGTGAAACCAGTGGATATTGTCTCCCAATACATAAACATTTCCTTTTTAAGTGATGAAATTCTGTTATCTGCTTACTCTGATTTGGCTTTGCCATTAAAATTAATATCACTTTTGATGAGTTTCTGATTTCATGTTGGACAATTCCACAATAATATCCACATTTTTCTCTTTGAAATATTTTCTTTTAAAGTAGTTACAAAGAATTAAAGGCTATAGTAAATATTCAAATACTGGAAAACACCAGTGGACATTATTAGGTAGATTTTTGAATAATGTAACATTTGGATCGCCTAGAAAGTTTAATAACATTATACAAAATTACTTGCTGAAATTGCCTGTTTGAAGACATTATTCTCATCAAATATATTAATTCTTGGAACACCACTCATAGGGTTTTCAAAAAGCACATGATGCACTTAAACTTATTAAAAGTTATTTTACTGGCAACAATGAATTATTGTTAGCAGCAGATAGAACCACAAACTCACACATGTAACATGGCAGCTGCTATCAGCATGTCAGAAGCACTCACCATGCTTATAGCAGTTGCCATAGTGACTGCTTCTCACATGCTTTTGATCTAGTTTACACAAATGGTGACTTTAAACCTCATGCCCATGTGTTAGTGTCTTGCATTTTATCTCTCAATTTGATATTAGTGGATTTATTCAAGTTTTTTCGTTATGTTGATTGGAAAAATTTAATACTTGCAGAGTTATGATACTTTTTTCACATTTTTCCAATCTGTCAACTGATTTTTCTTAATTTTTGAATTTGTAGAAAAAGCCATATACTAAGGATTACTGAGAAAGAATTCCTGTATAGAAATGCTACCTGACGCCAAGGCTGAAAAGTTTTCTCTTATGTTTTCTTCTAGAAGTTACATAGTATTATCATCTGCATTTAGGCTTATAATCTATTTTTTAAAAGCAACAAATGTATTATTGTACAGTTTTGGAAGTCAAAGTCCAAAATGGGTCTCACTGGGCTAAAATTTAAGCACTATTAGGGTTTCATCCTTTTGTGGAGGCAGTAGAGGAGAATCCATTTTCTTACCTTTTCCGGCTTCTGGAGGCTATCCACCTTCCTTGGTTCATGGCTTCCTTCCATGTTCAAAGCCATCAGTGACTGGTGGAGTCTTTCTCATGTGGCATCATTCTAATGCTAACACTTCTGCTTCCGTCTTCCACATTTAAAGGCCCTTGTAATTACACTGGGCTGACCCAGATAATCCAAGATAATCTCCTATTTTAAGGTCAGCAGATAACTAACTTTAAGTTAATAATTGAGTTAATTTTGTGTATAGCATGAGGGAAGGACTGATGTTCATTTCTTTCTATACAAAGCATTTCAGTACCATCTATATGTATAAAGTAAAACCTATGCAAATCTTAAAGTCTTTTATTTTCCCACTGAATTACTGTGGTACCTTTGTTGAAAATAAGTAGTCAATATATATGTGGATTAATTTTTGGATTATTTTTTCTATTCCACTAACCTATATGTTCATCATTTCACTAATTCCATACTCTCTTGATTACTACAGCTTTAAAGGAAGTTTTGAAATCAGACAGTTTAAGTTCCCCAATTCTTGTTTTTCTTTTAAAACTGTTTTGGTATTCTAAATTGAATTTTTATATAAATATTAGAATCAATTTGTTAATTTTGCAAAAAATATTCAAGTTTTTAATGGTGTTGAATTTTATCAATAGATCAGTTTGTAGAGAATTGATAACTTAATATATTGAGTCTTGCAATTGATGAACATGGCCTATCTCTTTATTTAGGTCTTCTTCAGTTTCTCTCAGCAGAGTTCTCTACTGTTCAGTGAAAAGTTTTTTTACACCATTGTTAAATATATTTTTAAGTATTTTATGCTCTTGAAACCAATGTAAAACAGAATAAAATACTTAGGGATAAACTTATCCAAGGAGGTAAAAGACCTATACCCTAAAATCTATAAAACATTAATGAGGGAATTTGAAAATGGTACAAAGAAATGGAAAGATATCCTGTGTTCTTGGACTGGAATACTTAATATTGTTAAAATGTCCATACTACCCAAAGCAATCTACAGATTCAATGCAATCCCTATCAAAATACCTGTGACATTTTTCACAGAGCTAGAACAAATAATCCTAAAATTCATATGGAACCACAGAGAACATCAAATTGCCAAAGCAATCTTGAGAAGAAAGAACAAAACTGGAGTCTCATGCTCCCTGACTTCAGACTATACTACAAAGCTACAGTCATCAAAACAGTCTGTTCATGTCACTTCTCTGTCCAAAATAACTCTAGTTATTACCATGTAAAAGTCAAAGTCCTTACAATGACCAAGAGCTGTATATGATTTGTACTCAACCCTAAATACCTGTCTCTCTGACTTCATCACCCACAATTTTAGCCCTGTTCTTTCTACTCCAGCCACTCTGGCCTCCCTGCTGTATCTGATACACATCAAAGACACTCCTGACTTCTGACTTTGCCCTTGTTCCTCTCCCCATCATGGTCTCTTTCAGAGAATCCCAAAACATGCTCTCTCACTCCTTTCAGAGCTCTGCTCAAATATCCCCTTAACAGTGCCATAGCCCTGATTACCTTGTATAAAATAGCAAACCCCAGCACTCCCTATTTCCTCACTTACCACTAATTGAAATATACTATTTATTATACTGTTTATTACCTGTCCCTTCCCAAGTAGAAGGCAGTGACTTTTTTTTTTTTTAAACTCTAATTTTTTTTTTTAAATTTATTTATTTATGGCTGTGCTGGGTCTTCGTTTGTGTGCGAGGGCTTTCTCTAGTTGTGGCAAGCGGGGGCCACTCCTCGTTGCGGTACGCGGGCATCTCACTATCGCAGCCTCTCTTGTTGCGGAGCACAGGCTCCAGACGCGCAGGCTCAGTAATTGTGGCTCACAGGCCCAGTTGCTCTGCGGCATGTGGGATCTTCCCAGACGAGGGCTCGAACCCGTGTCCCCTGTATTGGCAGGCAGATTCTCAACCACTGAGCCACCAGGGAAGCCCCAGCAGTGACTTTTTATTTATTTATTTTCTTTAAAGTTCTGTTCTCAGGTCCTAGAAGATTAATGAGGATATAAGAACTAATATATATATATATATATATATATATATATATATATATATATATATATATATATATATATATATATATATATATATACATATGTAAATTAATACAAAAATGAACAAAGGAGGCTTGGTTATCTTGAGCTCTCATTAAAATGTTTTACTAAAATATTGTTAGCCTTTAATAAAATAACAAAAACATTCTCATTGGCAATACAAGTTTGTTAGAGAAGATTTTTCTACTTTAGATATAAATGTCTGAGGTACTTAATATTTCAGAGTAATATTTTTTTTAAGGATCTTTAAGTTTTATTTTTTAAGTCACACATCAGTCATCTCCTTCGTCTACCAAGGTTTTGATTTTTTTAAAAGGAAAGAAAAGAAAAATAAAGAAACATGAGGAGAAAATACTCAAACTTCCTTGAATGTTTTATTGCTGAAAATTTTATATCCAGGAAAAGTGTTTGAGGCATCTCAAACACTAGAACAGGCTAGAACAACTCTTCATTCCTTTTCCACCAAAAAAGTTTTCATTGTGCTAGATATTATCCATACAGAGTGTTCTAAAACTAAGTGGCTAAGTATAGTATGGAGTAGAACAAAGATTTAAAAAACGCATTTTCTGTTTTAGAATAACTTAAATATGAATAGAATTTTTAAAAGCATGAAATTCCATATCAACACATCTGGGTGAATTTTATATGGGTTTTGTCCATCTGTGAAGAGGAAGCAAAGTAGAGAGAGGATCAGTTACTTCTGGGTGCTTTATTTCACGTGCATGTCCCACGGTGTTTGAAAGGGTGCCCAGTTCGTACTAGGAGCTCCATGAATATTTGCAGAATATAAAAATGAATGTATAAAGAGAGACACAAGAAATTTCCTTTCTACCCCACTTCCTTTCTCTTCCCCCTCCTCTTTTCACTACACTTCACAGCATAAACTGTATGTTTTACATGAAGTTGTTTCAGTATGAAAGTTATAGTCTAGTGTTGCTTTCTCCTTAAACTTTACCAATAAGAGTTTTCCCCTAGTTTGCCAACTATGTTATAATGTCTTATTGTCAACCTGGTAAAGGGTGAATGCTGCAGTGAAATGAGAGAGATAATTATCTTTTTAATTCACCAAGCACATGTCTTTTATACCATATAATTGTCCTCCCCAGGGATTATAAAATGGTGAATTTAAGATAGTTCTCCAAATGTTTACTATGTATTAACACTGATCAAGGAAGTTATAATACAGTATAGTATAATATATATTTATTTATATATCCATATCAAGGAAATACATTTATGTATATACATACATACATATGAATTAGTGTGTGTATATAGATATAGTTATATATACTGTGTGTATGTGTATATATCTATATCTATATCTGTATGTACCTACCTACTTATCTAATCATATTTTTCACAGTGGGCATTGATTGTTGCTAATATAGTAGTTCCTTTTGATCACAGGTTGCCTGTTTTTGCTTTCAATTACTATAAACCTTTAGAACCTTCCACTTTCCTCCAACTAAAGCAATTATTTTCTTTCTGAAACAGAGTAAGTGTCATTTACTGTTGCCTTTTTAAAAACCACATCTTTAAAATTGTTTTCATTTGTTGTTGTTGCATACACATTTCTTCTTGGAAAAAGGAAAATGCGTCAGGACTAAACTGTCTTAAATGGAGAAAAAGCAAGAGAGCGAGAGCAAGAGAGGGAGAGAGAAAGTGGATTTAAGATGTTCTAATCATTTGGTTCACATAACCCTTATGAAAAATGAAAACTGTTCATTTTTCTCTGACTTCCTGTATTACACATCAAGTGCAGCACCTGGAACCCATCTCAAGAGATAATTTGTCACCGGGTATAATTGCTATGCAGCATAGCAGAATCAAACAATTCATTATGTCGGTTTTTAGAAACAAACAAAAAAAAAATAGTCAAAGAGTTCCTTCTATTTCCATGTTTGTAAGGAAATCAGTGGTCTCTCTTCATTCAAGCTGGAGATGAGTTGACTCTCACTGGACACAAATGAGGATGTATATACCTGTCCTTGTTTGATGGCCTTCTGACTACTCATTCCCCTATGGCTGTAGAGTCTTACTCACTGAAGGATGACAACCTGGACAGTAAGAAATCATCAACATCAATTTTAAAAAGTATCTTTAATGTACAGAGTTTATATGGCACTCCAAGTTTGATTGCATAGCCTCCCTGGACTTTTAAAGCAGCATTGTTCTAATTATAATCTAATTATAAAAGCAGTTTTGTAATCCTTATAAAGAGTCTAAAATATATAAATGTAAAGTAAACAAGTAAACATCCTCTGTAATTCCACATTCACTATCAATGAGAGCAGCAGTGGACAAGAGTGCCTGCACAGGGTACCCAGTGCCAGATCTGGGCAGTGAGGGTTGAGTCCCAGTGAAGACAGGGAAATGCCACGAATGAAGGCTGAAGACACAAAGTCCAGACTGCAGAGAGCCATGGGGGGTTTATGGAGTCTGGGCTGACAGACAGTGGAACGGGAGGTTTTGGTAACTGGGCCCTAGGAGGCCTGAGCTCTGCCCTCCACACGTCCTACAGAGCAGCTCTGAGTATTTCTCCCCAGAGCCAGGACCTGCATCCTTATTTCCACCATCAGCACTTCTTCAGAGCACTGCTGAATCACAAGCGTTGAGTATGAGTTGAGTTGACCAAGTTGTTTGTCCTGCCAGAAGCAGAAAAACAAAGAGTTAACCCTATTGTCAAACTTACAATTCTTCCTAGCAATTTTGTACTACGGTAATTTGTCACATAATTTTTCATGACTATTAACAATTTTATTTTGTAATGTAATAATATAATAATACAAGTTTACATGAAATGATTTATTAAGTGTCTTATTCAAGGATACTTGACTTATTTTCGATTTTTGATATAAAAGAATACTAAAATAAATATTTTGAACACAGACATTTGTCTGAATTGCTATTAAATCAGGATAGATTAGTACCAGTTAAATTACTAGGTTAATTTTTTAAAATGTCTTGATATATATTGCCAGATTTATACTCACACCCTGCAGATATTAACAACCTGATCTCCTGTACCCTAAACAATATTAACATCATTTGACAATAGCTTCTAATTGTTAAATGAAAATAAATTCTTATCATTGCACTAATTGACTACCTTTACTTATTAATGAGGATAAACATTTTTCCTGTTTTTAACAATTATTTTTACTATTTATGTATATTGTCTTTCATGTAATATTGCTGTTTTGCAAATGGAAGTTTGAGTGTTTCCCTTGTTGATTGCAAAGATCTTTACATATTAAGAGTATTAATCATTTCTTTTATTGTTTTGAATAATTTTTACACAGTAGGTTTTGTTTGTTCCTCTTATTTAATTTTTGATAATTCTTGATGTGCAGAAATGTTGTCTTTTATACTTGCATTTCTATTGACTTTTTTCCTATCGCTTAATACTTAAAAGGCTATCCAATTTAGATTACAACATCCTTATTTTCTTCTAGTTCCATTTTATCTATATTAGACTCTTTAATCTGCCTCTAATTGACTTTATTTATTTTTCCAATCACAAATAATTAATTTTTCTTGCATTGTGTACTGGCTGTAGTAGTAAAGTAGTAGTAGAAATAATAGTGGTAGTTAATGTGAATTTACTATGTGCAAAACATAATACTTAGTGAATTACTTGTGTTACGTCATTGAATCCAACAATCCAATGGAAAGTTTATTATTACTATTTTACAAATGAACAAATTGTGCTTACAATAGTGAGAACCATATGCTACAAGGAGTAAGAATGGAAACTCAAATTCTAGTCTTTCTCATTCTCCTAATGGCACTGTATTTTAAATTTTATTTTTCTTCTTTTTTTTTTTTGGCACTGTTTTATATGAGACATTTTGAACACACACACGCACACATATCAGTGAATAAATACTTACTAGCCACTAAATGAGTGTTTTTAGGGCATAGGCTTCTTAAATTAGTACCAGTCAAGCAACTGGCAAGTGGCATATATGCAGATGGATCACAGCAGCCTGTCACCAGCTGTGCATATCAGTCACTTAAGCAAGTTTGACACTTGTGAGACAGATGGTGAAAAAGACTATTATAAATATATATTCTGGATTTTTTAAGCTGCCATAATACTCTCTGTTTTGTCAGCGCAACAACTGGCATATCTTGCTTGTCATTCATTTGACTTTAAAAAATACATAGAGATATTATATACAATCCTACCTTAATTTTACGGTCACTCTTCAAGGGGGTTCAAAGTCTATCTGTGTAAAAGACAACTATCTTAGTAATTTATATCTATTCTGACAACCTCACCATCAACCTAGCTAGGCTATGCAGTACTAGAGGAATTGATGGATTCTATTCTGCCTCTAAAACGAGAGATGGAAGTGTTACGCATTAAAAGAGCATGAGTTTTGTGTCAAGAAACTTAAAATCATATTGTACCTCTGCCACTACCTAGGGGCGGAAATATAAGCAAATTACTTAAATTCTCTGCACCTTCACTTCCTTATAAATTCAAAATAAATAATAATATCTGTTTGTAGTATTGATGACTGTGAAAAAATTATGTCACTAATGTAATAATAATAAAATAGTGAACACATTCTATATATATACGTATATATAATATATATATATAATTATGGCCAGCAGTGTGCTGATAGCTAGATTCTATGCTAAGTGTTTCAAATATACTATCTTCCTTAATATTCCCAACAATTCTTCACGGTGAATACTCTTAAGATCCTCATTTTACTGATGAAGAAACTGTAGTTCATAATGTGCTAAAATCACAGTCAAAATTATGTTGGTGTTCAGCTGAGAAACCAGAATTCAAACCCTAGTCTGAAGAAGAGAAAGCTAAATTCCTCACCTTTCCATAGATTCTTTATTTTTTTGCTACATAAGCAACCTGATTTATTCTTGTTCAGTAGCTGCGACAGTTCTTTATGTTGTTTGGCATTTTTTTTTTTCCCTTAACATTTGATTCAAAATTTCTAACAGAACCAGTGATGTACCAGAAGCCCAAGAAGATGAGTAAAAGGTACTTTTCATTGCATAGATTTTTATTATATTTCTTCGTGAGAAACAAAAGATTTTTTAAAAAGAAGGAACATACATAGTGTGATTTTAAGGTTTCTGGAACCTTAGGTAGGTCTTCCTATAATGCTATATAAAGTCTCCATATTTGTATCACAAACAAATCCAATTTGGGATTCCAATGGCTCCACAAAGTCCTTGAAAAAAATACCAGCATTTACCGAAAAGAAATAACCATCTTGATTACGTATTAACTGGAAGCAGTATTGACAGAGATTAAATTTCAGAAAAAGAAATTCACATAGAAAATTGTGCAATGGAGAAAATAGCTTTATGAGATGAAGTAAAATATGATGTGCAACTATGTGTAGATAAATAGGTTTTTTTTTTCAATACATTTAATTTATGTCTTGGACTGTAGGAGTACCTTGGCAAAATCTGCAACACTATGTACACAGGATTTTGCTCCTAAAAGCTGGCAGTTTCTGGGAGTGTGAGTCCTTAAAAATCTCTCGTTTGAAAATTAGACTTTAGGGATACAGCAAACGTTTACAATGATGTCTGTCCAGGAACAAATATGAAGTTTTCTAGGTTATGGACTATCCAGTACATGAAAATATGGTGAATCCCATATTTGAATGTGGGCATTTTATGTTTGTGTATGTTCAGGGGGATTCTCTAAAAATACTAGTTGCAGTTTCTCATGTTTTCAGGTGTCATGATCCCATAGTTTTACACTTTACCCTGCTCTATCAACCACAACCTAATTGCAGAACCATAAAATTTATGAACTGAGGATTCCATTTCTCATTAGAAGTTACTCCTTTTAAAGTTTTATGGTTCATATTATAGTTTTATGGTGTCAAGTTTCCATACATGTTCTGACAGAACCTGAACTTTTGCTCTATGGCCATTATCCTCTAAATTTTCTATAACTTTCACACACGGAAATACCTTTGCCAAATCTCCAGGACTCTTTTTTTTCATTAAAAACAGGCAGATAAAGGTTATATTAGTGAGTCCTCAAGAATGTCCCCTATCTGTGAGTGAACAAAAAATGTCATTATTGTATGGGGTATATCTCTTCACAGATTCATGGTTATTATTTGCTATATATTATTCTTAGTACAAATTTTGAGGTTGCTGCCCATATCATTGGAGCTACTGATTTGGCACAGTGTGAAATTATGAACTGCTGTGATTTGTTAAATTCATGTTGGGTCAGCAATTTGCATAATTGTGATTTCTTCTAGGTTCAAACTTTAGCATCCATACCTCTACTTGATCTAGTGGACACTAAAATTAATTTGTTTACTAATAACTTTTTCTAATAATTAATATAATATATATTATGATATAATTATATATACTGATTATTTCTAGTCTTTCATAAAAGGTATTTTCTATCACTCTCAGTGCCTCTATTTGGGCAAATATCTAGTTTTCTCATACTTAATCCAGCAACCTCTACTCTAGCTATTATATATTAGGTATCTAATGCTATGTAATAAATTACCTATAAATCTTAGCAAATTAGAACAACACAATTTTATTATTTCACAGTTTCATGGGTCAGGAACCAGGAAGCTGCAGAACTGAGTGCCTTTGGCATATGTTGTCTTGTGAGGTTGTAGTAAAGCTGTCGCCAGGGCTGTTGTCTCATCTGAAGGCTCAACTGGTGGAGGATTCCCTTTTAACCTCACTCACATGGTGGTTTTCAGTTCTCAGTACTTTCCTGGCTAATTTTGAGTGACTTCAGTTCCTCGCACATGGGCCTCTCCAAAGGCTGCTTGTCATGACGTGGCAGCTGGCTTCCACAGAGTAAGTGATCCAATAAAAAGTGAGTGAACCCCAAATTGAAGCTGCAGTGTTTGTATATGCTAATCTCAGGAGTGAGGTACCATCACTTCTGCTGTATTCTATTCATTAGAAATGAGTCACTAAATTTAGACCACACTCAAGAGGAGAAAATTTATTCTCCATCTCTTGAAGGGAGGCATAAAAATGTGTTTGTGGGCACATTTTTAAAACCACCAGACCCATTCCATGTGTTACGGTCACAGTGATCATCCGTAAAGGCTACTAGGTTGAACATTCCATGGTATCTTGTTTTTCTAGTATATCAAATCTTACCTGTATTCAGCCTATGCCTGGCAAAGCTGTATATCATCCAAGCTAGAGAAGGAAAGTAACTTTAATCTTGTATTTCTGATGCAATTAGATGTGTGTGTATAGAATAATCAACCACCACGTTATTCAAATACAGTATCATAGCAGGAAATCTAGGAAAGCATACACCTCTTCAGGGGGAGTTTGCATTCTTGCGCTATGTAGTGATGACAACTTATATTTATTTTCTTCTTATTGTCTGCTGGTCATTGTTCTTAACACTTTAGGTGCTTTATTTCACTTAATTCTCAAATCAACCCTAAGTAGGTGCTATCATATTCCTTATTTTATGTATAAGGAAACCTAGGTTTAAAAGAGTTAAGTAAATTACCCTCAGTCTTAGCTAATAAGGAGAGATACAAAGATTAAAATACTGTCTTATCTCCTAATCAGCAAGCTCTTCCTTCTTGAATGTTACCAAAGGGATGTGTCCATGGTTTGACATGTCTCCATACATCAGTTAGAAGAGCTTTCTTCTACCACCACAAGACTTGTGTAACTCTTGACTAACTTGTGTAACTCATAGATAACCTCCATAAGTTTTCCTAGTCCACTCACATAGGTCCCCTGAGTTAAGCACTCTCTTAAAACCACAATGTTAAAAAAGTTAATAAAGGTATCTATTGGGTTTGAGGAATAAAAAGAAAGCATAGAAATGATTAACTAGCCCTGGCAACAAGGAAAGAGAATGAGACAGGTAATATGAAGGCCAGAAAGAAGGAAACTTTTTCAAGATGGTGACCATGTGAAGATAAGAGTGTTAATTCTATGGAATCTCTTTCTCAACCTGACACTGGAAATTTGGCCACCTTTGCATACAGATTTAGGATGTAAACATCAAATGAACGTGAAAAACATATAAATGGGAGAATCTTGTTTGAGTCCTTCCTTATTTATGTGAGTGTACCTTTCACATCAGGTGTAAACTCTTTGATCTTAGAAATACTTGTTCATATCTTGTAAGCTGAGTCTGAGACATACTACGCACCTTGCTCAAAGGTTTCTTAGCTAAGAAGTGCAGATCCAGAAATAAAACCCATGTTTGTCTAACTTCAAAGTCGATGTTGTTTCACTGTAACAAACTGTCTTTCTAAAAATAAGATAAAAGGATTGTTATTTTCTCTCAGAAGAAGCAGGATAGACCCTGCTTGGACCCCAAATTTGATCTGGTTGTCAAGACTAATGATGCCACACATGCACCAAAAGGATATGAAAAGTTTTATTACTTATATGATGAGGTTTTCATGGGAGAGCAGGGCTGGCCTCCAAAGCTAGTCTGAACATGGCTTGACAGAGCAGGGAAAAAAGATTGGCTTGGAGTTTTGATGGTGTTTAGGGAGTGAGGATGCAGTGAGAGTTCCCGCACTGGCATGGGCTTGTGTGAGTTTAAACTTCCACAGGCAGTAAAGGAGGGAGTACCCAAGATTTCTTATCAACTTGCCAAGATGTTCAGCCAAAGGGGAAAAGCGAAGTATGAAACTTCAAACATGGCAGCACTCAAACATCAAAAAATGGATTCAGACTCTTTATTCACTCCTGATGTTTGATTGATGACTAATGTGTACTATATTTTATTTCACTGAATAGGAACTTGTGTAAGTAGGTCATTATTGTGCTTTCGAGGCCTAAAGCCAGAGGCCAGTAACGGAGGTAAATGTTCTGTTGAATGTCTGTTCAAGAGCCCCGCACTGTGGATTCTGGGAAGTGAAGTGAGTCACTATTGATAATGCATGGAACTCCAAAGAGAGTAAAGAGTGTCTTGATGAGAACTTGTTTTGTGACTTTAATATGTACAGAGATATATGTAATTTTGATGTATATGTCAAGGATCTATAATGCAAGAAATTCCCAGAATTCTTCACCCTAAAGTGGGCAACCTTGGACAAGGAATTGTATTGATGATACTGGTCAGACCAGACAGCGAGATTATTGGCAATAACCCAAGAGTCAGTAAAAGTGTACAGATGAGGCTGACTTTTAGCCAGGGGATCAGTGCTAAGATGATTACCTGAAATTTGGCCAATTTTGCTAACCTTTGTGTTTGTCTTTTATCAGGGTCATCCTGGATGAGGAATATAAAGCAGCAGCTTTCCAATGAGCATGATGTTGATATCATCAGTCAACTGCATGAATTCTTATTGCTGCTCACCCAGTTTATCCCAGGGGACTACCCAGGTACACAAGGGGCTAAGGAGAACGGTGGCTTCCTCTGGAACCCTATGGGGACCTTAATGGGTGGGGCGACAGCGTTACAATTTTAGTTATCCACTCTGAGTCACTATTCTTTCCAAGTTAAACAACAATCTTAACTGGGCTGTTAAATGGAGAATTAGTGGGGATAATCACCCCTTTTCTCAATAGGTCTTGTATAATGAGTGATTATAAGCAAGGCCAGATAAAGAAATTCCCAGATGGACAACTCACGTAGTTATGAGAAGTTAATAAATTGTGCTTGCTTTAAGCCACTAAGTTTGGATGGGCTTTGATGCATAACAGTAGCTAACAAAGGCATTCTTTAAAATAATTCAGTCAGCGTGGACTTTTAAATAAACTGATGTTGTTTAACCTATGTACCAACAAAGAGAGTCCCATGCAACATACACTACCTACATTCAATAATCTGCATATGTAAATGTTCAAGAATTTGGGATAGCCCTATGCTTAAAACTGTGTTCCTATTAAGAATGCAGGAATTCTTTATAATTCTATTATATATCTTAATTCAATTCAGTTTATCAAGCTCTCAGATTATACTAAGCTTATGTTAGTAGATATAAAATTATTAAATCCATGTCATTAAGAAACAGATTCATTCTCTTTTAAATAATCTAGAGCTCACTAAAGAGGAAATTTTAGAAAAAGAAGTGGAAGACAGACTACATATTTTCTGCCACCTGGCGCTAGGAGAACCAATTGCTGAGAAGAAATCCTACATGGATTGAAGGGAGTCTGTGAGGTGTAACCTTTATTGTCAGCCTCCTTCTCCCCCTTTTCCTCTTCCTTCCTTCTTCATCCATCTCCTTTCTCTGCACTATTCTATGCTCCATTGTCCAGGTAGGCTCTGCTTAAGGGAAGGTAGAATGAGAGAAAGTCCAGGGATTTTATTCACTCCCGGCTTCTGCCTCAGCCCGGGGTTCTGGCTAAGCTTTGAGGTTAGAATGGAAAATAGAACTGCCCTGAAGCTTTCTTTTTTGTTGTTTGTTTTTTTTGTTTGTTTGTTATATTTTATTTTATTTTATTTTTTTAAACATCTTTATTGGAGTATAATTGCTTTACAATGGTGTGTTAGTTTCTGCTTTATAACAAAGTGAATCAGTTATACATATACATATGTTCCCATATCTCTTCCCTCTTGCATCTCCCTCCCTCCCACCCTCCCTATCCCACCCCTCTAGGTGGTCACAAAGCACCGAGCTGATCTCCCTGTGCTATGCAGCTGCTTCCCACTAGCTATCTATTTTACATTTGGTAGTGTATATATGTCCATGCCACTTGGTGCGCCTCTAACACCTTTGCCTCCTCTGCCGGCCTAGGGTTGCTAATGGCTTCCCACTGTTGCTGTTCCCTGGGTGAGTGAACCATTAAGCTTCCCTCAATCCTCTCCAGGCTTCTGTAAAGGTTCTTTTCGTAACACACAGTTCCTCAGTTAAACCCTTTGGGTCTGCCATGTTTTTCTTGCTGACACCTTGGTTGTCACAATAGCCAAGAAATATCTGTAAGTGAAAAAGTTTGTGGAAAAGCAATGTAATGAAAACAAACAAAAAAAAGTTACTTAGAATTAACCACCCTTGACCCTTCAACCCTTCTGTGCATTTTGAAGAGAATCCACAGAAACTCTTCTATTTATGAGATAAGCCATGAGAGAGGTAAATTGCTCTAAGGAAGGAAAAAAACAACAGGCAATGGGGTTCCTTGTGAATGAGGGAGTGGGTAGCTAAAGCCTGGGGCCTGCAGAGGCTGGAGGCGGGAGACAAAGCAAGAGGAGAGACACGGCAGTTGGAGTGAGCGGTATTTTGGGGATACCTTCATTTCCCTAAGAAATCTCCAGCAATATTTTGCGCTATTTTTCAGTGTTTCTCAAATCAAATCTGATTCTTAGATGTGATAACATGCTGGAATAGGTACCAAACTGAGTGGAATTCAGATTGGGGAGTCACAGTTAAGAGCTGGCTCACAAGAGGATGCATGGAATAATCTCATCAGTGTAAAAAGAACAAAACCTATGGCAGCAGATGTACAGAAAAGAAAAATGAAGAGGACAATGTGCATTGTACCTTGATAGTGGATGTCTTTTTAGGAGGACGAGAGGGTGGAACTGTGGGGAAATGAGCATCTATAGCTATCGATCTATTTTTATTTCTGCAGAGTCTGGATTTTGTAAATTCAACATGAATTAAGTTTCTAATCAGAAGAATGAAACAGCAAAGATGGTACATGATAAATATTTGACACATCTTCTTGGTTGTGTAGGGAAGGATTGCAGCATCCTTAGGGAATTAAGGGAGACTCTTCCTGGCTGGAGTGTTGAGAGAGATGGTATCTAGTCTGATAAGTAAAATGTCCTGAACATTGTGTCCAGCACAGGTATTGTGTCATCGGATTTAATCCTGAAGGCAAATCTACCCGGCAGGTATTGTTATCTCCCTGTGAAGAATGAGGAACATGACATTGGGGAAGCTGAACTACTTGCTGAAGTGCACATAACCTGGAAGTGTCAGAACTGGGATTTGAACCTGATGCTGATTCTTTCCAGAGCCTGACATGAAATAGCTTCACTCTATGCTTCCCCTTGAAATTCATGAATATTTCATGGATGAGTGCAGATATAATATAAAAGAACAATTAATGGTTGTAGATTAATTTTAGTTGAGCAGAGATCAATGTTAAAATAGTAAATACGTGTGCTATAACCTTAATTGATCATGCTAATTTACAGAGTTGCTTGTTCTACTTAAAACGTCTTGAAATAATATGAGTTACTTCATCAATTTACATTTATATTATTTCCCTCTTTTTCCTCTTCCATTAAAGGATAACTAACAAAGTAAGTTTGGGTACATCACACTATGTAATAATTAAATTAACGTGTTTGTAAGTTTCTGATAAATATTTCTGCAAGAGTATGTTAAAAAGAATGCAACCAAGTATCGTCAGATAGTTCTCTTATGCATCATTTCTTTTTTGCGCCATCAACTCATCTGTACGCAATGCTTTCTCTTAACGTCTAGGTGGCAGCAGAGGTACAATTATAAATATTTAGCACACTCGACAATTTGCTCATGAAAAACAGAAAACTTTAAAAATCTTGAAGTCTGATGAAGAAATTACATAAGGTTAAAACTGATAAGTGATTTGTGTATTAGAGTATGTTTGGTAATCATTTCATATTATTTATGGTATAAAAATGTTAACATAGTTTTAATTTCAAGGGACTACACCTCAATATAAATAACAGTTAATGATATTTAATATACAATACATTCATTGAACTAAATTTTTCACTCTTTTCAATTCCTAGATTTGTGAACACCTTTAAACTCTTGTAGGAAAATGATAAATAGGGTGAGGTTGAGTGAGAAAAAGTTTTGAGACCATATGAGTTAAGAAATGCTAACATTAATTCTGCCTCTTGGATTCCTCAGAGCAACCTGCAATTATGTTTAGGAGATTAAAAGCATCAACTCTAGCAGATGAACGTCTTTAAAAGGTATTGTAAGATAGCCCCTCACTAATTACTCATTGATTGCACCATCTATTTCAGGCACTATTGGATTGAATTTAAAGGAAAGGAAAAACGAGACAGTATATTAACATAAAGTACATGTTCCAACCAGGTAACGCTGACTTTTTGATTTGGTCTTGCTAAGAGTAGACTGTTTCCTTCACATCCACTAAACTGCTGCCTCTGTGTCCTGGCAGGGGCAGCAGGCAGGCTCAAAACGGGGAGCTGAGGATGGCTAAGAAGAGGGTGATGTGTGAAGGTGTGGGCAAGGCATAGGACAGTACCACAAGTGGGGGAGTAACAGACAGGAGTCCTATCAGCCTTAGATTTGAAGGGTCAGTGGAGTGAGGTTAGGGACCCTGAGCCAGTAGCTGACACTGTGACTGAGGGCTGCTGGACAGGAGCTGTGGTTTTTAAGGATATCTAAAGACATGTAGCCAGAAGAAGCCAGGAGAATAATGGCCATATTTCACTCTCCTTCTGGCTGCAGATCCTCTGCTAAGGCTTCCCTTTCGTTGAAACCGACTTGAAGCCATTGTATAGGGGAAACCACTGATCAGAGTTCGTAAATATCAGCTTCCATAACGCAGGAGGAGGGTAGAACTTGGATTAGATGGGGTAAATAGAAAATATCCTGTATAACCACTGCATTAGTGTGCTAGGCCTGCCATAACAGAAAACCACAGACCGAGTAACTTAAATGACAGAAACTTCTTGTCTCACAGTTCTAGAGGCTGGAAGTCCAAAATCAAGGTGTCAGCAGGTTTGGTTTCTACTGAAGCCTCTCTCCTTGGCTTGTAGATAGCTGCCTTCTCCCTGTGTCCTCATGTTGGTCACCTCTCTGTGTCCTAATTACCTCTTTATTGGATTAGGGCTGACCCTAATGACCTCATTTAACTTTAATTAATTCTTTAAAGATCTTATATTCAAATGCAGTCTCATTCTATGGTACTGGGGGTTAGAACTTCAACATAGAATTTGGTGGGGCACAATTCACTGCCTAACAACCACCAACTATGTGATCACATGAAAACAAAGGAGACTTTGTGGTAGCTATGGTACTGAGGAGACAATAATGGTAATAGTAATAAAAACTGAGAAACCAGTATTATAATAGTTGTGACTTACCATCATAATTTTAAAAGTCCTTGAATTTAACTTGAAAGATTTTATAATTTACTTATTATCTATCTATTCCATAAATATTATATAACAATGTTAAAAATCAGAAAGGGGACTAACACAAATACTGTTAAACCACATAGAGAAAACCACTGAATTCTTTGATTTCAATAAACCAATGATCTGTTCAAATGTGCTTCTAAATATCCATTGTCCCAGGTAGAATCAGAATGCTCTGTATCTTGATGTAAAATATAGTCTTCTGACCACAATATGCTCAAGAATGTGCCTCAACAAAACTGTACACTAGGCCAAGGTTAATTTTCCACCAACGTTGAGGTCCTCGTGTTTGAAATCTGTTAAGAAAATATTTGACAAATAGATTTTATACTTAGTAAAATGGTAAAGTTTAATGTGCTATCTCACTTGCATTCAACAGGGGACAACGCCTTAAACAAGAATTTCCCAAATTCTGATTTCAGAATACCAGTATTCTAAGAGATGTTAATCTGTATATCCTTAAAAAAAGGATTCTCTATAGATAAAATACAGTTAAATAACGAACTACAGAAAATTGAACAAAATTCATATTTTTAGAGCTTTTCAAAGTGTGTTTTTATATTTGAGGTTCTAATAATACAAAAATTTTTCTTATCCTTGCCTTAAAGCAAATAATCAAATAAAACAGAGGACCATCAGCCATCACTAGGCAGGATATGGAGGAAACAAGGGCTTTTCCAGGCCCTGATATTGTTCTAGAACCTTCTGTCAAGTCCTTGTAATCCCAGGCAAAGTGCTAATGGTTGGCAAACATGCACCCAGTCAGGTGAATAAGGACCCTTTATGCTGTGCTAAAGAGCACAGGGAAAGAGTGTACTTGACATCAGGGAACACCTCCATGCTGAGAATTCAACAACAACAAAAACCCTTTTACAAAAGATCAACTTCTGTCTCAGATGACAATTAAAGAGGATCTTTGTTGAATTCAGGAATGTGACTTGATAATAAAACCCATTCTTTCTGGAAATGCATTTAAAATCTCCCTGACTGGAAAGTTTTTTAGGTCTCTTTCTGTCTTGGCAACCTAGCAGACATTTAGAACATTCTAGTGCACTTAATATTGTCAATTTAATGCACCAAATTCAAATTTCAGTAATAAAATCACATAATAATAAATGTAGAATACACTAAAAAGTCAGCTCTGAAGCAGTGGCCTCAGTTTTCTCATTAATTTAACTGTCTCAGACTGATCTTACAGGAAAATAATATGACCGCCATGTTAAAGGGTAGATGTAGAAGAAAGGGAAGGTAGTGTAAAGTGCTCTAGGTCCATCCACATCTCTACAAATGACCCAATTTCATTCCATTTTATGGCTGAGTAATATTCCATTGTATATATGTGCCACATCTTCTTTATCCTTTCATCTGTCGCTGGGCATTTAGGTTGTTTCCATGACCTGGCTATTGTCAATAGTGCTGCAATGAACATTGGGGTGCATGTGTCTTTTTGATTTATGGTTTTCTCTGGGTATATGCCAGAGTATATGCCAGTATATAGTGGGATTGTTGGGTCATATGGTAGTTATATTTTTAATTTTTTAAGGAACCTCCATACTGTTCTCCACAGTGGCTGTATCAATTTACATTCCCACCAACAGTGCAAGAGGTTCCCTTTTCTCCACACCCTCTCCAGCATTTATTGTTTGTAGATTTTTTGATGTTGGCCATTCTGACTGGTGTGAGGTGATACCTCATTGTAGTTTTGATCTGCATTTCTCTAATAGTTAGTGAAGTTGAGCATCTTTTCATGTGCCTCTTGGCCATCTGTATGTCTTCTTTGGTGAAATGTCTATTTAGGTCTTCCACCCATTTTTTGATTAGGTTGTTTGTTTTTTTGATATTGAGCCGCATAAGCTGTTTGTATATTTTGGAGCTTAATCCCTTGTCAGTTGCTTCATTTGCAAATATTTTCTCCCATTCTGAGGGAATGGATTAAAGACCTAAATGTAAGACCGGACACTATAAAACTCTTAGAGGAAAACATAGGAAGAGCACTCTTTGAGGTAAATCACTGAAAGATCTTTTTTTGACCCACCTCCTAGAATAATGAAAATAAAAACAAAAATAAACAAATGGGACCTAATTAAAGTTAAAAGCTTTTGCGCAGCAAAGGAAACCATAAGTGAGAAGAAAAGGCAACCCACGTGTGTGTTATATTTTTATGTTACAAGAAAGAAAAATCTGAACACACTATGAGCATTTGGAAGCATTAGGCCCATAAATGGGAATCTGACCAAACATCTTACAAGAAAGAAAAATCTGAACACACTATGAGCATTTGGAAGCATTAGGCCCATAAATGGGAATCTGACCAAACATCTCCTGGAATGAACTCATTTTTAATAAATTGTATATATATATATATATATATATATATATATATATATATATATGCCAATGAATATAATCTTGAACTAATACTTATTCTCTATAATTATTATATCTAGAGATGCTACTTGGATACAGCTGAAGGTACCACCAACACAAATATATATTACCCCACATTTTGGTAAGGAAACGAAAATAAAAGAGCCTTAAAATTCATGTTCATAATGCTTATGCTTCAAGCAAACATGAGGCGTAATCCAGCGTGTAGAAAGGACTTCCACTTCCTCTAGGGGGTCTTTCCTCAGAGGGACCACAGGAGGAGGCAGCTCCACTGAGGTTCTGACGTGGTGATTAGGGAGTTCTGCCTGTCAGATGACACGTGGAAGCATTTCACAGGCCAAATACAGGTGTGCTGAGACACACAAAAAGGAAATGGATATATCTGAACTGCACATGGCAGAAAAACTATACACATGGTAGGTGTGCATTTGAGCATTTCTATGTGTACATGTATATTAAAGATAGACTATACACAGTCCAGCTTTCATTTTAAAATTTTATCTATATATATGATTCCTTATTTTCTTTCCATGCACAGGTCTTCTGTTCAGAAAATGATGAACCCCTCAAGAAGGTAAATTCTTTATATATATTTTTTATAGTAGATGTTTCTCAACACACACTCTCTGCTGTGTGTCTAGTACCCCCTAATCTACAGGCCATTTGTTTCTTAGAGGCTTTCATCATCAGGCTAGAGCTAGCATCGGATCGCTCCGACAGAGAAAGCACATTATGTGCATAACTTAAACAAGCCAATCCATTCTACACCAGGTGTGTAGTGGAATATTGCAATGCTGTTTTCATAGATGTTACTCATGTAAGCACTGGATATTGTGATGTGCTGAACACAAATGGTCCCCATTTAGCCCTGGACACCTGAAGAGCTTTTTCATGCCATGTGTAGGCAACACAGATTAGAACTACGTAATGCCTGTAGTAGCTTTGGGAGGCTTGATAGGAATCTGTTATTAATCTCATTATCTAGCATCAAAGAGTTCTAGACTACTGGAGTTGACTAATTAATATACTGCTGAGAAAGTAATTGCAATGTAGCAAGCACAACTACAGGATAACATTCATCTTTCATGCTCACAAGGAGAATCTGCAAAATCATCTTTTTCTGTACAAGAAGATTTATTATTTTTTACTTTCTGGATGGATCTCTAAAAGGCAATAAGTATGTTTTAAACAAAAGTGAACACCTGTGCTCTCTGAAGTGATAGAGTCAAAATATTGGAACTTGAAAAGAACCAGAGATCATGTATTTTGAATTTGTTAGTAATTTTTAATCTCTTCCTAAAATGGAAGAATTTGGAGGGGGAGAAGAGAGGGCCAAGTAGTCTGGGCTTCTGCCTCATCCACCCCAGTACCCCATCTCCTACTGAAGCATCTCAGCATTGACTTGTTTTATGTATTAGGATTCCACTTGAGCTGACGTTTGGATAACACTTCCGCTGCTAAAGGAATCTGACAGGCAGTAGCATCTTGGATAAGAGCAATGACTCTGGGGAGTCATTGCCTGCATGCAAATCTCTGTCACTTTAGAGCTGTCACATAACCCCTTTCTCCATGAATTTCCTCAGCTGTAAAATTGCAGTAATAAAAGTGGCCCTTTCCTAGGGCTTTCAAGGAGATTCAATCTGTTACTATAAACTGCCAAGAACAGTGTCACATGGTAACTGCTGTATGTTAATTCTCATCTAGACATTACATAGACGAACAGAGCTTATAAACTGAGGACTACAAAGCTGGATGAGAATTTACAGATCATCTACCGAGATCTAAGAACACAAAATACGGTGTTTCTATTCACATGGCTAAGCAGTAACTGAGACAATGTCAGGACCTAGTAATTTTAATAGTAATGTATGTTAATAAAAGTACTCCTAGTTACCAAGAAGAGGTTAAACATATTTAGTCTACCTGTGGGGTTGCTGACAATGCATGTTTTAAAAATTCTACCTCAAATTTGTAAGTTGAAATGTTTTCGTTCTTTAAAAGATAAGCTTTCCCTTTTTTCTAGAAATGCATTTATATGTGGAAGTGTATGTAGATTTCCTGATGGCGCTAGATGGATGGGGCATTACTCTACCACAAGCTAGTCTGTCTGATCACCTGCCCTTTTCAGCTTCAGTCTGACCCATGCTATTATCTTTGAAGTGGGGCTTTGAGTAATGTCTGGAACAGGTCAGCTTTTCAATATGTATTTATGAATAAACAAATGACAGAAGAATGAAGCTCTTCTTTCTGTTGATCCCATTTATAGCCCACTTTTAGGAATGGTGCCTGAGGCAGGAATACTGCACTGTCCATAGCTGGTTAGTTGGTGAGCACTACACGAAGACACCAGGGCAAGAACCCTTGTGGCCTCTGGAATCATCCTTGACCAGCTGCTGTGGAGATGCGTCCACGCTGAGGGAGGGGCTTTTTCTTTCTGCTTTGCATAAAGGTGCCACTCCCATTACGCATCCGTGGAGTTGTGTCTGCGGAGCGCAGGCTCATTTTGCCGTGTCCCACAAAGGTGCCTTTCAGGCAAGTAGCTTCCAGTATTTTCTTCAGTAAGAGACACCAGGAGCCCTCTTTGTTGGAAAAGCCCGGGACCCTATCAGGCAGCAAATCCAAATGGGGACTGATGGTTGCCAATTTGCACTTGCCGCCTCAAGAGTGATTATGCAGGGTGGGTGCGCTCCAGTGTTGAGGCTCTGCAGGTGTTTCAGGTCTCGATAGCTCCACCGGTCTGGGGGGCCCAAGGAGGGCTGAAGGGATGCGTAATGTGCATGCGCCCCCAGGCAGCAGTGGGTAGCCAAGGCCCTGGAATTGCGCAGAAGTCAGCAGAAGCCCGGTCACAGAACCAGGCATTAGGGGTTCAAGGGGTTAGCCTAATCTAACCAATGGGGAATATTCCCCCGATAGGCAAAACGCAAGGTTACTTGACGGTCTTGGCTGACTGGAATATTCTCCAACAAGAAACACCTGGGAGCCTTATTTACTAGAGAAGCTCGGGATCCGATCAGAAGCAAGTCCAGATGGGGGCTGGGGGTAATCTGCCACTGCCATCTCAGAGTGATATTCGAGGGGGTGGGCTCGCTCATCCTGGAGGTTATGCAGGCGTCTGGGGCTTGGACTTCGCCCCAAAGGCTTGGAGCGCGGGTCGCGGAAAGGCAGGCTGAAGTGGTGCGTACTGCGCAAGCGCGTCCAGCGCGGTTCAGCCTCGCCAGGGAACTGGAGACGTCAGGTCACAGGGCCCGGCTCTTGAAGCACAAGGAGCACGTGTAATCGCAAACCCAGACCTCTCAACCCATTCCCCCTGAAGGCAAAATGCAAGTTTACTCGACTTCCTTGGCGGGGCGGGCCTGTCGGGAGACTGCGGTATTCTCCAATCAGAGACTCATGGGAGCCCTGGTTGCTGGGAAGCCCAGGACCACGTCAGGCAGCAAGTCCAAATGGGGACTGACCGTGGCCAGTTTGCCACTGCCGCGTCAGAGTGATTTTGCGTGGTGGGTGCCCTCCACTTGGTAGCTATGCAGGAGGTCGGGGCCGGGCTCTGGGTCCACAGTCCCGGAGGGCCACAGCTGCCAAGGCCGGCTCAAAAGGTGCACGCTGCCCATCCCAGGGTAGCCGGGGACCTGGAACAGGGCCGGGGACTGGAGAGGCCGGCTCACAGGAGCAGAGCATTGAGGGAAACAAGGCTTCTGCCTAATTCCAAACCCTCATCTACACAAGTGCGCATAATCATCCTTAAGGCAGAGCAGGTGGGCACTGTTCTGCCTTGACGGAAAACACCTGGCCAGGTATTCAAGCAACTGCTGGGAGGGAACACTAGTTGCTGGAGAAGCCCAGAGCCCAATCAGGCGGGGAGTTCAGATGGGAACTGAAGGTCGCCAATTCGCATCTGATGCCTCACAGTGATTTTCGGGTGGGCTCCCTCCACCCTGGAAGCTATGCAGGAGTTTGGGGCCAGAACCTACTCAGAATCCCGGAGGGCCCCGGAGGCCCAGGGCCTCGTGAAGAGGAGCATACGGCGCATGCGCATGTAGCACGTTCAGGGTGGGCGGAGACCCGGAACAGAGGTCGGGAGAAGCAGGGTGATAGAAGTTGGCTCTTGGGGAATATTTCCCCTCCTGCCAAAACGCAAGGCTACTCGACTTCCTGTTCGTGGTGGGGCCGTGCAGGCTCACCAGGGTTTGCCCCATGAGGGACTCCTTGGAGCCCTGGCTCCTAAAAAAGCCGGCTCTGATCCAGCAGAAATTCAAACGGGGACTGTCCGTCGTCAGTTTGCAGCGGCAGCCTCAGAATGATTTTCGGGGTGTTGGTGGCCATCACGGTGGAGGCTCTGCCGGTGTTTGGAGCCTGAACCGAGCTCCACAGGCCTGGAGGGCCCCGCTGCCGAGGACCACTAACCAGGTAAGTCCTGCGGATGCGCGTACAGGGCAGGGTAGCTAGGGACCTTTTAGAAGGTAAAAGTCAAGGGAAAAGGGGTCACAGGAACAGATTCTTGGGGGACAAGGGCAGAGATGGTCGCCAATTTGCCTCTGCCTCTTCAGAGTGATTTTCGGGGTGGGGGGAGGGGCTCCCTCCACTCTGGAGTCTGTGCTGGAGTTTGGGTCGCGACCTAACTTCAGAAGCTGGAGGGCCCAGAGTGCCCAAGGCCTGCAGAAGGGGTGCTATTGCCCCTGTGCATGCAGAGCAGGTCAGGGCGCCAGAACCTGGAACAGGGCAAACGTAGCGAGACGCTGGGTCCCAGGAGCGGGGTCTCGGGAACAAGGTGCACGTGCAACCACAAGCGCTAACCTACCCAGTGGGGCCTACTCCTCCGAAAGGCAAAACGCAAGGGAACTCGACTTCTTTGCCAGGGCAGAGTCGGGCCTTCGCTCCACAAGCCTGAAGGGCCCGGGTGCCAAAGATCTCCGGGAGGGGTGCGTACTGCGCATGCGTTTGCAGCTCATTTTTTTTGGGGGGGGGTACCCAGGGGCTTGGAACAGAGCAGGTGTCGGGAGAAGCTGGTGAATAGCGCGCATTTGCTGAAAAAAGGAGTAAGCCCAATCGTAAAGCCTAACCTACCTAGTGGGGAATATTCTCCCGGAAGCAGTAACGCAAAGGGCTGGGGTGCACCTCCTGGCCATGCTCTACTCTAGTAAGAGATACCTGGGAGCCACTCAGGCAGCAAGTCCAAATGGGGACTTACGGCTGCTAATATGCATCTGCCGCCCCAGAGTGGTTTTTGGGGCGAGGGCTCCCTCCACCCTGCCGGCTATGTAGGTGTGGGCGGGGACATAGCCCTGAAGGCTTAGATTTGGAGCCATGTCCGCAGAGGACTGCTGAAGGGGCGCGGACTGCGCATGAGCGGGCGGTGCAGTTGCGGGAAGGCTGGGACCTGCAATTCTGCAAAGGCAGGGAGATGCCGGGTCAGCGGAGCAATCCCTTGAGGGACAAGGCATATGCCTAATCACAAGACCTAATTTACCTATGGGGACTGTTCCCCCCGAAGGCAAAACGGAAGGTTGCTCCACTGCCTTTGCAGGGCGGGGTTCGGCGGGCGGGCCGTGATATTCCGTTAGATGCTCCTGGTTGCTGGAGAAGCCTGGGACCTGCTCAGGCAGCAAGTCCAAGTCGGGATGACTGTGGGCAATTTGTTGCTTCTGCTTCAGAGTGATTTTCAGGTGTGCGATCCCTTACCCTATTTTGGTATCTTGACCTGTCCTCAGCCCATTGATAGCCCACAATTTAATCTGCCTTAACTGCATCTTAACTAGCTGCCAGAACCCTCCAGCTCACATGTCTACTCTGTTCCCTTATCAAATTTGTTCATAAGATGCCTTGAGTTCCCCCTGTACTGCCTCAGACAGTCTCATCCTGCTTTTCTACTCAAGTTCATATCTCCTTCTCTTTTACCTTTTGGGCTGCCATTCCCAAATGCTGATACCTAAAGGAACACTGTCATGTGCTTTTTCTCAACTTCATCCTTGCATCTCCTTCTGACCCTCCAGCTATCAGAATCTCTGGAAATAAATATGGCCTTCCAGTCTAGCCATCCCATAACAAACTAAATTCCGATTCTAATACCTGGCTTGTATCTACACAGTTTTGTTTATACTATGGGGAAAATAATTTTTAACATATAGTTTTATTCACTAAATCTTTTAAAAAACACAAGCATGTAAAATAATGTTTTTCCATACCACCATTTTTTTTTTTTTTTTACAGAGGTTTCAAGTACTTTTTTTAAAAACAATTTTGAGTCCAGTTAGTAATTTAACTACTGAGAAGGTGTCAACCATACCTACTGCTGACAATAACTGTCTTTGTCTTAAGAACTTAAGCAGGGTTCTAAATTTCTATACGGGGCAGAAAAATATCTATCTTAAATATTCAATGAATTTTGTGTTACTGTTCTGACACTGAATGCATGTGCAAAGTATGAAAACATAAAAGGAACAAGCTATATGTATATTGTTGTGTGAATTTTCTCATCAATGTGATCACCATGAATCTTGAGTCTTTTATAGTGTCAGGCAGCCTGTCAAAGACCATTAGACAAATCAGTTTTCTTAGACTATTTTTTAAAGCAAATGTTTATTTTCCTTCTTTTTATTCCTATAACACAGATATTCAGTGTTCACTATTAACTTTTGTTTAGCAGCATTTTCTTCACTAAAGAATCATAATTAATGAAAACCATTTAAAAAACTTCACAGGCTCTTAAAGGTTCTGAGCAATTAGGCTAGGTAATTAGAAACATGATAAAAGAGAAACTTGGGAAAAGGATTTAAACCCCTATTGAACATTTATATCAATAATGAATAAGCAACAGGGAGAATTAGGAGTGTAGTTTACATCTGGTGGGCAAAGGATAAAGCCAGTTATTCTGGAACATGCTTGTTTATCTAGATTTAATTATTCATAATATGTAGAAAAATCAGATGTGCCGGAAGAAAAAACAGTTGTTCCTTTTCATCTTGCAGGCAATAAAATATGCCTACACGGGGAAAGGATTTTCTACCTTGCAATATTTTTGCTTTTCAGTTCTTCAAACTGTAAGTTAAAGAGAAATTCAGTGTATTTCTGAATTAACTAGGTAAAATTATCTACTTTTCAAATCGGAAGATAAATTTTAAGAAGAGGGCAGTAGCTCTCCACGCAGAAACTAAAGCTCTCCATGCAGAGACTAATCTGGAGCAGACAGTTACTGGCATTGCCAAAGAAAACCATCCATGTTTCCTCGATTGAACAGGATGTTTCAGTTGTGCGTTGTTTGGCATAGTGTATGTTCACAAACTTGGGATGAGCAGGAAAAAAGAAAAAAGACATCTAGAAAGATTAGTAAATGTAAAGATCACCTTGGAAGCACTATCTGTAACCTAAAATGAACAAAACAAAAACAAAAATAAATACACCTTGTTACTAAGAGGCGGGAGATATTTTTCTGCTTTTTTTTTTTTTTTTTTTTTAAAGAATCTGAAACACCTATAATGTTTAGATTTCTAGGATAGTGAAATGCTGTATGTACCAGGAACAGCTTATGTTGTAGGGGGTTATTGTTTTTGTTTTTAGCACTTTGCAATTTCGGAGCCATAATTCTCCCTTTAAAAACTGTAATGGTATACTTAACATAAAATATATCATTCTGGCCATTTTTAAGGGTACAGCTCAACTGCATTAAGTACATTCACATGGTTGTGCAACCATCACCACTATCCAACTCCAGAATTTTTCCATCTTCCCCAACTAGAAATTCTGTGTGCACTAAACAGTAACTTCCTATTCCCATTCCTTCACACCCTGCTCCCTGGGTAACCCCCTTTCCACTTTCTGTCTCTATGACTTGAACTACTCTAGGAACATTATAAAAAGTTCTTTAATGACTGGCTTATTTCACTTAGCATAATGTTCTCAAGATTCATCCATACTGTAGCATCTATTCAAATATCTTTCTTTTTAAAAGCTGAATAATATTCCATGGTGTGTGTGTGTGTGTATGTGTATGTGTATGTGTGTGTGTGTGTATATCTATCTGTCTATCTCACATTTATTCATTTATCTGTCAATGGACACTTGGGTTGCTTCCACTGTTTGGCCATTGTGAATAATGCTGCTATAAACATGAGTGTACAAATATCTGCTTGAGTCCCAGAACTGAAATTACTTGATCATTAGGTAATTCTATGTTTATTTATTTATTTTTTGCTGAGCCAGCATACTGTTTTCCACAGCTGCTGCACTATTTTCCATTCCCCTCAGCAATGCACAGGGTTCCAACTTCTCTGCATCTTTACCAACACTTATTTTGTTTCATTTTGTTTTGTTTTAATAACAGCCATCCTAGTGGGTGTGAAGTAATATCTTATTGTGGTTATAATTATCTTTTTTTAGTAGAATTTACACCCAACAGCAACAAATTAGCAAGAATAGACCAAAACCAAGGTTATGACACTTTCTCCATCCTTTCTCATCCTAAATTTTATGTTTGCAGACATTTATTCCTAGAGTTGGAATTCCAGAGATCTATATATGGTCATAAATAGGGATGGAGATTCCACTCGATAGTGAATAAAGCAAACTGTTAGTGGGAATTAAACACAGCTGACGTGTAGCTCTGATTGCAAAGGTATCATGCTATGATCTATCATGGGCACTGTGGAAATTCATTTTGAAAATACACAAATTTCTAACATAAGATTCTTCTTCAATAGGGGTCCATTTAAATAAAATATCATAATTTTGACAATTAATTATGAATCAGAAAGTATGTAGATTAAAACGACTTTGGACATCAGGAAAGCATTTGTTGTACTTTATCTGAAAGGAGTCCTTCATGAGGCCATCTGTTTCATGAACTAATTAGTCAAAAGATGAATGACTTAATTTTGTTCCTTCCCTGCCTCAGGTTTATTTTAAATATCTCAGGTGGTCTAATGGAATTGGGCAATAACATGACATTTAATAGAATTTTATTTGCCTGGTAACCACTCTTACTGTTATTGACATATAATTTAAAAGTACAGAGTAAGAATTTTTCCCAATTGTGTCAAAGATCACATTGACTTTTTTGGTTTCTTCACTAAGTCCATAATCATCGTAATCTCCATTTGATAATTTCAAGTTAAATTGATGAATTTGTTAATGTTGATTACTTAGCAAGCAGTCAGATGGTGTTTTCTGTTTGTATTTTGAATCTTTGGAATAATCATTTTTAAAAATGTATTTGCTAAGAATAGTTTACACCAATACCTTATTTAAGCAATTTAATTTCACTGTTTTTGCTCCCTGAAGTTACATAATTTTAGAATATTTGGACTAGAAGGAAACAAATTAACCAGCTCAACCCTGTGTACTAATTCTGAAGAAGATAGAATTGATCCCTAGAAAAAGTAAACTTTGTTAGGATGGGTTCTCTGATTAATCCATACAGGCTTGGATTAAACTTCCTAGTGGTTGGTAGTAATTGGTCGGTTACTCGGTAGTAATTGGTCGTTTACTCGGTAGTAATTGGTCAGTTACTCGGTAGTAATTGGTCAGTTACTCGCTTCATTACATGGGCAGCCATGCCACAGCCCCAGTGCAAGAAAGACTACATGTGGTAGGCAAGTAGGTAAATCATATTCAAGTGTCAGTTTATTTATTAATATGTAACCATTTTTGTTGGAAATCTTTCTCAAATGTATTCAGTATTCTTGTCCTCCTTAATTGACTGCAAAGAACAGGTAATTTTATTCACTTGTGTACATTTGTTCTCACTCCAGAAGAGAAGGAAGATGGTAGCAGTAACCTAAAACAAAACAAAAAAAACATAACATTATTTGCAAGATGGCGATTCAGAAATAATCCACACCTTGCAGATTTTTCTGTCCCTGAACTTTACCGTTTCATTTCCACAAACCTTTCTGTAGAACTCGTAGCATAGGGACATAGTCTTGAAACATATGGACACAGACGGTCCTGAAAGTGCTGCCTCACAACAGGATGCCTGACCTCAGCGGCAGGCTTTCCATATGCTTCCTCTGAAGGATGCAGCTCTTCCTGGTCTCCGAGCACCTGAGGCGGTTCAGATGCTCTGATACAGGGGTTGTGCGGGTCCCCTTCCTCCGGCGGTGGCGGTGCTTCATTGGACTGTGCGATTGGTACTTCGTTAGATCACACATCTAATTCGCAGCCTCTCAGGCCCACCTGAGTCAACATTCAAGTACGTTGCTCTGGGGAAACAGAATTGTAAAACACCAGAAACAATATTCTATTTATTTCTCTTTTTTAAAAAAATTTTTTGGGGTATAGTTGCTTTACAATGTTGTGTTAGTTTCTACTGTACAGCAAAGTGAATCAGCTATACGTATACATTTATCCCCTCTTTTTTGGATTTCTTTCCCATTTAGGTCACCACAGAGCACTGAGTAGAGTTTCCTGTGCTATACAGTAGGCTCTCATTAGTTATCTATTTTATACATAGTATCAATAGTGTATATATGTCAATCCCAATCTCCTAATTCATCCCCCCCCCCCGTTCTATTTATTTCTTTAAAAACTTGATGATTCCAAACCTAGTGTAAGATATTATAAGTACTAGCATTCTGCAAGGGAGGCTTTGTGGCTTATGTCATGTGTAATTGTGAAGAGTGACAAGCCAGAGTACTCAAAGTAGCCAAATCGATAGTAATGAATCCTAATTCTACGAAAATCACCCACTTAATATTCCATTCTGACCAAGACTCTGGAGCCCACTATCTTAATCTTCATTGTGGTGGTAATAATAACTGAGAATTCAGAAAAAAACCTAGGGGAAATAAATGATCCTTCAAATGAAAACTATTTAAATCCTCCTAGTACTACATTTTAAAGTGAGAGAGACAACTACAATATATTTTTTATTTGCAGTCTAATACCAGATTTCTCTCAAATTTCAAAATAGCCACATCAACTAATTCAGATTTTTACAAGCACACCAAATACTAGTTATAGAATTTAAATTTATAAAGAACTTCATTAAGAATAATATCCAATATAGTGTATTAGTTTTCTGTTGCTGTGTGATTTTGGACAGGGAGGTGAATCATTCCTAACCTCAGTTTACTTATGTGCAAAATGGGCTAATTATACTCATACGTGAATTAGGATGTTATCAACTGCAGGTAAAGACCAATTCAAAGTAAAATAAAAAGAATAATATACAATAAGCCAATGACATGTCTATGTTGAATATTTCTTTTACTTCATATTAAAAATTACCCATAGTAGGATTTTTTAAATAAATATAAACTATATCATCATTCTCATCAGGGTAGAGGTAGTATTTTATTTCATACATAAATGCACACAATAAGACTAAACTGTGAAGGGCTGGTCCTGGGTAGTAGGCATATTCAATTCTCGTCAAGCCAGGCCAGTGGAAACAGTATTTTGGGGGGGCTTAGGGGTGGAGGGTCACCAGGCACAATGAAATATATTCAAAAATATTCTTGTGGCAGGATTTTTGAGGGACTCCTCTGCCTAAACATGCTAAAAGCATATTGTTTAATTTATACATTTATTCATAATGTATTGACCCCTGAATCCATCATCAGAGGTCCATGAAGATCCACATAAATTAAGAACTCATGTTCTAAATTTATTCACTGAATCAAGCCAGTCCATAATAATGATGAATATTTGGGCCATGTTGTTTTAACTCCTTTTAGAATTGCTTTTATTTGCTTTTAATTTTTTTTCTAGCATCAGTCAAATTGATAGGCATTAGAAGTAATACCTAATCACAACCTTGTTGTGCATATTTTAAGGATGTTTTTCTTTCATTCATTCATGTATTTAAAAACCATTTATTGAGCACCTATTCTGGAGTGGTCAAAGCCCTAGTGATATAGTGAGGAAAAAAGATACAAAAAATTCTGCTCTTACAAAGCATACTCTAGTTGTTGTAGGGTACAGACAATAAATGATAACAAAAATAAGTATAGGGCATATAGTACAGGGTAATAAATGTTTTGGAGAAAGTAAAGCAGGAATGTATGAGAATAAGGACCTTTGCAATTTTAGAGTAGCCAGAGAAAGTCCCCGTGGCAAGGTGACCTTTAATCAAAAATATAAAGGAAGGGAAGGAGTACACCATCTGGACATTCAGTAGCAGAGTATCTGAGGAAGAAGAGCCAGCAAGTGCAAAGATCCTGAGGCAGTGGAGTACTTCGTGTGCTAAAGGACCAGTCAGAAGGTCAGAGTTGCTGACAGTGATGGAGGGGAGAGATTGGAGAGCATTCTCTGTTTGTCACAACTAGAAATCAGGAGGAAAAAGTGTTTGAGTTTCAGTACTACTCACTGGCAATGAGATTTTAAGCAGGTCACTTAACACTCCTACACTTTGTTTCTATTATCTACACTCCCTATAAATGTGGCCTCTTGATTCCTGATGTAACATAGAAGGCAGAAATAATTTGGTAGGTTTAATTGGTTCCTGAAATGAGTGTGTCACAAGAGGCTACGTTTCATCCCAAGCCAAAGCTCAGAGAGTTTTTTTTAGGGAGAACCAGATTTTATAAGCTTCAAAGCACCAATAACTTCCCAAGTCACCTCTAAGCTGTTTTTCTACAAATACAAGAGACACTCATTGCCAAACTGCCCTATCTCTCTCCCCTCCTTCACTGACCAACTTATAGAGGGTTTGGGGGTTTGTTTGTTTGTTTTTTTAACAAGCCGCGCTGCACGGCTTGTGGGATCTTAGTTCCCCCACCAGGGATTGAACCCAGGCCCTCAGCAGTGAAAGCGCAGATTGCTAACCATTGGACCACCGGGGAGTTCCCACTTATAGAGGGTTTATATGCTTGCCGTCTGCATGTCCGGCAAGCCCACGCACTCTAATAAGACTCTTCCTACCAAGGTCATCATTGACCTCTCTGTGGCTAGATCTTATTTTACTTAATTTTTCAACAGCATTAAAACAGACTGAGGCTTTCTCATTGCAAGTTCTCTGCTATAGACTGAGATTTACCCCCCCCCCCGCATTCCTATGTTTAAGGCCTAAATCCCCAAAGTGATGGTATTTGGAAATGGGGTCTTTGGAAGGTAATTAGGGGAAGATAAGGTCATGAGAGTAAGGCCCTTGTGATGAGATTTGTGGCTTTGTAAGGAGAGGAAGAGAAAGAATCACTTTCTCTCCACCATGTGAGCCTATAGCAAGAAAGCTGCCAAATGCAATCAAGGCAGAGGGCCCAGAAACCAATCATGCTGGCACTCTGGCCTCGGACTTCAGCCTCCCGAACCATGAGAAAATAAATCTCTGCTGTTTAAGCCATAATATTTTGTTATGGCAGCCTGAGCTGACTAAGACATACTCTCTTCCCTCACCTTCAGCTGGGCTTCTAATTCTAGCCTGGATGTTCTGTTTCAACGCTGGCTCTTCCTGCTTTGCTTCTTTTCAGGCCATAATTTTTCCTGACCATTAAGAGACTGAATTTCCTCAAGGCTCAGATACAGTCCTTTGGTTCTTCTCACTGTCTACTCCTCCACAAATATGACCCATGATCATGGCTTTAATGAGCGTCTTGCTGATGGATTCATGCGTATCTCTAATTTATGGTGCTTCTTTGATATCCAGAGCCATATACCCAACCACCTGCTTTGATTTCTACTTGTAGTTCTTGAAGATATCTCCAAATTAATGTGTCCAACCCTGAACTCATGATCTTAGTGAATGACACCATTATTCTGGATAGAAATCTAGTGGCCCTCTATAAGACTCCTCTACCTTTAACCACTTACCATCAAATCTACCCCTAAATGCTCTAAATTTTACTTTCTGTAGCTCCTTCTAATGTATTATCCTTCCCACCTTCATTGCCCATTACTAGTCCAATCATTTCTTCTAGTTTGTAGTAACTTTCTGATTGGTCACTCTGAAACTACTCTGCCTCTTCTCTTCTCCACAGTGCACTCACAGTGATCTGTTCAACATGGAGACCCAAGCAGGTGTTTATTCTCTTGCCCTAAAAGCACTTCTTGTGGCTGGCCTACAAGGTCTTCTATGGACTGGTCTCTGCTTATATGTCCTGCCTTCTTGTGTTCTCCCTTGCGGTCTGATTTCTAGCCATACTGGCTTTATTTCTTTTCTTGATCTATGACCTGCCATTATTTCGTCACAGTGCTTTTTAATATTATTCTCTTTTCCTAGGACTTTCACTCCCTCCTTCACCAGATTAAGCTTGCTATTGAATATCAGCTCATTTTCTTAAAGGCTCTTGCTGACTACAAACGCTTTCTACAGTTCACTCGATTTCTCCCCAGTCACCTTGTCTTCATGTCACTTAATACAGTTGCTATTTTCTACTTATTATGTATTCATGTGGGTCTTTGATCAGTATTTGAATCCTCAAGTCGACTGTAAACTTCATGAGGGTAGGGGATACGTCTGGGTTTTTGTTCTGTTTTGTTTGGCTTTTGCTCGCTATTATCTGCTCAGAAGCTAAGTCAGTGCCTGTTATATGACAAATGCTCCATAAATACTACTTGAGTTTTGCATGAAAGAAACCTAAAACACCAGTTGGGGTATGGCGGATAAGTACTTGTCAAAGCAAAAAACAGTTAAAACTTTGAACTATCTTACTCTTCCCATAACCAATAGGAACATTTGAGTTTTCAAATCTCAAGTTGTCTTATGTATATGCATAAGTAGGTTGTCTAAGCTTATTTCAGAGGTAATAAAATATATAATCAAAAAGTTATGGGAAGAAGTAGTGATAGTTTTTAATTAATTCACTAAAAAACAATAGACATGCAGTTATCTGGACATCCACGCACTTTTGCCTTTAGACAAATTCAGATAAAATGAGATGGAGTAAAATTATTTGAGTTTCAGATAATTTTTAAGATTAACCTTTGGGTTCAGTATCATTTCTGATATTATTGCTTGGCTTTTCTTATTTAGCTGCAAGGTCATGATCACATGAGATACATTTACAAGTGATATCAAAACATTCTTTAATTTCCTGAAGAGTTGGAGTAATATCTGGGTAGTATTGACAATCTTGATTGGTGAGAAAGTTAGGGGTAGTACCTTATGGTTATATATGCATATTAATCATATTAACCATATTAACCATAATATATATACATATTAACCATAATATATATGCATATTAAACTAGGAGTTCCTTAAGGGCAAATAATATATCTTAGGCAGCTCATTTTTTCAACACCAATCTGTAGCATATGCTAGGCATTTTATTAATATTTATTCTGATACAACTATTTCTTTATGAATTATATTGTATTTAAAATCAAGCTTGATATTAACAGTACCATAATGCAATGCCATTATCTGTTGTACTAATAAACTGAAGTGCATGTGAGAGATATTCCACATGCTTCCAATTTAAGTTAACATTTGGGAAACTGGTTCATTTCTTTCTGGTACAAGTGCTCTTGATAACTGTAAAAGTTAACCTGTGAAATTTCATGGATCTCCTCAGGCAGTCGGTTTCATAGAAAATTGCCTAGTGGAATACTTTCCTTTCTAGCATGCCTGATACAATCCAAATTAAGCACTTTCAGAACCAAGTTACAAGTGCCAGGCCTTGGAAATTGGAAATATGGCAGAAAACTCCCTCTCTGATTTGCTTCATCAAAGGTTCTAACTTTGGAAAATACATGGAGTCTTGCCGTGCTCACTGACTACCCCTCCTGCTCTCTCCTTCCAAATGTACTTTATGACCTAGTTGTCACCAAACAAAAAGTTTGTGAGGCACCCTCTGAAAAATTACAAAGAGATGTATTTGTTAATAATTCTTTTTCTATGCTACTACTCCCATTCATCTTGCCTGCAATTAATTTTCTCTTGCTGTGGCTGTTATATGTGATATTCTAAGTGTCTCGTGCAAAAGGAACTATTCCTCTGGGGAATGTATAAGATTAAAATGTTATAGTCTATCTTAACAAGAAAATTCAATTTTCTTATCAAAAATATTTTTCCATTTTTCACATTAAAGTATAATTGTATTTAAATTTAATCTTATTTAAGTTGATTGCTAAAATGCAGTAAAAAATAGTTTGTGATTTAAGGTCACGGAATAGTATCCAGATATCCCCTATGGAACTTAGTACAGACTGATCTCATGGGAGAGAGATGGAAGATGATTTGATTTAGATAAAGTACTATTTCCAGTTTGCTCTTTTTCGAGTGATTAAAATATAAAATAAGATTACTGTTAATCATAGAGAAAGCACTAGATACAAATTATGGAAGGTAGAAAAGAAGACGCAATCTTAATTAAGGCATCTATAGAATACTTATTTTTATAAGCAAGAATGGTTGAAGGCAATGCCTTTTCATTTATTTATTTCTTCAACAAATCTTCAATGAGTTCCATAATGTGCCAAGATCTGACTGTTTTAGCTTTTGGAAATATTTTCAAGGAAGGAGAGCTGGTCCTTGGCCTCTGGAAGCTGGAGAGGAAGGAAACAAACTCCAACAATATTCCAGTTGGAGAGGAAGGAAACAAACAAGTAAATATTTAATAGGACCTGAGAGCGTGGTGAGTGCTTAGAGGAGAAATGAGGCAGAGGAAGGAGATAGAAAGTGACGCGGTGACGGGCGGGGCTGCCCTTTCAGAAAGAGGAGTCAAGAGCACCTAACCTGACCTTTCAGGAGAGAACTGGATGAAGTGAGAGGGTGACAGGGGTTTTCATTTTTTTTTTTTTTTTTTAGATTTTTTTGATGTGGACCATTTTTAAAGTCTTTATTGAATTTGTTACAATATTGCTTCTGTTTTATGTTTTGGGTCTTTGGCCTCGAGGCATGTAGGATCTTAGCTCCCTGACCAGGGATCAAACCTGCACCTCCTGCATTGGAAGGTGAAGTCTTAACCAGTGGACCGCCAGGAAAGTCCTTGGGGTTGACATTCTGAGGAAAGAGAATCCCTGTCAGAGATAGCAGCAAGTGAACATCCCCTGAAGAAGCACTGAGTTTGGTATTTTGAGGAATAGCAAGAAAACCAGTCGTGGCCCAGTGGCAGTGAGCTAGACAGAGCGCGGCAGGAGATTAAGCTCTATAGGGAAGGGGCCAGGCTAGGGAAGGCTTTATCGATTGTGGGAAAGCATTGGACTTGGTGCTGAGAGACATGGGAAGCCACAGGAAAGCTTTGAGCAGGTGAGGAACATGATCCAATTTATATTTAGAAAGCATCTCCTTGGCTACTGTGTGTGTGGGATGATTATCAAGGGACAAGCATGGAAGGCAAATGACACTTCGGAAGTTATTGCCTTATTCTTAGGGCACGATGGTACTTAAACTAGGTTTGCAGCAGTGGTGTCAGTAAGAATTGGGTGGATTAAGAATGTATTTGAAAGGCAGAGCTTATAGTGCTTATCAATGTTTTAGATGTGGAGTATAAGAGAAATAAGTCAGGAATGACTCCTGGATTTAAGATTTGGGGCAGATGATGATGCCATTTACTGACATGAAGAAGCTGGAAAAGGATCAGATTTGGGGGAAAAATCTGAAATCCTATTTTAGATGTGTTAAGTCTGAGACGTCTATAGACCTGCTCATTTGGAAATGAGTTCTGTGTGTCTAGAGCACAGGTGAGAGTTGAAGATTGAGACAGAAATGAGGAAAACGTAAGGGTACTGATGGGATTTAAGCAGGGGGCGGGGCTCAGGATATGAACACCAATGCGCTATGTGTAAACCAGGGTTTCTCAGACTCAGTGTTCCTACCATTTTGAGCGCGTTGACTCTTTGTTGTGGGGACTCTTCCTGTGCACGTGAAGACTGTAGAACAGCATCCCTGGCTTCCACCCACTAAAAGCCACGGGCATCTCTTCCCGTCTGGTGGTGACAACCAGAAGGGTTTTCAGACATTTTCAAATATCCCCTGGTAGGAAAAACCACCTGCCAGTTGACAACCACCAGTGTAAATAGCAGCGAGAAGAGGACGGGTACAGGGATGAGAGTAAGCCCTGGGCCACTCCAACACGTAGAGCTTGAGAAAAGGGAGCGCAGCAAAGGAAACCTAGAAGTTGCAGCGAATGAGGTAGTAGAACACGGTGGAGAAACTTCTAAGTTCAAAGGTAAAACAACTGAGTTTGTCCTTTATAATGAGATGACAGCTGTCCTAATAAAGTATATATTCCTAATGGCACAAGAACTAGTAATAATATTTCTAGACTAGTAAGTATCGTGATTCTTTTAAAATGAAAATCATTTTGCTGCCCTGTTTCCATGTTTCCCACTTCTTTTGAAGGAAAAGCCAAAATCCTTACACTGGCCCCAAAGTTCCTCGATGACTTGGGCCCCTCCGCCATACTCTTCCCTGGGACTTTATCCTCCAATGACCCCTTGCTCACTCAGCTCAGGAATGGCTGACGTTCTGCTTTTGTGCCCGGTGCCCACGCCCCACATTCAGGGCCTTTGCCCTCGCTGTTCATTCTGGCGGGATTGTTCCTCCCAGGTATCCATCCCCAGGGCTCCCCTTCAGCTTTTCCAGTTTCCCTCAAATGTCTTCTCCGCTGACCTCACTTTCTAATACTGCCACTCTCCTCAGGGGGGCGCTTCTAACCCACTTCCTATTTGACCTTCCTCCCTTGCCTTTGTCACCATTGAACAGACTGCTTATTTTTACTTATTTTCTGTCTCCCTCTATTAAACGGCATGTTCTATGAGGGATTTTTTTGGCTGTGCTGTCCATCGTTCTATTCTTAGCACCTATAGCAGTGCTTCATACGTAACTAATATGTATTGAATCAATGAAAAAAAAATAAATGAACTAACATTTATTGTGTGCTTACTATGTGCCAGGCACCATTCTAAAAGCATCAGAGTGTTAATCAAATTAATTGAAATGTGTGTCATTTAATTTTGTTATCAATATTTTTGTTTTTCCTTTAATCAACAAATGTATTGCCCTTCATTGTTCAACAAACACATTTAATGGTTATTATAGGTCCGCTACTGTGCTAGGATGTGGGAATAAAGCAGCAGTTCCACTTAGGAGAAAGATTAGGCAATCCACATTTCTAACAGGTGCTGGGATGGAGATCTGCCCAGGAAGCTGTCAAAGCTCAGTGGTGGGACACATACATTAGCCTCAAGGGTTAGGGAAAGCTTTCTGGAAGAGATTATCATTGGACTTTGTTGCAAAAAGATAAGAATTAAACTAGAACAAAATGGGCATATGGAATCTAAAAAAATGATGCAAGGGAACTTATTTACAAAGCAGAAATAGACTCACAGAAATAGGAAACAAATTTAAGCTTACCAAAGGGGAAAACGGGAGGTGGGGGGGAACGATAAATTAGGAGTTTGGGATTAATAGATACACACTGCTATATATATCAATACAATAGATAAACAACAGGGACCTACTGTATAGCACAAGGAACTCTATTCAATATCTTATAATAATTTATAATGGAAAAGAATCTGAAAAAGAATATATGTATTTTATAAATATAACTGAATCACTTTGCTGTACACCTGAAACTAACACAACATTTTAAATCAACTATACTTCAATGAAAAAAAAAATGGACATTCCGGAAGGAAAACAGCACGTGGGTTAGTGTAAAACAGTATGGGCCATTTAAAAATCTTCAAAGACGGTTCATTATGTATTTACTGGAACGACTAGAAATGAAACTTACATGCTTGGCAAAAGAGTTTTCGTATTCTGAGACCTATACAAGGGAGGAACTGAGAGATTTTGAAGCTAGAAAATGACAAGATCACATGATCACATTTTAGCAATGTCAGTTTGGCATACGTTGAAGGTTTGCTGTCAAGGAACCACACAGGCAAGCTGGAGGGTGGCAGTGGAGTCATGGCGTTTTTCCAGTAGAGTGCAGACCATGGGCTGAACAAAGTGGCACTGAGATGAATAAGGAGGGTGATATAGAAGCCTTCCTGTGTTAAATTACAATTGGCTAACAATTATTTTTATTTTCTTAAGGCACATACTATGATAGGAAACCAATGTTCAGTGCCATTTGTTCTTTGTGTCTTCTTTGAAAAATTCTATCCTATGGATAATCTGTGTGACTGTATATGGAATGAAAAGTGATTGAGCTTTTAAATATAACTTACGTCTAACATTATAGGATAAGCTAGGCATTTTTTTAATCTCAGTTTTATTCAAATTTATTAGACAGCCCCTGAGAACATAGGGTATATATCACAAAAGTTAAATATTCAGAACACTAAGACACATAGCCTATGTTCCCAAAAGTAATTCAATGAAAGAGAGAAATCAAAATACATATAAGGTATATATCTGCTTTGGTTTATAAATGAACATAATATGGATTTGGATTTTTATGGAAAAGTACATTAATTATCAAGAAAACTGACAGCTCTATTATCTTTTTAAATAGGATCCCTCAAGCCCTTATTTAATAAAAGCTTTTTTGTTGGTTCATCTAAATGTTGCCCTTTGATGAGCTTTAGAGTCTATCAGTTTAGGAGTGCAGCCCTCAGATTAATGGGTGGGCTGGGAACCAGATGTCTGTTGTCAGGTCTGAAAACCCAATTAAAATAGAGGTCGTGAGGGTGGAAGGAAGAGAAGGGGTCAGCTGGAGCCTGTTGGAGCAGGGCACAGGCTGGGAGAAATCAGAGAATGTGTGCTACCTTGGCAGATCTGTTAAGGAAAGTAATACATAGATAATTTTATCAAATGCTTTGAAACTCCTGAACCAGATGGGATTCAGGGAGATATTAACCTCCATGAAATTTTCAGAAAGAGTTTGCTCTGAGTGTTGATCTCAAAAGTAAAACGCAATTTTGAAAAATCCATTAAAACTTATGTATTAGTACAGTTATCGAAAGTCTCAGTAATGATTTTTAAATCATATCTGAAGTATCTTTCTGCCTGGATATATTAATATTTGAATAACCCACCTATTTATTTATCTCTACCTAGTCAATAAACTAGTGCAAAACTTTCTTACTGCTTCCTATTCCTTTGGCCTCTCTGCCTGTCATGCTATCGTGTAGAGCACTCTAGGTTAATCTTCCTAAAGCAGTGCTCTAATATGTCAATATTTTTAAAAATCTATGAGAACTACCAACTGGTTACTAAATAAAGTCGAAATTTCTTTCTCCCCAAAGTGAGAATTTGTACAGTTTGATCCCATCTTTCTTGCATGCATTTATTCATTTGATAAATATTTATTATGTACTCACTGTATGCCAGACATGCATCTCGGTTCTACAGATACAACTGCAAATAAACAAAGCCCTCACCCTCATGGAATTCATATTCTAGTGGGAGGAATAAAAAAATAAAGGAAAATAATATAATACACACACATACACAGAGGATAAAGAATACTCTGGAGAAAAACAAAGCAGTGTAAAAATAGGTAGAGATTGTTATAGTATTGTGTGTGAGGGTTTTTGTTTTTTTTTTTTTGGTAAAAGGTATTTTAAAAAGGCTTTATTGAGAGGCTAACTTTTGAGTGGAGGCCTAGAGAGGTGCGAAATGAATTTTGAAGTATTTGAGGAAAGACCACTCCAGGCAAAGGGAATAGCAAACAATAATCCTGAAGAAATACCATGGCTGGTAAAGAACTAGGCAAAGGCCATGGGCCTGGGGCAGAGTGAGCAAAGAGGCACATAGTAGGTGACGTGATCAGAGAGGTAATAGGGAGGCCAGATCAGGTAGGATATTATAGGGTATCAAGATGGTGGGAAGTTTAAGAACTTTTAAGAGAGGAGAGACATGATATGGCTTATATTTAAAAGAAACACTCTGGTTCGTGTGTTTGAAAAGACTATGGGGGTAAATAATATATGAGGATCATGAATGTATTTATAGCCATTGAACTTGTGGGTCCACCAAGGGAGTAGGTATAACTATAAAGAGGACAGGGTCTGGGAAAGGAATAACCTTTGGATATTCTCATATACTCAGGCAGATGAGGGAGGCAGCAACAGGGCTTTAGAAGGAATGGCCAGTGATCAGGAGGAAAACCAAGAAAAGGGTTATCTCATATAAAGAAAGTGATCAGGAAGGCTCAGGGGATCAACTGGGTTAAATGCCTACAATAAGTCAGATGAGGGCTGAGAATCATCACTAAACTTAACAAAACAGAGGTTACAGGTGATCATGAAAACTATATTCAGTGGACTAGTAAGGAAAGAACAAGCACAGACAATTCTTAAGGAGTTTTGTCATTAAAAAAATAAAACATAGATAAGAATGATAGATGAAGGGTGACGTAAGGTTAAAAAAAGTGTTTCTTATTAGAAAAATTTCAGCATATTTGCATGTTGATAAGACAGTTGGTAAAAAGTAAAAAATAACAATGCAGGTGCAGAGAGCTCTTGAGAGACAGTCAGGGAGAGTGCATGAGATGAGAGTTTGGCTTCAGGTGGGAACGGGGGTGGTTTATAGGAATTAGAAACACAAGTGTAGAGATAGATTGGAAGGTGTCCTGGGAGTGAGGAGGTTTCCTTCTGATAGTTTTTAATTTTCAGGGAAATATGAAAAGGGTCTTCATCTGAAAATGAAGATGGATAAGAGATAGGTTCACGGAAAGAGAACGTATAAAATATTATCTAAGACGGTGAGAAGTTAATAAATCAGGCAGATGTAGGGCTAAGGAATTATTGGAATCAAGGTAGTGGAGAATGAGGATGTATGCTGGAAAGTTAGGAGATAGAGAGTGGAATGCATGAAATTGACTTTAATGAGGAGGATCCTTTATTTTTTTTAATTGAAGTATAGGGGACTTCTCTGGTGGTACAGTGGGTAAGACTCCATGCTCCCAATGCAGGGGGCCTGGGTTTGATGCCTGGTCAGGGAACTAGATCCCACATGCATGCTGCAGCTAAGAGCCTGCATGCCACAGGGAAGATCCCACGTGCTGCAGCTAAGGCCCGGAGCAGCCTAAATAAATAAATAACTGTTTTGAAGTATAGTTAATTTACAATGTTGTGTTAGTTTCAGGTGTACAGCAAAGTGATTCTGTTTATATATATATCTCAATATTATATATATATTCTTTTTTTTGTGTGGAAAATTTCAACTTTCATTAATTTTACACAAGCAGAGGTAGTCAACTTTATGATTATCTTTACATAAACATCAAAAAATTTCATTTTCCCCAAATTTGCAAGACTGAAGATGGTAGTTTATATTCTGTGTGTGCAGACATGATCAATATATGTTACTAAATAGCTAAACTTAAGTAATCATTTTGGCAAGAGAAATAGAACTTTCCCTAAAATGTGACCTGTGAAAAACAGAGTGTAGAAACCGTCACCTGATGAATATTAATGCTCTAACCAATTCACATGTAACGCTTATAAAGAAAATTGAACTGTAATGAGGTTTATTTGTTTTTAACAATAATCTCATGACCATCACCACCATCGTTATAAGTATCATCATCATCTCCTTTCTCTAGCTTCTTTATTCTTTATCCAGTTGAGCTGGTCCATCATTTCAAAAATGCATGTCAATACATTAACTCCTTTGCCCCTGATGTCACATAGCAAAGCACAAATGCTGGGGGGATCCCATCACCCACGTCCTCTGGTGCCTGCATCACTTTCTGTTGACTCTCTTCTAACTGTGTACGCTTACTACGTTGCCTACAAACTTCCTGGTAGCGGGTATATTGCTCTCGCAGTGAATCTAATAATTTCATAACCTGTGGCTGTGCAAGCAGTTCATCATCCATAGGAGACCACGAGACCCCTCCGTCTGAGCCATTAAATCGACGCTGCTGTAATTCGGATAACAATTCATGTCCTGTCTGAAGAACAGTTTCAGGATCAACTGATGGAAGAAAGTTTAAATCCACAGACCTTTCTTTCTCTTGCTGATTTGCTTTATCACTTCCATTGTTAATCAAAGCAAGTTCATCTAATAATGATGTAGATTCCTTTGTAAACTTCTCAAAAACCAGCCTCTTATTTAACCAGTCCATATGATCATAGGTGAGACTCCCACCAAAATCTTCTGTTAACTGGCATGGTTCTATATAACGAGTCAATTTATTGGCAGACACTAAAATAACCTCAAAGCCAAGTCTATCCTTTTCTTTCCAAAAATAAAAATGCGTTACTTTCTTATCCCAGAATTCATCTGGCTTCACTACACAAACAAGGGACACTTCAGCTGGAACAACATTCTGTAGCATTAAGACTACTGTTTTCACCACATTCCACTGGGATTTTCTGCCATCCACAATCACGGTAAATCCTCTAGCCTTACACTTTTCACTTGGAATGCTGAGTAGGTAGTCTAAGGTGACACTCAGTTCATCCATATTTGTCTGTTCCAGGCATAATGGAATTGTCAGAATGAGGCCACTTCGTCTGTCCTTTCCTCCTGAAAGGAAGGCTAGTTTTTTCTTCAGAATGGGTAACATTACTGAGGCCTCCATTTTACTCCAGTAAACTTCCTCCAGTAAATTTTCCTTTCTGTTGCACGATTCGGGTCCCTTTCACCCAGAAATGAACAAGGGTGCTCAGGAGGGGAGACGCGCGGGCTGCCCGGGCTTTGCGGGCCGCGACCGCAGCCGGCAGGCGGCGCAGAGGCCTATATATATATTCTTTTTCAGATTTTTTTCCCTTATGGGTTATTACAAGATATTCAAAATAGTTCCCTGTGCTATACAGTAAGTCTTGTCGGTTATCTATTTTATATACAGTATTATGTATATGTTAATCCCAAACTCCTAATTTATCCCTTCCCCCCTTTTCCCCGTTAATAACCATAAGTTTGTTTTCTATGTCTGTGAGTCTATTTCTGTTCTGTAAATAAGCTCATTTGTATCATTATTTTAGATTCCATATGTAAGCAATATCTTATGATATTTGCCTTTCTCTGTCTGGCTTACTTAGTGTGATAATCTCTAGGTCCATACATACTGCTGCAAATGGCATTATTTCATTCTTTTTTATGGATGTGTAATATTCCACTGTGTATGTATGTATGTGTATATGTATATATGTGTCTGTGTATATACACATATACCACGTCTTTATCCATTCATCTGTCGATGGACATTTAGGTTGCTTCCATGTCTTGGCTATTGTAAATACTGCTGCAATGAACACTGGGGTGCATGTATCTTTTCAAATTATGGTTTTCTCCAGATATAGGCCCAGGAGTGGGATTGCTGGGTCATATGGTAGTTCTACTTTTAGTTTTTAAAGGAACCTCCACTCTGTTCTCCATAGTGGTTGTAGCAATTTACATTCCCACCAACAGTGTAGGAGGGTTCCTTTTTCTGCACACTCTCTCCAGCATTTATTATACGTAGACTTTTTTTTTTTTTTACACAGATTGCTTTTTTTTTTTATTGAATTATGGTTGATTTACAATGTTGTGTTAATTTCTGCTGTAAGCAAAGTGATTCAGTTATACATATATATATACATTCATTTTTTAAATATTCTCTCCCATTATGGTTTATCATAGATTATTGATTATAGTTCTCTTTGCTATATAGTAGGACCTTGTTGTTTATTCATTTATAAAAGCTTACATCTGCTAACGCCAACCTTCCACTCCATCCCTCTCCCAACCCCCTCCCCCTTGGCAACCAACAGTCTGTTCTCTATGTCCGTGATTCTGTTTGTTTCATAGATAGGTTCATTTGTGTCATATTTTAGATTCCACATATGTGATATCATATGGTATTTGTCTTTCTCTTTCTGACTTACTTCACTTAGTATGATAATCTCTAGGTCCATCCATGTTGCTGCAAGTGGCATTTCTTTGTTCTTTGTTATGGCTGAGTAATATTCCATTGTATATATGAACCATGTCTTCTTTATCCATTCATCTGTCAATGGACATTTAGGTTGTTTCCATGTCTTGGCTATTATGAATTGTGCTGCTATGAACATAGGGGTGCCTGTATCTTTTTTTTTTAATAGATCTTTATTGGAATATAATTGCTTCACAATACTGTGTAAGTTTCTGTTGCACAACAAAGCAAATCAGCCATATACATACGCATGTCCCCATATCCACTCACTCTTGAGCCTCCCCCCCATCCTCCCTATCCCACCCCTCTAGGTCATCGCAAAGCACCGAGCCGATCTCCCTGTGCTATCCTGCTGCATCCCACCAGCCAACTATTTTACATTCAGCAGTGTATATATGTCAATGCTACTCTCACTTCGCCCCAGCCCCGCCCTCCCACCCCATGTCCTCAAATCCATTCTCTATGTCTACCTCTTTATTCCTGCCCTGCAACTAGGTTCATCAGTACCATCTTTTTTTTTGTTCTTAGATTCCATATATATGCGTTAGCATATAGTATTTATTTTTCTCTTTCTGACTTGCTTCACTCTGTATGACAGACTCTAGGTCCATCCACCTCACTACGAATAAACTCAGTTTTGTTTCCTTTTACGGCTGAGTAATATTCCATTTTATATATGTGCCACATCTTCTTTATCCATTCATCTGTCAGTGGACACTTTGGTTGCTTCCATGTCCTGCCTACTGTAAATAGTGCTGCAGTGAACATTGTGGTACATGTCTCTTTTTGAATTATGGTTTTCTCAGAATCCTTGCATCCCTGGGAGAAATCCCACTTGATCATGGTGTATGATCCTTTTAATGTATTGTTAGATTCTGTTTGCTAGTATTTTGTTCAGGATTTTTGCATCTATGTTCATCAGTGATATTGGTCTATAATTTTCTTTTTTTGTGTGATATCTTTTTCTAGTTTTGGTATCAGGGTGATGGTGGCTTCATAGAATGAATTTGGGAGTGTTTCTCTCTCTGAAATTTTTTGGAAGAGTTTGAGCAGGATTGGTGTTAGCTCTTCTCTAAATGTTTGATAGAATTTACCTGTGAAGCCATCTGTTCCTGGACTTTTGTTTGTTGGAAGATTTTTAATTACAGTTTCAATTTCATTACTTGTAATAGATCTGTTTATATTTTCTAATTCTTCCTGGTTCAGTCTTGGAAAATTGTACCTGTCCGAGAATTTGTCCATTTCTTTGTGGTTGTCCATTTTACTGGAATATAGTAGTTTGTAGTAGTCTCTTATAATCCTTTGTATTTCTGCAGTGTCAGTTTTGATTTCTCCTTTTTCATTTCTAATTTTATTGATTTGCCTCCTTTCCCTTTTTTTCTTGATGAGTTTGGCTAAGGGTTTATCAATTTTGTTTATCTTCTCAAAGAACCAGCTTTTAGTTTTATTGATCTTTGCTATTGTTTTCTTCATTTCTATTTCATTTATTTCTGCTCTGATCTTTATGATTTCTTTCCTTCCACTGACTTTGGGTTTTCTTTGTTCTTCTTTCTCTGTTTGTTTTAAGTGTAGGGTTAGATTATTTATTTGAGATTTTTCTTGTTTCTTGAGGTGAGATTGAATTGCTATAAACTTCCCTCTTAGAACTGCTTTTGCTGAGTCCCATAGGTTTTGGGTCGTCGTGTTTTCATTGTCATTTGTTTCTACGTATTTTTTAATTTCTTCTTTGATTTCTTCAGTGATCTCTTGGTTATTTAGTAGCGCACTGTTTAGCTTCCATGTATTTGTGTTTTTTACAGTTTTTTTTTCCTGTAATTGGTTTCCAATCTCATAGTGTTGTGGTCAGAAAAGATGCTTGATATGATTATAATATTCTTAAATTTTCCAAGCCTTGATTTGTGACCCAAGATGTGATCTATCCTGGAGAATGTTCCGTGTGCACTTGAGAAGAAAGTGTATTCTGCCACTTTTGGGTGCAATGTTCTATAAATGTCAATTAGATCTACCTGGTCTGTTGTGTCATTTAAAGCTTGTGTTTCCTTATTTACTTTCTGTTTGGATGATATGTCCATTGGTGTAAGTAGGGTGTTAAAGTCCCCTACTCTTAATGTGTTACTGTCGATTTCTCCTTTCATGGTTGTTAGCATCTGCCTTAAGTATTGAGGTGCTCCTATGTTGGGTCCATATACATTTATAATTGTTATATCTTCTTCTTGGATTGATCCTTTGATCATTACGTAGTGTCCCTCCTTATGTAAAACTGTTACTGTTTGCCGATGACAAGATACTGTACATAGAAAATCCTAAAGATGGCACCAGAAAATTACTAGACTGATGAATTTGGTAAGGTTGCAGGATACAAAATTAATGCACAGAAATCTCTAGCATTCCTATATACCCACAACGAAAAATCAGAAAGAGAAATTAAGGAAACACTCCCATTTACCATTGCAACAAAAAGAATAAAATACCTAGGAATAAACCTGCCTAAGTTGGGAGAGTGGGATTGACATATATACACTAATATGTATAAAATAGATAAGTAATAACATGCTCTATAAAAAATAAATAAAATAAAATTCAAAAATTCAAAAAAAAAGAAAACCTGCCTAAGGAGACTTGTACTCAGAAAACTATAAAACACTGATGAAAGAAATCATAGATGACATAAATAGATGGAGAAATGTACCGTTGTTGAATTGGAAGAATCAATATTGTGAAAATGACTATACTACCCAAAGCAATCTACAGATTCAATGCAATCCCTATCAAATTACCAATGGCATTCTTCACAGAATTAGAACAAAAAATTTTACAGTTTGTTTGGAAACACGAAAGACCCCGAATAGCCAAAGCAATCTTGAGAAAGAAAAACAGAGCGGGAGGAATCAGGCGTCCTGACTTCAAACTATACCACAAAGCTACAGTAATCAAGACAGTATGGTACTGATAAAAAAACAGAAATATAGATCAATGGTATAGGATAGAATGCTCAGAGATAAACCCATGCACATATGGGCACCTAATTTACAACAAAGGAGGCAAGAACATACAATGGAGAAAAGACAGCCTCTTCAATAAGTGGTGCTGGGAAAACTGGACAACTACATGTTAAAGAATGAAATTAGAACACTACCTAACACCATACACAAAAATAAACTCCAAATGGATTAAAGACTTAAATGTAAGACTGGACACTATAAAACTCTTAGAGGAAAACATAGGAAAAACACTCTTTGACATAAACCACAGCAAGATCTTTTTTGACCCACCTCCTAGAGTAACAGAAATAAAAACAAAAATAAAGAAATGGGACTTAATTAAACTTAAAAGCTTTTGCAAGCAAAGGAAACCATAAACAAGATAAAAAGACAGCTCTCAGAATGGGAGAAAATATTTGCAAATGAAACAACAGACAAAGGATTAATCTCCAAAATATACAAACAGCTCATGAAGCTCAATAGCAAAAAAACAAACAACCCACTCCAAAAATGGGCAGAAAACCTAAATAGACATTTCATCAAGGAAGACATACACATGGCCAAGAGGCATATGAAAAGATGCTCAACATCACTAATTATTAGAGAAATGCAAATCAAAACTACAGTGAGGTGTCACCTCACACCGGTCAGAATGACCATTATCAAAAAATGTAGAAACAATAAATGCTGGAAAGGGTGTGCTGAAAAGGGAACCCTGCTGCACTGTTGGTGGGAATGTAAGTTGATACAACCGCTATAGAGAATGGTATGGAAGTTCCTTAAAATCTAAAAATAGGGCTTCCCTGGTGGCGCAGTGGTTAAGAATCCACCTGCCAACGCAGGGGACACAGGTTCAAGCCCGGGGCCGGGAAGATCCCACATGCTGTGGAGCAACTAAGCTGTGTGCCACAACTACTGAGCCTGCGCTCTAGAGCCCGTGAGCCACAACTACTGAAGCCCACGTCCCACAACTACTGAAGCCTGTGCACCTAGAGCCTGTGCTCTGCAACAAGAGAAGCCACCACAATGTGAAGCCCACGCACTGCAACGAAGAGTAGCCCCCGCTCACCGCAACTAGAGAAAGCCCGCACACAGCAACGAAGACCCAACGCAGCCAAAAAAAAAAAAAAAAAAAAAATAGAACTACCACGTGTATCTTTTTGAATTATAGTTTTGTCTGGATATGTGCCCAGGAGTGGGATTGCTGGATCATATTGTTATTCTATTTTTAGTTCTCTGAAGAATCTCCATACTGTTTTCCACAGTGGCTGCACCAACTTACATTCCCACCAACAGTGTAGAGGGGTTCCCTTTTCTCTGTACCCTCTCCAGCATTTGTTATCTGTAGACTTTTTAATGATGGCCATTCTGACTGGTGTGAAGTGGTACCTAATTGTAGTTTTGAGGTGATACCTCATTGTAGTTTTGATTTGCATTTCTCTAATAATTAGCAATGTTGAGCATCTTTTCATGTACCTATTGGCCATATTTCTTCTTTGGAGAAATATATATTTAGGTCTTCTGCCCATTTTTCTATAGGGTTGTTTTTTTGTTGTTGTTGTTGTTGAGTTGTATGAACTGCTTATATATTTTGGAAATTAAGCCCTTGTCAGTCACATCATTTGCAAATATTTTCTTCCATTCTGTAGCTTGTCTTTTTGTTTTGTTTATGGTTTCCTTTGCTATACAAAAGCTTGTAAGTTTCATTAGGTCCCATTTGTTTATTTTTGTTTTTATTTCTGTTGCCTTGGGAGAGTGACCTAAGAGAACAATGCTGTGATTTATGTCCGAGAATGTTTTGCCTATGATCTCTTCTAGGAGTTTTATGATGTCATGTCTTATATTTAAGTCTTCAAGCCATTTTGAATTTATTTTTGTGTATCATGAGAGAGTGTGTTCTAACCTCACTGACTTACATGTGGCTGTCCAGCTTTCCCAACACCACTTGCTGAAGAGACTGTCTTTTTCCCATTGTATATTCTTGCCTCCTTTGTCAAAGACTAATTGACTGTAGGTGTGTGGATTTATTTTTAGACTCTATTCTGTTCCATTGATCCATACATCTGTTTTTGTGCCAATATCATGCTGTTTTGACTACTATAGCTTTGTGGTATTTCCTGAAGTCTGGGAGGATTATGACTCCTGCTTTGTTCTTTTTCCTCAGGATTGGTTTGGTAATTCTGGGTCTTTTATGGTTCCATATAAATTTTAGGATTATTTGTTCTAGTTTTGTGAAGAATGTCATGAGTAATTTGATAGGGATAGCATTAAATTTGTAGACTGCTTTGGGTAGTATGGCCATTTTAACAATATTAATTCTTCCAGTCCAAGAGCAGGAGATATCTTTCTGTTTCTCGAGTTGTCTTCAATTTCTATTATTAATGTTTTACAGTTCTCAGCATATAAGTCTTTCACATCCTTGGTCAGCTTTATTCATAAGTATTTTATTTTGGGGGGTGCGATTTTAAAAGATAATGTTTTTTCACATTTCCTTTCTGATATTTCATTGTTGGTGTAAAGAAATGCAACCAATTTCTGTATGTTAATCTTGTATCCAGCTACCTCGCTGAATTCATTTATCAGTTCTAGTAGTTTTTGTGTAGAGTCATCAGGGCTTTCTATGTATAGTATCATATCATCTGCATATAATGGCAATTTTAACTCTTCCTTTCCAATTTGGATACCTTTTATTTCTTTTTCTTTTCTTATTGCTGTGGCTGGGACTTCTAATAATATGTTGAATAGAAGAGGTGAGTGTGGGCATCCTTGTCTTCCAGATTTTAGTGGGAAGGCTTTCAGCTTTTTACCATTTAGTATTATATTGGCTATGGGTTTGTCATAAATGGCTTTTATTATATTGGGATATGTTCCCTCTATACCCACTTAGGTAAGAGTTTTTTTTTATCATGAATGGATGTTGAATTTTTCAAATGCTTTTTCTGCATCTTTTGAGAAGATCCTGTGGTTTTTGTCTTTTCTTTTATGTGGTGTATCACTTTGATTGATTTGCCTATGTTGAATCATCCTTGTGAACTTGGGATGAATCCTACTTGGTCTGGTGTATGACCTTTTTTATGTATATTCATCAAAGGTATTGGCTGCAATTTTTATTTTTTGGTGGTGTCTTTGGTATCAGGGTGATGGTGGCTTCATAGAATGTCTTTGGGCTGTTCCCTCCTCTTCACTTTTTTGATAGAGTTTGAGAAGAATCAGTATAAGTTCTTCTTTATATGTTTTATAGAATTTGCCTGTGGAGCCATCTGGTCCTGGACTTTTGTTTGTAGGGAGTTTTTAAATTATAGATTCTATTTCACTTCTAGTGATCGATCTTTTCAAATTATCTATTTCTTCTTGATTCAGTTTTGGTGGGCTGTATGTTTCTAGAAACTTGTCCATTTCTTCTAGGTTGTCAAATTTTTTAGCATATAATTGTTGATAATTCCCTTATGGGTTTTTTTTCTGTTTCTGCAGTATCAGTTATGTATCTTTTTTCATTTTTTATTTTGTTTATTTGGGTTCTCTCTCTTTTCTTCTTAGTGTATTTGTAGACTCTTTGATAATGGCCATTCTGACCAGTGCAAGGTGAGGCTAGAGTATAACCATGAGTGTGATGGGTAGAGATACTGTGAATAATAAGGTAATCATTGGAGTGGAGGTCAAAGTATTCAGAGACAGGGTTCTGGAAAAACTATCTATATGATGATTGAAAACTTACCAAAGTTATGAGCGTGATTGTGGAGATTAAATTAGAAGCTACAATCTTGAAGGAACAAAGGGAGTGAACTGAAGTCTGCAGAGGACTGCAACAAGGAAGGATAGTGGGTGAGATGATCTAATGGTTAGAGCTTCAAACCTCCAGTTTTTAAAGGGAAGGGTGGATAAGATTGGAAGAAACAATGTGAAGTAAGACCACCTTCACCACCTCCAGGCCTAGTAGGATAAGGGGTGTAGAAGAGAACACAGCCTGTGATTGAGAGAGCTGCAAGGGAAGCCCTGTCTTCAGGGAAGAGCCAGGTATTAGGAGAAGTGAATACTCATAGAAGCAATAGAAGATCTGGGAGATTTTTCTAATAATGAACTGTAAGATCCAGAGTGCACAGTGAAAGGGTTTGTAGATCAGGAGATAAAAATCTGATAAGAGATGAGGGTCACTGGGGACAGTTGTATTTCTGGTGACGACTGATATAATCAGGAATTGATTGTGTGATGCAATCAGTGCTCAGAGTCTTTAAGGGAGGTTGCATGGAAGAGGCTGTGAATATTGATGGGGTAAACAGGAAAGGTGAGAATGGGGGTGCGGATTGCACAAAGGCACGGATATGAGGACATGGGGATCTTTGGAAACCATTTCAGACGCTCTGTACCCCAGCTACAACCACAGTGCATAGCTCATTTCGAGATCATTGTTCTTTCCATTACCCTGTGCTGAATTGTAATGAGTAACATTGGGAGCCTTGGCACTTCTCAGAAGCCAATGGAGGAAGAAGAGCAGTCTTAGCAGGGGCACTTGAGCTTTGGGGGTCTCCTCTTCACTCCTGCTTTTGAAGGCATGGAAGTTTAGAGAGTGGATGGGGCAGTGATACTAAGACAAGTGAAGTCCCGGAGCCATTTCTTTTCATTATTTTTCCAACTGCTCCCTGTTGTACACATTATCTTCATCCTCTCCTCTGTTTCAGTTGTATCCCTCCTTTTTAGTTTTTACTTACATTATTCTCTCTATCTGTAATGATATCGATCCACTTCTGAAAACCTGACTTTCTCTATCACACTTTTCTTCATGTCCTGTCAGTATCAATTTTTCTCTTCTGCCTTTCTACAGTATTGTATGGCATTATCACCCTCCCAGAGATCACCAGGAAGCATGGTTTATTTGAAAGGAAAGGAAACAAGTAGGTAGAAGAGAATTAGAAATTCCAGTGATGTTAGGGATTTCCCTTATGAGACTCATTTCTCTTAACAGTATTTAATTACAGTTTTGCTGAGCATCTTAGTAGATGTTGCACACATAGGACACAGCTGAGGTTTATCAACTAGCAAGCACATAGGCATTCTTATCTGTTGTCTTGTGAGCTTTTCCACTCTGACCCAGGCACTCTGCATTATCAACATAATATTTTCTCACTTTGCAGCTGCACACCTGCATTATGGCTATGCTCTTATCCTCAGATGAGCTATCAGAATAGGCATCACTGTGCGTCACTGTGTATAGTATTTTATTTATACCTCTGGGAGCTCCATGAAGGTGGGGATACAAATCTTCTTCATACACTCTGTATAATTGCACCCAATACATTCCCCATGTATCTGATAAATATTCATGAATGAATGCTGATTTTTAAAATATTGGTAAAATTTTTACATAAAAGAGTGAACATATCTTAAGGACAAAGTAGGTAACTGAAAGATAGACTTGAAGTTATATCCCAGACCACACTCAAAAAAAACCCAAAAACAATAAACCTAAAATATCAGAAAAAATTGCAGAATTCTTAAAAATTGAAGGAAAAATTCAGAAAGCAGGACATAGCCAATTAGGAATTCTAGAGAGTAAAAATAAAGAGAAGTTAGAAAAGGAAATAATCAAAGGCATGAGTATTTAGATTTAAAAAACTAGTCAAATATTGAGTAGGAATAAAGAATATTAAGAGAGGCTCATTTTTATATTGGTGAAATTTCTGAACTCCAGAGATAAAGTTGAAATTCTAAATGAGTCCAGAAAGAAAAACAACAATAACTGTTATGTAACATAGTATAAAAATCAGAGGCATCAGATTTCTCATCACTAAAATGGGTTCTTACAATGGGTTCTTACATCCTTCTATATCCTGCTGTTTGTAGTGATTTAAATAAATAAAGAAATGGAACGAAAATAATATGTCCAGGCTAATCACAAACAAATATATTGGACTATTCTGCAAATATAAAGAAAGATGCTCAAACTATTAGACAAAGTAGCAATAAAATAGCATTTTGTACCATTTGAGATAAGATACAGAGCTTTTCTCAAACACTGATAGAGAAAATGTACATGGTTCTTAATTTTTTTTTTTTGGAAAGCAAGATGAAAATATCTAAAAGTGTTTAAAATACATAAACCCTTCAAGGATTAAAAATATACATACAAGGATATAAATTGAAAGATTCTTGATAGGAACATAAAATGGGAAAAAATAGTGGCTGAATAAATGATCATATACCTATACTGTTGTAGAATCATTAAAAAATGATGAATCGAATTTTTATACTAGTAGACTTGGAGGGATTTTCATGAGGCATATTAAATAAGAAATGCAAGATGAAAAAGTTTATAATATAATGTAGTTTTATAAGGGGGAAAGTAAAACATATGCACTTGTATGTGTACATATGCATATGAATAAGATGTACCTTTCTATATATCGATACATACAAGTAGTGGCTTGTAGTTGCTTTTGTATTTGTATATAAACTTTGAAAGACTATAGGGGAATAAACACCATTTTGTTACACTTAATGAATAAACTGATTAATAGATTTAGGCAAGGGACATCAGTGGTTACTAAAATTACTAGATGGAAGGCTAATGGTAAACTGGATATTCTCAGGGCACTGAAGCATTACTCCACAAATAGTTGCTTGTCCTTAAGGGGAAAAAATATAGCATTATAGAGGAAAGTTAAGGCCGTCACAACTCTAGTGTGATCATTTTAGAAATGCTGTTAGGATAACCAAGCATTAGGTACATAATGATATGACGCTATAGATTAGAAGAATATGTGATATTCTTTTTTTTTTTAATTAATTTTAAAATGCACATTTTAAAATTAAAAGTTCACAGCTTGATTAATGTGAACTTCATTAATGTTCCCAAAGTTGAACAGTCATGTATAACAAACATCTAGAAACAAAATAGACCACTGTCTGCCCCACAGAATCTGCCCCCTCTCCCCAATTCCCTAATCCCTCCTCCCCTAAATTATCACCCTTCTGGCTTCCACCACCAACTATAAAGTAAGCTTTCCATATGTGTTTAACCTGAATCTTATTTATCTTATAGGTCTAAATTCCCTTCTAAAGAGAACTTCTCTAAGTTCTTCTAAAAAATAGAAAAACATGCTAAATGACAACATGAGTAAACTATCTAACAACTCCAGAAAATGCTACCTTCTAAAGGACAACTTGCCATATCTCTGCAGTGACAGCTGGAAGTGGAGAAAAGGAAACAATTGTTAAAAATTTAAAAAGACATAAAAATTACAGTACATTGAATTCATGGTCTTGATTGGATCCCAACTAAAACCAGCTGTAAAATACTATTAAGACAATGGGGGAAATTTGAATTTGGATTGGGTATTTAAGATAGTAAGGAACTATTTTTAACTTTGTTGGTTGTGAAAATTAGTTTGGCCACGTTGAGTAAGTTTTTTGTTACACATTGAAATAGTTAGGGATGAAATGTTATGATATCTATAATATGTTTTAAAATATTTAAGAAAATATAGAGGAATAAGTATAACAAACTGTAACCATTGCCCAATCTAGACTAAATTATAGGTATATGAGTCTTTACCATATTATTCTCTTTTCTTTATTATGTGATTGAAAATTTCTATAATATAACATTTAAAAAAGACACATCAGGGGCACCCATATATTACATAGATTATATCTACTGTAAAATGAGAAGGTATAATTTAAGTAGTGACTCCAGATTTGCCTGCATTATATATTTAAAACATTGTATGTGTCATTCAGAGACATTTTCTTCTTCACCTGACTTTATATATCTATTTTATTGATGTTGTTAACAGTCTAAACCTTTCTAGAGTTTAATCCAAATTTCCTTACAAAGGATTTCACACTAATAGATATATTTGAACGTGTTTCAATTTCAGTATTACTGGAACCACTTAATAGGTTTTTCCTTCAAACTTCCATTTTCTTGTGCTCTGTAGAAAATCAATATGAAGTTAAGAAGGGACTGTTAGGTAAAATTACAAGGGTTAAATCTTCCTTATGTTTTTTATAGTGGTGCTAAGTAGACTTCTTACTCTTTAATTTCAAAATGGAAGTTTTTGAAGATTGCTTTATATCTGAATCTTTCTTTTATTACACAGGTTCTTTTTCATGTTTAACAGAAAAATATCTCCTTTAACAAGAATGTCTAACAAAAAATATGATTAAATACCAAATATAATTACAAACAATAAAACCAAAAACTGGTAAAGGCCAGAAGCGCTATCAGCTATACTTTCAAATGTCTAGGATATTATTGAACTAGATCTGAGATTACTGTAAAATCTGTACTTTGATAGTGTAGGTCATCTATGGACTATAGATGGTATAAATGCTAATTATTTAGTTGTTTCCTCATAGTAAAATCCTTAAAGTACAAGCACATTTAGGGCTTTATTATTATGATTTTCATAATCTGTTGGGCCTCCAGTCTAAGCTAAACTAAATATTCTTGATAGTTCACTAGTTAATACAGTATATATACTGAGCTTTCTGTTACAAAAATATTACAAAGATTTTATATAGATCTGTAGCTCAGTTTGAACTGGAGAAATAAAATGATTTAAAAGATATAGTTAAGCAATTTGGTATCTTAGATCATTTCAGCTCAGTTAGAACCAATTCATACTCACAGGAATAAGTACCATTTATTGATTTGTTTATTTAAAGATACACGTAGTTCCCTTGAAATTTCAATGATCTTAATTGCACCCAGTGACTTTTATTTGGTTGCCTGTTATGGAGAGGTCTCATTGACCTGCTGCTTGTTCTTTTCAGCAAGTGGTGAATTTCAATTAACTCTTTTTCTGCAAAAAAGGAGAAAATTGGTTTCTCTGCACTTCTATATCTGGGATCAAAACAGAAGTCCTGACACTTAGAAAGCCTACTGACAAAGTTATGTTTTAATTTTCTCTTGATGTTTCATTCAGAATCTGTATTCATGGATTTATTTAAATATAAGAGTCAATTTATTTATGTGATAAATAATGTGACAAACTATTAATGATAAAAATGCATATATTGTGAAACATTTCATCCCAGGTAATAGAATCAAATGTAGTCCAGATCTTGCAATGGCTGTAATAGAACATTGCTATGTATCATTTTCCTAGATATTGGTTTGCACAGTTTGCTACAAAGATTTCATTAACAATGAATGTTTTCCATGTAGAATCATAAGTTATGTGCAACCAACTATTTTCTTTGTATTGTTTGGATTTAGAAAAATGCAATTTAGAAAAGATCATAGAACCTCTTCTTCCATGCATAAAAGCAATATTTCTAATACAGAAATATTAGAATTAGTCTGAAAATAACAAGAAGCCATGATAAGACAAGAACAAGGTCAGTGCCCTAAGACATATAAAAAGAAATAGTTTCAGACTTACAAGAGAACAAAAGTATCCTCATCATCTTGCTTGATGAGGATACATGTAGCTGTAGAAAACCTATAGTTTTAAATGGAAGCCCCTACAGAGGCCGAGACTGTACTAAAAGTACTCTGAGAAATTTATACCTAAAATAGCTCAGAATTTTAAACTAAGTTTGGCACCTGAGAATGAAAAATAAGATATATAAGAAAAATATAGTTCTTTATGGCCCTAGACCTTTATGACAGTGCAAAAAGAAGTCTCCCAGTAAGGCATTAATCCTAATTAATACTAATTAATTGCTTAACATATCTAAAAAGAGAGGGGTGGGGTAACCTGCCAAAATCCTTAAACAGTCAAAGAGCTAGAGTTCAAAGCTATTTCCAGCCTTTGTCTTGCCAAATGGCAAGGGAGGAAAATAATGGTCAATAAATAAGTATGCTTTCCTTTTGGAGTCAAGGGAAGCTAGCTCTTCTTTTTTTCTGTCATGGCAAACTATTCCAATCCTACCTAAACTCCAATATTTTGGCTTCCTTTTTACAGTAGTATAGTATAAATGTATATTTAGTTAAATGGACATGATCAGCATTGAGTGAAATACAACTAGTTGACATTGTGACTTATGGATATATCTTTTGAAATTAATTATTTCAAATAGGTTTCTAAGAGCTAGATATAATCTGGAATCATTGAAAAAAAGAAGTGTTGGAATTTCTAATCTTGAGTACCAGCCTCCAAACTTGGTTCTTAAAGTAGTTCTTTTTAAAAATTTTTATTTTATATTGGAGCATAGTTGATTAACAATGTTGTGTTAGTTTCAGCAAATCAATCAGTTACACATACACATGGATCTATTCTTTTTCAAATTCTTTTCCCACTTAGGTTATTACAGAATATTGAGCAGAGTTCCCTGTGCTATACTGTAGGTCCTTGTTGGTTATCTATTTTAAATACAGTAGTGTGTACATGTCAGTTACAAACTCTGAATTTATCCCTCCCCACCACCTTTCCCCTTTGGTAACCATAAGTTTGTTTTCTAAGTCTGTGAGTCTGTTTCTGTTTTGTAAATAAGGTCATTTGTTATTTTTTTAAGATTCCGCATATAAGCAATATCGTATTTGTCTTTCTCTTTCTGACTTACTTCACTTAGTACGAAAATCTCCAGGTCCATTCACGTTGCTGCAAATGGCATTATTTCATTCTTTTTAATGCCTGAGTAATAATCCATTGTATACATGGACCACATATTTTTAAAATTTTTATTGGAGTATAGTTGATTTACAATGTTGTGTTACTTTCTGCTGTCAGAAAAGTGAATTAGTTATACATATACATATATCCAGTCTTTTTTAGATTATTTTCCCATATAGGTCATTACAGTATAGTGAGCTCCCTGTGCTATATAGTAGGTCCTTATTGTCTGTTTTATATATAGTAGTGTGTATATGTCAATCCCAATCTCCCAATTTATCCCTCTCCCCCTTTCCCCCTGGTAACGATAAGATTGTTTTCTACATATGTAACTCCATTTCTGTTTTGTAAATAAGTTCACTTGTCTCATTTTTTTTAGATTCCACATATAAGCAATATCATATATTTGTCATTGTCTGACTTACTTCACTCAGTATTACAATCTCTAGGTCTATCCATGTTGCTGCAAATGGCATTATTTTGTTCTTTTTTATGGCTGAATAATATTCCACTGTATCTATCCACTGAACATCTTTTTTGTTCATACCTCTGTCGACGGACATTTAGGTTGCTTCCAAGTCCTGGCTGTTGTAAATAGTGCTGCAATGAACATTGGGGTGCATGTGTCTTTTTGAATTATGTTTTTCTCCAGATATAAGCCCAGGAGTGGGATTGCTGGATCATATAGTAGTTCTGTTTTTACATTTTTAAGGAACCTCCATAGTGTTTTCTCTAGTAGCTGTATCAATTTACATTCCCACCAACAGTGTAGGAGGGTTCCCTTTTCTCCACACCCTCCCTCTCCAGCATTTATTGTTTGTAGACTTTTTGATGATGGCCATTCTGACTGGTGTAAGGTGATATCTTATTGTAGTTTTAATAATTAGTGATGTTGAGCATCTGTTCATGTGCCTCTTGGCCATCTGTATGTCTTCTTTGGAGAAATGTCTATTTAGGTCTTCTGCCCATTTTTTGATTGGGTTGTTTTGTTGATACTGAGCTGCATGAGCTGTTTGTAATTTTTAGAGATTAATTCCTTGTCTGTTACATCATTTATAAATATTTTCTCCCATTCTGTGAATTGTCTTTTCATTTTGTTTATGGTTTCCTTTGCTGTGCAAAAGCTTTTGAGTTTAATTAGGTTCCATTTGTTTATTTTTGTTCTTATTTTCATTACTCTAGGAGGTGGATTGAAAAAGGTCTTGCTGCAATTTATGTCAGAGAGTGTTCTGCCTATGTTTTCTTCTAAGGGTTTTATAATTTAAGGCCTTACATTTAGGCCTTTAATCCATTTTGAGTTTATTTTTTGTGTATGGCATTAAAGAATGTTCTAATTTCATTCTTTTATATGTATCTGTCCATTTTTCCCAGCACCATTTATTGAAGAGACTGTATTTTCTCCATTGTATAGTCTTTCCTCCTTTGTCATAGATTTATTGACCAATCCAGGTGCATGGGTTTATTTCTGGGCTTTCTATCCTGTTCTATTGATCTATATTTCTGTTTCTGTGTGACAGTATCATACTGTTTTGATGACTGTAGCTTTGTAGTACAATCTGAAGTCAGGGAGCCTGATTCCTTCAGCTCCATTTGTTTTTCTCAAGATTGCTTTGGTTATTCGAGTCTTTTGTGTCTCCATACAAATTTAAAATTTTTTTGTTTTAGTTCTGTGAAAAATGCCATTGGTAATTGGATAGGGATTGCATTGAATCTATAGATTGCCTTGGGTAGTATAATCATTTTAATAATGTCGATTCTTCCAGTCCAAGAACATGGTGTATCTTTCCATCTGTTTGTGTCATCTTCAGTTTCTTTCATCAGCATCTTTATAGTTTTGTGTGTACAGGTCTTTTGCCTCCTTAGGTAGGTTTATTCCTAGGTATTTTATTCTTTTTGATGGAATGGTAAATGGGATTGTTTCTTTAATTTCTCTTTCTGATCTTTTGTTGTTAATGTATGCTAGAGATTTCTCTGCATTAATTTTGTATCCTGCAACTTTGCCAAATTCATTGATGAGCTCTAGTAGTTTTCTGGTAGCATCTTTAGGATTTTCTATGTATAGTATCATGTCACCTGCAAACAGTGACCATTCTTAAAGTATTTCTTTAAGGGCCTGAACCAACCGTTAACTGTCCTGAGAAGGACATTGAGAAATGTTATTTCTGTCTTGACCTTGTAAAGTCAGGAAACATAATATGTGCCAAATCTGGAGATTCTGTTCTCTTACATTGCCCAGATAATATTTTTGACCTTGATTTGTTAACTTGTGGTATAAAATACTCAAGAAATCTGTACCTAGGAAGATTTGCTCAACTAAAAATTCCCTCTACCTTAGAGAAGAATGAAAGTATATTTGATTTAGTTGTTTTTTCCTCAACTCTGTAGAAGATAACATCTGTTATATAAATAAAACTTGTGAAGACATTACTGTGGATGGTTAGGATTTTTCTAATATGTTTAAACTGAAACTAGAACCTTTTCAGGCAGTTCAAGATGAAAATTTGTGCATTTATGATGCAATCAATGAGATCTTTTCAGCTCAACTCATGCCAGGAGATATTTCTTCATACTTAGTGGACAAGTTTTGCTTTGCCATGATTAATTTTTTAGCTCGTGTTTATGTTTAAAATTAGTTAATTGAAAAGAAAATGCGTGTGATGCACAAGTAACTGAGGCCCATTCTGGGAGATAAAAGGTGAATTCATTCATTCACTTATTCATTCATTCATTTTGGATTTTTTCATATATTCAGTAATATGTGAATAATTATATATGAATTCTTAATAAGTTTCAGGCACTTTCCTAAGTTCTGGTCTTACAATATTGAATAAAAAGAAAGTGGTCTCAGATCTCATGGGTTTAGAAGCTTTGATAAATGAATAAAGTTGAATGAATTAATGATATAAATTCATATTATTTTTCTATATGAAAATATTAGGGACCAACAGTATTAAATAGAATATGGTGAATGGTTAAGAATTTCATCTGTTGCATTTTAAAACTAACACTGTTTTCTAAAAATGAAAGAATGTTACATAACCAAAGCATAGTGAGTCTTTTTGTTAGTTAACACAGCTTGTGATGGACTAACCCAATTAGAGGCCCAAGAGTACTGTTAAATTTAAGAACTAAGATTCCAGCTGCCAATACTCTGTCAAGAATCCAGATGGTGCTTTTGGAAGAACACATTTTCAGTAATTTGGCATCATTTAATTCCATCATTAGTGAACAAGATCTTCATAAATTGAGTGGATTGTGTTATACCAAGAGTTTTAATATATTTATTTTTACCACATTTGAAACTATACAAAATAGGAATATGTATACTTAAGATGAAATAACTTTCTAAGAAAAGTTAATATGTGTTAGTCTTGAAACTACTTCCTTTGAAACTCATTGAATGTCGTGAAGGCAAATGTTTCATCATATTGATCATTGTGTCCCAAATTTTGAGCTTCTTTTTTAGTTGTACTCTTTCAGGTAGGTGATACAGTCCTAGGAATATGGGAACACTGATTGTATCAGTACAATTTGGGGTGAGGTTAGCATAGTCCTGTTGTGATCCTATCCAAGCATCACACATTGATCTCCCTCTTCTATTCTCTTTGAAATGCCTGAAGCTCTGATGTAATTCCAGCTGAAACTTTTATGCCTCTCAAGCTGCCTTGATGTTCACAATGTTCTTCAGAATGTTAGAGGGCTCCCACATATCCCTAGCTGCCTGTTTTTCTTTACTCACTGTTTATTCAATGATTTTATTGAAGGATTCCAGACTCTATAAACTTAATTTTCACATTCACTGTGATACTTTTTTTTTTTCTTCCTGTGGGTCCGTGTTACTAGTTGAACAACTTTTACCATCCATTATGGATCTAAACAATTCTCTAAGAAGTATGTAAATAAATGGCTTGAAAGGAGCCATAACCAAACCATGGTGTACTCAACCAATGCCAGAGAGCATAGTAGGGCACTAAGAAGTAAAGGTTATTGGCAGAATGTGTTATAACACTGTTGTAGTTTCCACAGGAAGCAGACTCTGAGATGGAGATTAGTCTGCAGGTGTTTTATTAGGGAACATTTCTGGGATCAACACCAAGGGGAAGAAGGGAAGGAAGCAGGAGTGGGCTAAGGGAAAAATTGTCATGAACTCTTGATGGGAGGCTTCAGCCGGCTCCACAAAGAGCTTGTGAAATAGGAAGCACCTTTTAGAATTGTACCCAGTTGGGGCAAGGGCCCCAGGGGTTCATATACCCATGTCTGACCAGTCATTGGATGTGACTTGACTGTTCCCAGATGGCTTACAGCTGAAGCCTTTCTTTCAGCAGCACTCCCCACAGTCCTCAGTCCTAAGGGAAGATCTGTGATGCCTGGAAGTATCTGTTCCAAATACTCCTTGGCCAGTATTATCCAGTGAAATATTCCACGCTACCACTCATTGACTGAGAGCCTGCAATAGTGCTCAGAGAATGAGGAGAAATACATATCAGTGTTATTTCACAGATTTGTTTCATACACACAAATACATACATGCATATAAATATATATTTGTATATTTTTATATAAAAAATCATTTTAGTATATTGTTTATCACTTATAGTTGTGAATTATATATTCAAATGAACTTATAACTTCATAATCTTGGATGAATAGCACATACTTAAATGGCTGCAAGCACTTCATTACTAGTCTTGTGAAACTTTAAAATATTTCTGCCTTTGTCATGCATTTTTCTTTTTCAAAAAATATTTTTTTTAATTTTCTAAAATGATGTTGAAATTACCAAGCAGAAATTCTGTGACATTTCTATGGTATCAGACTTTAAAAGTGACATGTAATCCACCATGCCGATTTAACAATGGACTCCAGCAATCTTTCAGTCTGATACTTAGACCACCACTGGTCTCAATTAGCTCCAATTTAATGGCAGTCATTCTTTTTTAACATGATCTGATTTAGTGAGGAATGAGCTGGACTAAGTACCAATTCACCTAAGATTGGCCAACAAACAGTAAACAGATGATAACAACTTTGACTGGATTTACATATGGGCTAGAAATCAAATAATGACTGTACCATAGAAATTTCTATGCTTTTATTGAATTCACTTAATATCTATTGCTTCCTAGGTACCTGTTCAAGATATATTTTTTAGGTTTGGAAAATTATTAATGAAACTCTTATTAAAATGTCACCATTTTGTTTATATGTAGATACATATATATATACATGAAGTTATATCATAAATATATACGTACATAAATTGCTGAAAATAGTTTTAATTTAGATAAGCTAAAAATAATTTTAGAATATGAAACATATATATTTGAAATTGTGCTTTTCTTAGTCATCTTTTAAATTAGTAGTCGATATACATAATGTCGTTTTGGCATGGATGAAGTTAATGATGTTAGCTCATTTTGGCTCAGGATTCACTGAGTCTAAATATAAACCATTTAACATGGACACTAGAATGTTTCTCCATATGGGCAAGGACATTATCTTCCTGTCCACTGCTGTGCATTCAGCACCTAGCCCAGTGCTTGTTTAATTTTAGGCTCAAAAAATATTTGTCAAATAAGTGAATAGATGTATATTTAAGTGACATTTATTAAATCTGTAAATATACATTTTATATTTGTGTACATTCTTAATAATACAAAATTTACTGAATAATATTTAGCTCTAGGGTGTGGACAGAGGTGAGTGTATTAGGAGTATATATTCTCTTCCAGAACTTATTTATTGCTGGTCAAACTATAAAACTAAAAATATATTTTTGAAATGAATTTATGTAAGTTATGGCACAAATAAGTGCACTCATTTCCTGGGTTTAAATTAATTTTGAAAATAAGTAGATGTCTTTGCATCATTTAAAGGTACCATATTTCTTTAATATTTTAAATACTGTGTTACTTGTTAAAGCACTCAACATAATGTCATTGGTGATGTTCTTCATAATTCTTTTAAAACATACTAAATGATATTCTATCTGCATCATTAGGTTACCGTACAACACTGTCCTTTGAGAATATGGTTTTGCTGTCATTTCTAGTTGTAATTACTTCCAACAAAAACTGTACAGGCTTATTGAAATGACTTGATGTGTGAAGGTTGAGAAGACAATGTCTACGATCACTGTAAATATCTGCAGCTTGATCACATGGCGTGCTTATTTCACATAGGCTCACTCTTACAAGGTGCCATATTTCTGGGTACGATTTTTTAATCCTCTCCAGCATTTATAGTTTCTCTATAAAAGTCTGAAGTTTGAGATTTCTTGTAACTCAAAGTTTCTCAACCTCAACACTTTTGACATTTTGGACCAGATAATTATTTGCTTTATGGGGGTACAATGCGTTGTAGGACGTTTAGAAACATCTGTTTTCTCCATTTACTGGATGCCAATAGCAACCTCCACCTCAGCTGTGAAAATAAAGTGTCTCCAGATATTGTCAAATGTCATGTGAAGGCAAAATCACCCCTGGTTGAAAACTACTGCATGACTTTCTCTTTAGTGCATGCGTGAGTGTGTGTACAGTAGGATTTTCAGGGGAATGTTAGTGTTTCCAAATTTTGCCAGGCTAAAATTAAGAATGAAATGTCAAATGCCACTCAGTTTAAAGAGAGGTGCCCTGGAGCTACCCAAAATGGGGACCAGGCACCTTGCCCGAGGGCTTTCTTGGAGGCAGAACTAGCTCTACTTTTCCACACGTCACCCTAGTCATCCTCTCCCCATGTACTGGTCGATAGGAAAAGAGAATGATCAGATGGGTGATTCCTGCACAGATGGGAATGCAGAGCTTCTGAAAAGCTTGCTCACTCAGGAAACTGCTGGAGGGAATCCATGAGAGCTTCTGAAGTATCTGCCTGTGTACTGGGAGGGAGTTATATTAGAAGGTAGGATAAATAGTCAAGTGGCTTGACCAGTCACTTACTGATTCTAATGTTTGACTTACACATAAGAGTTATTTGAAGATTCTTATCTCGTGTTTTTGTTTCTTTGCTAGTTTGTTTTTGGGTGTGTTTGTGTGTATTTTCATTTCTTTTGTGCAAATACCAAAGAGTAAACTTTCTAGATCAAGGAGTGATAGGTGTACATTTAACTTTATAAGAAACTGCCAGAGCTTTTTCCAAAAGGCAGCAAAGCCTTCTCTTCATAAGACAGTAACATCACCACATTAGGCTTTGGTTTCTTTCTCCTCTCGGCCTTCAAACATGGGAGCAACTAGAGCCAGAATGATGGTAGAAGAATATCCGCATATTTAGAATCAGGTATAAGATTGGAAGTTTTAAATAGATCAGACCAAGTTTAATTGACAAAACTGACTAGAAATTATTAAAATCTGTCACAAATAATACTATAGTACAGGAGATGAAGATATGACAAACCACGGTATTGGGTAAAAATAAGATTCTTCTATATTTATGCCTCAAAGAGTTAGTTAAGACTATGGAATAAACTTGTTTCCCACAGGACACACAGACACACACATATGCTAGTGTATATGTGACAAAGCTCAAATATACAGTCAAAATTCAGAAATGAAGCATTAAAATCTTTTTTTTTTTTTTTTTTTAACAGATCTTAGCTTAGCTTTGGGGCTGCCATTTCTTCTCATGGAGTAAAAAACCAGAAACAAAATTCTACCTGATAAGCATGACTCTTTAAATTTAAAGCTCTGTCACTTTGGGGTTAAAATTATTATTTTTAGGTAAAATTAACTCAAATTTAATATTCAAACCCAACCAATTTAAGACTAATTTTTTCTCTCTTCTTACTTCTTCTCTACCCAGAGTGAGGCAAATGAAGTGTTCAGGGCATCTGCATAGCCCTGATATCAGTGAAGGGGCATTGGGTCCATGGAGGCCATGGTCTGTGGTCGTGCTTAGTTGTACAATCACGCTTAAATTTTTAGCGTCATCCTGCAGCCTCAGTCTATGTGCTGCTCAAGTCTCCACAGCTGATACATTGCTGGTAAATGAACTCTCAGGGAGCCCAGAATTGTTCCCTAATAATAGCCTCAACCAGTGCTTCATAGTGTCACTGGTAGCTGAACTCAGCTCTGTCCTTCCCCTGGTTCCCTAACTTTAAGCTATTTATGCAGAAATTCTTATAGTCCAGCTTTGGGCAAAGTTTTATTTTTTTAAAATTTTAACTGAGGCCTTCATAGGCATGCTTTAAATTACTTTAACAAATACCAGGTGACATTTTTCTTTTAGAGTTATTGCCAATGCTGATTGCAGTTTTTCTTATATTGGATTGGCCAAAAAGTTCGTTCGGGTTTTTCCATAACAGCGTTGAAAACCCCGAACGAACTTTTTGGCCAACCCAATATTTGCGCTCCACTTGATAAATCCCTTACATATACAACTTCTTTACAAGTTTTAACCATGTAGTCAAACAGACATTTTCAGGATCTGTTAATCATTAAAGTACCATTCCACCATTATTTGAAGTCCCCCACCAAGTTTTGTTATATGTTTTCCACTCAGCACCTAATTTTGCAATGCAACAGCATTTAGAAAATGGATTTTACAAAACTCAAGGTAAATGATACACATAAGTAAATACACTAAAGAAATTTATAACATTTATATATATGAAAATTACAACAATATTAAAAGCAAAGCAATGTGTCCTTTATCATGCTGTTTGACCTGAAAAAAAAAAAAGATTTCTAAAGAAATAAAAGTATTAGATATAGGAAGAGAGATCAGAAGGACATGATGACTGTAATTGTTTTATATTCTTAGAGCATTTATGACAATAAGGTATTCAATATATCGTCAGCATTCGCAATGTTAATTATTCATAAAAATAACTTTGGCATCCATCCAACTGTAAATGTAATTAATTTGCTTCTGTCCTTCAAATACAAAATAAAATCCATGTTGTAATTTTTTCCTCAAGAAAAATAATTGAATTTTAATTTTTTCAAAGAATCAATTCTAATTTTTTCTACTAAGGTATTTGTCAAATATAACACATAAATATTAAGAATATTTTTTGTTAATTTTTCAATCATTGACTAATAATATCTTATCCTTGTGCTTGCTTCAGCAGCACATATACTAAAATTGGAACAATACCGAGAAGATTAGCATGGCCTTGTGCAAAAGAATAATATTCTATCCTTTTAAGGAAAAAACTTCATGGAAATTAAAATTGAATAAGATATGTTAGAAAATACTGGATTATTTAAAAATTATAAGTACATATTTCAGTTAGCTCTGTTGCCTAATTTTTTTGCTTCTTATAGTACACAAGCATACCTCAAAGATATTGTGGGCTTAGTTCCAGACCATTGTAATAAAGTGAATATTGCAATAAAGTCAGTCATATAAATTTTTTGTTTCCCAGTGCATATAAAAGTTATGTTTACACTATGCTATTGTCTATCGTATGTAATAGCATTATATCTAAAAAACCAATGTACATACCTTAATTAAAAAATTTATTGCTAAAAAAATGCTAACCGTCTGAGCCTTCAGCATGTCCTCATAGTACCATCAAAGATCACTAATCACAGATCACCATAACAAATATAATAATAATGAAAGGGTGAAATATTGAGAGAATTACCAAATGTGACACAGAGACAGTAACTAAATGCTGTTGGGAAAATGGCACTGATAGACTTAGTCAACACAGGGTTGCTGCAGACCTTCAATTTGTAAATTGCAATATCTGTGAAGCACAGTAAAGCAAAGTGCAATAAAACAAAGTATGCCTGTAATGTTCTCCTCCATAATTTTGGTTATTCATAAGCACTGATGAGAACATTGCTGGCTTATTTATATCGGTGTTTGCTATACAATTGTTTTGACTTTTGTATATGCTTAAAATTTTTTACACAAAAATATTTGAAAAGTATTTTGTTCACATTGTGGAAATATTCTGTATCTCATTTTTGCTGTGTAATGATATTACCATTAACTTAGCAGCTTGAAACAGCACAAGTTTATTTTCCCAATGTCAGTGGTCAAGAATCTGGGTATGATTTAGTTGAGTTTTCTGTTTTAAGGTCTTATAAATCTGTTATCAAGGACATGCTGGTTAGGGCTGTGGTGTCATCTGAGGTTCAATTGAGAAAGGATGCACTTCCAAGTTCATATGGCTGTTGGCAAGATTCAGTTCCTTAAGGTCTGTCATCCTGAGATCTTTAGTCACCTGCTTGCTGTTGGCTGGAAGCCACATTCAGTTCCTTATCACTTGGACCTTTCCATAGAGCAGCTTAAATGCCAGCAAGGGTGAGAGTTAGCAGAGAGAGTTTTCTAGTAAGACAGAAGTTGTGAGTTATGATCTTAAGCTATATTTCTCTTTTTGTACCATTTCTGTACTGTTTTGATTAGTGTAGCTTTGTATTATAAAGTCAGGGAGCTGATTCCTACAGCTCCGTTTTTCTTTCTCAGAATTGCTTTGGCTATTCGGGGTCTTTAGTGTTTCCGTACAAATTTTAAAATTTTATGTTCTAGTTCTGTGAAAAATGCCATTGGTAATTTGATAGGGATTGCACTGAATCTGTAGATTGCCTTGGGTAGTATAGTCATTTTGACGATATTGATTCTTCCAATCTAAGAACATGGTATATCTCTCTATCTGTGACATCTCATCACCTTTGCCATATTCTCTGATTAGAAGCAAGTCATGGGTCCCACCCACACTTAAAGAGAGGAGATTGCACAGGGCATGAATACTAGGAGATGAGGAAAATGGGAAGCCATTTTACAATCTGTCTGTCTTTCAAGCCAATTAACAATTTATTTTCATTGATTTTAGAGAATAGACTTACTGCACAACCGTTTGAAGTAATTTCATAATAGTTATGTTTATGGGCAACTTCAGCTCCCAGAGTACATATGGTATGTAGTCCTTGAATATTCACTGGCATGGTCTGTGGGTAAGTTCACCTGTAGGAAGTGCATTATTTCATCTATTTTCTGGTTAAAGGGGATGAGACATAACTTGGTTTGACTAATGATTATGTGTCATGTATTGGCATAGGGATCTTTATTAGGTCTTATTTAATCAGTATGGATATTGCAAAATTTATTTTTACATCTGGCTAGATGGAATCAAATAAATTCATGCATATGTACATGCATAAGTAAACAAAATATAAATAGCTGCCCTCCTTTGGCAATAAAAATGTTGGGTAGGATGAAAGAAAAAAGAGAAGGGACTAAAAACAGACTTATAAACAACAACAAAGGAAAACATAAAACTTGTAAACAAGTGAGATATTTGAGGGCTCAAGGCCTTTTAAGACTAAAAGGATTCTAATCTCCCATCATTTTGTGAAGTCTCATACATACGTTTTATATGGTGTTCATGATTAAATTACAAAAGACCTCATAAGTTTACCTTTAAATCTATTGGAGATGTTTGGCAAATGATATTTGTGGGAAATGAGAAAAGGCGGAATTAGTTTAAAATCTGGCAAGAAGAAGAAAAGAGAATAACTTGTGTGTGGCAAGATTCCAGGAACTTTGAGGCAGAAGTAATAGAGGCTTCCCAAAATTCATGGAAATTACAAGAAAGCCTTGGGCATTCCACAGAGGGCATCTCAAAAGGTGAAGGTAACTTTGATGACTCAAGCTCAAATTTACAATGATTCTATAGGGGGGAATATTTGAATCTCTCTCTTATAATGAAACATAATCTCAAGGAAGATAATGATTTACCTAAGATGCCCCAGTTAGTGATTACAGGAGTAGGACTCATACTTGGGTGAGTCTAACTCTACATCAAATGTACCTTCCACTGCAATCTGGTTGGATGCCACAGGTGGAGGGAACTGGAAACAGCTGTAACAGTTCAAGGAAGGTTTTGTTGTAATTTCGTATCATTGTGTGTGTGTATGTGGTGTGTGACCCAAACAATGAAAATATAAATGGTAGTCAATAATCAAATAGTAAATATTTTTGAGGACCAAGCCTTTACAGGGCAGTGAAGTTACAATAACTTAGGTTTTATAGTAATTATTTTTAAATGGATGTACATACTAAGTGTGAAAAAGTGACAAAACTCAAACAGTTCAAACAAAGGCTGCTTTTGGCATGTGATGTAAGGCTATAATATTAGAATGGAGGCTTTACAAATAATTGTATTCAAATATTTAATTAAAATAGCATTAAATTTAAGACTAAAGGATGTAACTCTTATTACATAGGCAAGTCATGACTGTATTATACATTTTTCATCCAGGACAAACTGTAGAATACTACAATGCATTTCTCTTTAGCCCTGTTAACAATTTTTGGCAAATGATATGTAGCTATTTTAATAAAGAAGAATTTTATAGAAATCTGACTTCCCAAAATAATATCTGTGTGCTTGTAAAAATCAGAACTTTGAACACCATTTGAGCAATTAAAGGAAACGACTTATTAATTCAGAAGAAAAACTTGCATAAATGTGAACTGGTGTGCAGAGAATAATTAAATTGTAATTCCAAAAGGTTAATGTAGTGATTTACTTGTCCTGATTTTTAAATTTAGATAATAGTGCAGATTTTTTCAATATGGCAAACCAATGCATGATTTATGTTCCAGTACAGATGGGAATGGTACATCTGTGCTAAGGTTTTTTGTATGTTACTCTACAATTATTTGATATCAATATTTTTACATACTGCATGCCAAATTGTATTAGCATTTAGGTTTCAAAAGTTTTAAACTATTCTGAGTGCAACAACAATACAATCACTTTATATATAAAGTTGACTGATGAATGTCCTTGTAAAAAAGCAAACAGTGAATTTTTTATGCTCTATAGTGTTGTAACAAATATTTAATTTTCCTTATTTACCACTCAAAGTCCCACTTTATTTTGGGCACCATTTCTCAGGCAAATTTTGTTCCTTTCTTTTAACTTATTTTACATTTTCTTCTTTTTCCAAATTGACAATAGTATTAATCAGGTTCCTAGAAAAAAATGAAAAAAAAACATAGCTCAAATGATAAAATATGTAAGCAAATTTTTATTTACCATATTAAACTACAAAATTTCACAACTAAAATTAAAATTTATAATGTGTTGCTATATTATAATTACAGTATATATTTTAATTCCTCTTATGCTATTGTCATTACCCTACAGTTGAGACTGGTAAGTACCTTTTATACACTATACTTCTAAAAGGTAGACATGCATAGTGTTTAAATTTGTATACTGGTATACATTGTATAAGTACAATGTGATTTGGAAATAAATTTGCATTTGAAGACCTTTTGCTAAAAAATAATATTTGAGAACCAGTTTTATTACTTTCATAAGGAATGCATGTGTTCTTAAAGCATTTATCTGATAAGGTACACTAGATAATATTCTTGAAAATTCTAGAATATTATTGGAGAGTATTTCAAATCATGTTAACTATATTGACCAATCTATTTGGCAAGTTAATAGCTTAAATTTTTAATGTAATGTTTAATGATGGTTGTGTTACTGACCAGGGTTCTTGGCCTCCTTAATAGAAACAGATAAGAGGCCAGATGAAAAACTCAGGCAAGGCTTTACTGGGATTCGTGCTGCAGCATGAGGGAGGGAAAACAAGCAACAGGTTCCCTTGCTGTCTCCCTGATGAGGGGGGGGAAGGGGACCAGCTGGTTCCTTATATGGGATGAGGGTAGGGGTCGGGTCCAGAGGTCAAGCTGGAGGAGTGGCTTAGGTGGTCTGCTTACCCCCTTGGTGGTGCTGTGTGCATGCCCAATACCCTGCTTTTGCTCCCAGCTCCTCAGAAGTGGCAGTTGGGTTTTGGTCTTTTTGTATCTTGTTGTTCATAATTTGCCCCAGCTGTGCATGCATGCAGTTATTTTTAGTTCCTTATAGTGTCTGTATTTTGTTGCTGGAGGAGATGTTTGTTCAGGTACAAGCACTGCAGCAAAGGGTCCCAGGTCCCAGCCTGTCTCATTCCCCCTTGAGGGATTCTACACCCCTTTTTCTTAAGGGGCCAAAGGTCTCTTCTGAAATTTCTTCATGCTGGACAAGGGCTGCAGACCCTAGCCTACGCTAGAGGTGTAGACATCCCTTACTGACTGTTCCAAGGAACTGTAGCTACCTGGGCCACCTCCTCTGGAATGGGTTGAATTCGTTGAACCATGAGTCTTATTTGAAACTGTTGGGGCCTAGGAGACACAAACAAGGGCCAAAAAGGAGAGGAGCAGTAGCCACTAAAGGGCCTAGAAAGGGAAGCAACCAGGTTAACTTAGGGCTTCCTTTACTGCTGACCAGACAGTGGAAGCGATATCACCCCTGCTAAAATTGTGAAGCCATTCTGCTTGGGTGTATATTTCCTTAATATTAACTTCTACCTGTCCTGTCGCATTGATCCAGGTGCAGCAGGAAGTATTAGTTATCACACAAACTCCACCTTGTTCTGCCAGAAGGTGATCAAGAGCTAGATGATTGTCAAGAACTACATGAGCCAAAGGAAAAAGAGAGGTCTTAAGTCATGTTAAGGCTTGTCCTGTTTCCTCATATAACCAAGCTGTCTGGTGAGATTTCTTGGTGTTGCTTTATAATAGGTAAAGCCTCCCCAGAGCTGCCACTCCTATGGCCAGCCCTGCCCCTGTTAGGATCATTCCTAGTGCTCTCTGGGTTCGGCGGGGAGCTGGAATGGTTCTGTTATAGATAAAAATACCTCTTGTCCCTATAGTGTACCCTCCTATGAAGGGGACAATGCATTTACAGGCTATAGTTTGGCTGGAAAAGGACAGGGCCTGGCCATAATTCCATAACATATGATGGTTTGGGTGTCTGAAGAGGAAAATAAACCCTTCCAGGGTGCAGACCTGAATGTCTGTCTCACGGTTGTTAAGAGCGGACAGTTCTTGAAGGATATAACTGTTGTGAGTACTTAAACAATTAGGGGACAGCAGACCATTATGCTGATAATTAAGTGTATGAAGCTCTACAACATTTTTAACAAGATGCTCACGGATGATCCTGCTGACACCATCAGAGGGTCACCCTCCACAGGTCAGATCACTATTTGCCTGGAATTCCACAGGTGAGTTGAATGGGATTGACTAGGTGGATGGGACATTTCCTTCCCACCACTCACATTCCCCTTCCCTGTTGTTTAGGGAGACTGGGCCATAGTTGGAAACAGGGCACCAGTGGGTAAAGTTGTAGGTACAGTTTATCCCTATATAAGAGGCAGGATATCTGGTGTAATTATATCTTGGGGGGGTTCTCAGGGCATGTGAAATAAATGCTATTTGTGCAATTAATCATAGTGTGCCCCACACCTCGGGTCCAGTTGTATGGGGGTAGTCGCATTAAAGCATTGGAATCGCACCCTGGAAAGTCCAAGTGTGACCAGCAGAGGTCGAGGGGGTGGCAGTTGTCCCTGATTTAGATCATTAATTACCACTGGACCCGGCCGGTTCAGGGGAAACGCAAGAGGACCAGTAGCCAGCTGGGGGTGTTGACGGCATATCCAGCATTCTTTTAAATGTTCCCCTTTAGATATAATTCTGGAAATACCGATAAGTGTATTTTCTTGCCACTGTCCCCTAGTTACAGGGACTAGTAAGGTGGACAAAGTCAATGGGAGGAGCATTTCTGTGGGACAGTGTTTCCCTTAAACCCAGCATGGACAAAGGAGCTCCTTCCCTGGTGGCTGAGCAAACTGGTGGAATGCAAGCAAGAGTACAATAGCAAGAATGGCAAAAGTCCAGCCCACCACATCATTTTACTTATCTGTCGGTGGTACCTGTATTCTAAACAGGTATCTCAGATTTTTCTACTGGCTCACGGGTGTATTGTTCTTCTCTTGTGACCTGCTGGGTCTTTGGAGGTAAAAGCTTTTAGTCTGGATAAATGTATCCAACTAGATATCCCTTGCAGTTTGACAGCAAGGGGGGGGTGGCTAAAATTACTTTATAGGGGCCCTTCCATTTTGGCAATAATTCACCTTTGGGGGACCCCTCTTTCCAGGTTTTAAGAATAACTTGATCCCCAGGGTTTATATGGAAAGGATAAGCTTCAGAAACAATCTTAGAGTGTTGTTTTATTCACTCAACTTAAAATTATACAGGAAGGGGCTATCTGGGGGGGGAGTCTTAGTAAATACAAAACTCAACAGAATTTGATATCCACTGAAACAATCGTTTTCTCTCTAAAATACCCTATTTACCAAATATATCCAAATTAAGATTGTTTTCAAATTAAGCCTGATTTCAATAAACTTGGCTTGATTACTTATGTAATTTATCACATAGGTCCTTTAAATTGGCTGTGTTAGAATTTTTTTATAAGGAATCTCAGACTAAAGTTTTAAAAGGCTGCTCAGAGCCAGGAAAGCAATGCCAAGGGCTTATCACAGATTCTGCTTTACAGATTTGGATGAATTCCTCTCTTTTTGAGGTGTCTGAAAAATACCTTGAGATTCCTGCACTCGTCAGGAGGTGGCCTTTCTCATTTACCCAATAAAGCGGCTGGGAATATGAGTTTCCAATTTCTGGAGGGATCAGGTAGAGGGAAAAAAATAAATGTTTCCATTCTACTTAGGGATGTAAGTTTATGAACCTGCTCTAAATTATAATTAGCTTGAAAGGAAGGGTTTCCTTATATCTGGAAAATGCAGATTAAAAGGCAGTAATATTTTTAGAAGACCTAAATAGACATTTTTCCAAAGAAGACATACAGATGGCCAAGAAGCACATGAAAAGCTGCTCAACATCACTAATTATTAGAGAAATGCAAATCAAAACTACAATGAGGTACCAACTCACACCAGTTAGAATGGGCATCATCAGAAAATCTACAAACAACAAATGCTGGAGAGGGTGTGGAGAAAAGGGAACCCTCTTGCACTGTTGGTGGGAATGTAAACTGATAAGCCACTATGGAGAACAGTATGGAGGTTCCTTAAAAAACTAAAAATAGAGCTACCATATGATCCAGCAATCCCACTCCTGGGCATATACCCGGACAAAACTATAATTCCACAAGATACATGCACCCCAATGTTCATTGCAGCACTATTTACAATAGCCAGGTCATGGAAGCAACCTAAATGCCCATCGACAGACGAATGGATAAAGAAGATGTGGTACATATTTACAACGGAATATTACTCAGCCATAAAAAGGAACGAAATTGGGTCATTTGTTGAGACGTGGATGGATCTAGAGACTTTCATACAGAGTGAAGTAAGTCAGAAAGTGAAAAACAAATATCGTATATTAACGCATATATGTGAAACCTAGAAAAATGGTACAGATGCACTGGTTTGCAGGGCAGAAATTGAGACACAGATGTAGAGAACAAACATATGGACACCAAGGGGGGAAAGCAGCAGGGGGGTGGGGGTGGTGGTGTGATGAATTGGGCGATTGGGATTGACATGTATACACTGATGTGCATAAAACTGATGACTAATAAGAACCTGCTGTATAAAAAAATAAAATTAAAAAAAAAGGCAGTAATATTTTAGACAAAAGTGAAAAATTATAACCATATCCATCAGTTTAATAAACCCATGTAATTAACAGTTTTATAAAGCCATCAGGTTTACCCAGTTCAGTGGTGTGATATGAAAGTTACCAAAAACCTGTACTTGTCAAAAAACCCTTTCTATGAATCTTCCTGGAGATGAAGCATTTTTACAAAGCATCAGCTTATCTTTCTAAGAATGACAAAAGAGTAAAAGGGCACAGTTAAACACCTGATCACAAAGCAATTGACAAAGAAACTTGATTATAATAACTAGAATTATGACTGGTAACATTTTATCAGGGCATACCAGATTTTAAGGAAATCCATAAAATTTTTAGAAGATCTATATTAACAACATTCACCCATATGATACAAGCTAAGAAGATTTAGTACTCATTTGACAATGATTCCCATGTAATTTAACATACCAAATGAACCCAGTTAGTTTAAGATTTCTCTTTGGGATGGTCCAGGGTCCCTCTGAAGCACCCCAAAGTTAGCAGAAGGTCAAAATTTTAGTTAGAATTTGACATTTGGGAAGTCTGTCAAAAATATCAAAAAAATTTAAAACACCTGATCAGATAGGATCATATGTCTCTGTGAAACAATTCTGATTCATTTGACCAAAGTGACAATAAAAGATTTCAAGGGCAAATAGGGACAGTTTATTTAAAGGCAAAGAAATTTGCACAATCTGCTGTCAGAAACAGCATTCCAAAAAAACTCTGTTCTCTTAAGAGAGAGAAACCAGCTCACAGCACTTCAGCCTGAGATTCCAGGTGCAGCCATCTTAAATTGAGGTGTTGCGAGCAGCTTTTCTGCACAGTGTCCACCAAAGTGTGGTGTCAACGCAGCAGTTCTCTGCTGGGAACTCTAATCAGACATGTTAGGTGCAAGACCTCTGCACACAGCTCCCTAAGTGTACTATACACAAGGGCAGGTGAGTCCACTACATTACAGAAAGAGAACAATCTGGAGCCCAGAGGGTGGAGACAAGATGGCAGAGTATAAGGACTTGAGCTCACCTCCTCTCATGAAAACACCAAAATCACAACTAAGTGCTGAACAAATATCAACAAAAAAGTCTGGAACCTATGAAAAAAGATACTCTACATCCAAAGACAAAGAAAAAGCCACAGTGAGATGGCAGAAGGGGTGCATTTGTGATACAATCAAATCCCATACCTGCTGGGTGGGTGACCCACAAACTGGAAGATAACTATATCACAGACGTTCTCCCAAAGGAGTGAGAGTTCTGAGCCCCACATCAGGCTCCCTAGTCTGGGGGTCTGGCATCGGAAGGAGGAGCCCCCAGAGTATTTGGCTTTGAAGGCCAGTGGGGCTTGATTGCAGGAACTCCACAGGACTGGAGGAAACAGAAACTCCACCTTTGGAGGGCACACACAAGGTCTCATGTGCACCGGGATCCAGGGAAATAAACAGTGACTTCATAGGAGCCTGGGCCAGATCGACCTGGTGGTCTTGGAGGGTCCCTGTAGAGGTGGGGTTGGGGTGTGTGGCTTACTGTGGGGACAAGGAGACTGGTGGTGGAGGTAATGGGGAGTACTCACTGGCATGAACTCTCCTGGAGGAGGCCATTTTGACACCAAGACCTGGGCCTACCCAACAGCCTGTAGTCTCCAGATCTGGGACGTGTCAGGCCAAACAACCAACAGGGCAGGAATATAGCCCCATCCATCAGCAGACAGCCTGCCTAATGTTTTCCTTAGCCTAGAGCCGACTCTAAACACACCCCTTGAGATGGCCCTGCCCACCAGAGGAACAAGACCCAGCTCCACCCACCAGTGGGCAGACACCAGTCCCTCCAACCATAACTCACCATAATAAAGGCCATATATGACAGACTCACAGCTAACATCATACTCAATGGTGGAAAGCTGAAAGCATTCCCTCTAAGATCAGGAACAAGACAAGGATGTCCACTCCCACCACTTTTACTCAACATAGTTTTAGAAGCCCTAGCCATGGCGATCAGAGAAGAAATAGAAATAAAATGAATCCAAATTGGAAAAGAAGGAGTAAAACCATCACTGTTTGCAGATGGCATGATACTATATATACAAAATACTAAGGATGCTACCAGGAAACTACTAGTGCTTATCAATGAATTTGGTAGAGTTGCAGGATACAAAATTAATGCACAGAAATCTCTTACGTTCCTGTACACTAACAATGAAAGACCAGAAAGAGAAATTCAGGAAACAATCCGTTTTATCATCGCATCAAAAAGAATAAAATACCTAGGACTAGTCCTACCTAAAGAGGCAAAACACCTGTACTCCAAAAACTATCAGACACTGATGGAGGAAATCTAAGATGACACAAATGGATGGAAAGATAGACCATGTTCTTAGATCAGAAGCGTCAATATTGTCAAAATGACTAGACTGCTCAAGGCCATGTACAGATTCAGTGCAATCCCTATCAAATTACTGATGGCATTTTTCACAGAACTAAAACAAAAAAATTTAAAATTTGTATGGGAACACAAAACACCCTGAATAGCCAAAACAATCCTGAGAAAGAAAAACAGAGCTGGAGGAATCAGGCTCCCTGACTTCAGACTACACTACAAAGCTACAGTAATCAAAACAGTATGGAACTGGTACAAAAAGAGAAATATTGAGCAATGGAACAGGATAGCCCCAAAATAAACCCATGCCCCCTGGGGTCAATTAATCTATGACAAAGGAGGCAAGAATATACAATGGAGAAAAGACAGTCTCTTCAACAAGTGGGGCTTGGCAAACTGGACAGCTACATGTAAAAGAATGAAATTAGAACATTCTCTAACACCATACACAAAAATAAACACAAAATGGATCAAAGACCTACATGTAAGTCCGGGCACTATAAACCTCTTAGAGGAAAACCTAGGCAGATCACTCGCTGACATAAATTGCAGTAACATCTTTTTGGAACCACCTCCTAGAGTAATGAAAATAAAAGCAAACATATGGGACCTAATTAACCTTAAGAGCTTCTGCACAGCAAAGGAAACCATAAACAAAACAAAAAGACAACCTGCAGAATGGGAGAAAATATTTGCAAACAAAGCGACAGACAAGAGATTAATCTCCAAAATTATACAAATAGCTCATGCAGCTCTATATCAAACAAACAAACCAATCAAAAAAATGGGCAGAAGATCTAAATAGACACTTCCCCAAAGAAGACATACAGATGGCCAAGAAGCACATGAAAAGATGTTCAACATAACTAATTCTCAGAGAAATGCAAATCAAAACTACAGTGAGGTACCACCTCACACCAGTCAGAACGGCCATCATCAAAAAGTCTACAAACAATAAATGCTGGAGAGGGTGTAGAGAAAAGGGAACCCTCCTACACTGTTGGTGGGAATGTAAATTGATACCACCACTATGGAGAACAGAATGACTATATGATCCAGGAATCCCACTCCTAGGCATATATCCAAAGAAAACCATAATTCGAAAAGATACCTGCACCCCATTTTCACTGCAGCACTCCTTACAATAGCCAAGACATGGAAGCAACCTAAATGTCCATCGACAGATGAATGGATAAAGAAGTGGTACGTATATACAATGGAATATTACTCAGCCATACAAGGAATGAATTAATGCCAATTGCAGCAACATGGATGGACCTGGAGATTATCATACGAAGTGAAGTGAGACAGAGAAAGACAAATATCATATGATATCACTCATATGTGTAATCTAATTTTTTAAAAAAATGATACAAATGAACATTTACAAAAACAGAAACATACTTACACATATCTCAAAAACAAACTTATGGTTACCAAAGGGGAAACTTGGGGGTGTTGGGAGGGATAAATGAGATCTTGGGATTAACATACACACATGACTATATAAAAGACAGATAACCAACAAGGACCTACTGTATAGCACAGGGAACTCTACTCAATATTCTGTGATAATCTATATGAGAAAAGAATCTGAAAAGGAATGAGTATGTGTATATATGTATAACTGAATCACTTTGCTGTACACCAGAAACTAACACAACATCATAAATCAACTCCAATAAAATTAAAAAAAAAAACAAAACAGCACTTGTAAGAAGAGGAGAGTACAAATACAGGATATTGGAAATGCATTTAAAATTAAAGAGATCAGCAACTAAAACAATCTTGTAAACATGTATATAGACTGCTATATCAAAACTTCATGGTAACTGCAAACCAAAAATCTGTAATATATAAACACACAAAAATAGAGAAAGGAATCCAAGCTATTCCTTTCTAAAGATACTATACTAAAGATAGTCATCCAATCACAGTAGAACAAAGGAGGACGAGAAGAAAAAGCTACAAAACAAGTACAAAACAATCAACAAAATTGCAATAAAAACATACATATTGGTAATTACCTTAAATGTGAATGGATGAAATACTTTAACCAAAAGACACAGACTGGCTGAATGGATACAAAAACAAGACCCACACAGACACTGTCTACAAGACACCCACTTCAGATCTAGGGACGGGACACATGCAGACTGAAAGTGAGGGGATGAAAAAATTTATTCCATGCTATTTGAAATCAAAAGAAAGCTGGAGTAGCAGTACTCATATCAGGCAAAATAGAGTTTAAAATAAAGACTGTTACAAGAGACAAAGCCACTACATAATTATCAAGGGACAATCTAAGAAGAAGATAGATCAATTGTAAATATATATGCACCCAACATCGTAGTATTTGCCTTATATATTGAGGTGCTAACAGCCATTAAAGGAGAAATCAACAGTAACACGATAATAGTGGGGGCCTTTAACACCCCACTTACACCAATAGACAGATCATCCAGAGAGAAAAGCAGTAAGGAAACACAGGCCTCAAATGACACATTAGAAAAGATGGACTAAATTGATATTTATAGAGCATTCCATCCGAATGCAGCAGAATACATTCTTTTCAAGTGCACGTGGAACATTCTCCAGGGTACACCTGATACTGGGCCATAAAGCAAGCCTTGGTAAATTTAAGAAACTTGAAATCATATCAAGCACCTTTTCAGACCACAACACTATGAGATTAGAAATCAACTACAGAAAAAAAAAAAAAAAAAACTGTAAAGGTCACAAACACGTGGATGCTAAACAATATGCTACTAAACAACAAATAGATAATCAACAGGACTTACTGTGTAGCACAGGGAACTCTAGTCAGTACTCTGTAATAACTTATATGTGAAAAGAATCTGGAAAAGAATAGATATATGTAAATGTTTAACTGAATCACTTTGCTGTACACTTGAAACTAAGACAACATTATAAGTCAACTATACTCCAATATAAAATAAAAATTAAAAAAAAAGAGAATCCAAATTTATTCTTCCATCAACCTTCTTTAAATAAAATCCATTTACGTTATTAAATTTAATCCAACCTTAGAGAATCCTATCCATGTACAAATTTATTTTCTCAGTGTTCCATTTCTATAAACCTCCTACAACTTTTGGTATCCAAATTATTTTGTCCCCTGTTTTTTTGTTTTGTTTTGTGTTTGTTTTTCATTTAGAAGCAACCAGGTCTAGGACAAAACCACCTTTTGTTTTCCTTTCACAAAATGCATTTCCATTCCTGATACTTTTTTAATTTTTTAACTGAAAATATGTTTTCCATTTTCCTTGCATATTGAAATGTTTCCCTTATAATTTTTAACCTTAAAGCCTTAATAGCTAAAAAAACAAGAAGCAAGTCCTCGTATACTGTTTGTCACATCAGCATTCATTTTTTGGAATATCCCATAACCTCTAGAAACATACATCTTCTTAATGCATAATTTATTTCCTCAATGTGGCACATGCCATATGTCCAATAAACCGAAATATCTTTACTTTTCCTCTGATAAGAAGACAAATGTAGGTAGAATTAGATCTGTTTAGCAATTAATGTTCCAGTATTTTATCTCACTTGAAATAACCTGGATATTCAATGAATTCCTATCATTTAAGTTATTTTCAAGTTACCAAAATTTGGAGAGACTGTTTTAGATGGACATTTCCAAAACATAATTATTCCTAGAGTTTACCAAAAAGCTCTTATCTCAGTTACATTTACTTAAAAGTTTAATAATATTATTTTCCTTGTTGACAATTTTTATAATGCAAACAATATGCACTTACTGACTTGCAGTAACCCTAGGTACAATAAAAGTTTTCTAGTTAATGTTGAGGACTCTAAATACAGGTCTGTATTAATTAAACCCACAAGCTTAAGCTAGCTCTAATACTAGATATTAATTCAATACTGAATATTTCCCAGGTCACATGAACCTGAAATGTATTCTGACAAGTTTCTTTTATATTTCTGAGAATGTGCTCAATTTCCTTTAAGCCAATTAATTACAGTTCATTTACATAAAGACAGCCGCCAGAACCAGAGAGCTCATAGTTTTCCTGCCTGAGTTTAAAAAGGCCTCTTTTTTTTTTTTTTTTTTTTTTTCTTCAGTCTCGGGGACTACAGATGGTTCAGATAGTTCCTGACAGCCAGGGCAGAACATTTACATTGTAAAGACAGTAGAGAGAAAAGCAAGCTCCTCTTTTGTTGTTGTTGCTCTTCTTTAAAGTCCTACTAAGTAACCCAAGGCTGGAGTCTCAGGGAATGTGGGCTGTGTTTGCATTTCAAGGCTTAAGTGCTCCGTTGTGCCCACAATTTCAGCAGAGACTTGCAGGAGCAGTTGGACAGACAAAACTACATGAAACAAAGATCCTTCTAAATTCACTAAGTCTCAACATGTACCAATGACAGAAACTTAAAGACACCAACAAAGAGTCCTCAGAGTGAAGGGGAAAGGAGTTGTAGGGGTGAGGACCAAGGGAGAGGTAAAGGGAGGAGGGACAGAAAAGACTGAAAAAGAGAGAAAGACACAGAATGAGAGAGATTGCCATTTCAATCCATCCCCTGCAGGTGTCCATTCAGGCACCAAACCCGCACGCTTCCAGAAAGGGCCAGTGAAGGAGGGCGCACCCTGTCTACTGCCCACCGGGGTGATCAAGCCCAGAAACCAGCCAGTTGTACGTCGTCTGTGGGATTCTAACCCACAGCTGGGACTCTCACCCATGCTCACACCAGTGTATAGAGATCTCCCAGTGGGACTTCTCTTGGCAGCAGGAAAATAAAGTTGAGTATATTGGTATGATTGGACTTCCAGTCACTACACAATACGTGGTTTCAACCTCTATCACTCTCAGAAATCTCCCATCAGGGAGAGCCCACTGGACCAAGATCTACACGCGGTATGAGGAGAGCCTCTCCCACCTCTGTTTGTCACCTGTCAAGGTGAGCCATTGCCGGCCAGAGGGAGCAGGTCTCACAAGCTGAGAGGAGTGATGCTATAGCTGCCTGACGTCCACTCTCTTGGAAGGATAGGACAGAAGTAGGAGAAGACAGAGAGAGGAGAAGTAAAGAGATATCAGGAGAGGGAAAAGAACAAAGGGGAGAGGGAAAGTGTTGCCTGAATGAAGGTACTGAGTACCTCAGGGGCCAGGAGGGCAGACTTATCAAATGTGGTGATGCTAAAACAAGAGGTTCAGGTAGCCGCTTGTCACCCATGGGGAAGCTGCATTCAGTGGTCACAGAGGTGCCCAGGTCCTCTCCCAGGAAGGGATCAATGTCCCTTCATGGTTGCTACAAAGTATGTAACCAACCAGGGTTCTTGGCCTCCTTAATCAATAGAAATTGATAAGAGGCCAGACAAGAAATTCAGGCAAGGCTTCATTGGGACTTGCGCTGCAGCATGAAGGAGCAAAAACAAGTAACACGTTCTCTTGCTTGCTCCTGGAGAGGGGGGCGAGCTGGTTCCTTATATGGGGTGAGGATAGGTGTGGGTCCAGGGGTCAAGCTCGAGGCGTGGCTTAGGTGGTCTGCCTACCCCCTTGGTGGTGCTGTGTGCAGGGTGCATGCGTAGTACCCTGCTTTTGCTTCCAGCTCCTCAGAAGTGGCAGTTGGGTTTTTGGTCTTTTTGTATCTTGTTCATAATTTGCCCCAACTGCACATGCAGGCAGTTATTTTTAGTCCCTTATAGTTTCCTTGTATTTTGTTGCTGGGGGAGATATCTGTCCATGTGCAAGCACTGCAGCAAAGGGTCTCACGTCCCAGCCTGCCTCAGTTCTAAGAAAGAGAACAAACATTAAAAAAAGGCAGAAGCAAGCTTATGTTCACTTCAAAACTGTATGTTTTAAAACAAAATACTGCAGTGTGTTTTCACCAGGGAGCACTTGTATTCCCTATTTCATTTTAGTAATGAAGAGAAGAGTTGCCATCTGGCCATTTCAAATGTATGGAGTTGGTGCTTCTATATATAAATGACAGCATATGGAAAAGGAGGCTTGCAATTTAGTACATATTCCTAGAAATACTTAGATAATTTATTCCTTTCAAAATGTGTACTATCTGCCTCAACTAACACATTACTTCTAACTTCTAAAAAAATTAAGGGGAATATGAAGTCGTTTTCCCCTCAATAGTTCAAGAATATACTTCTCAAAATTTACCTTAGTAGATAGTTTCTTTTTAAAATAACTAAATATGTATGTATTTGTAACCTCTCCTGCCCAAGACCTACTGATATTAAATTACAATTTTGAAAAGTATTATTATAGGAGTATAAAGAGAATAGTAGATGCAAGTTTTCAACAGATTTTTAAAAGCAGAGACAGAGGTGGGGAAAATGATTTAATAGGGCAAAAGAAGCAACAACTAAAATACAGGAAGAGAGAATGTTGAGAGTAGAGACCATTCACCCTGCAGAAACCTAAAAAACAAAAACAAACAAACAAACAAAAAACCTTGACCTTAGAACTGACAGGCAGGATAAGGCAAAAAATTGGAGAATACATTGAAATGTATGGAACAGCCATTTCCCCTTTCAACTCCACACATAGGTCCCTATACATAGGCCAAATAATAGGGATTTATTCTTTAGAGGAATCAGATTGGAGGGAGAAAGTTTGAAAACCTGAATAGTCAGATCTTCCCTCTCACCCCAGATATAGAGCACTTATATCCTTCTTAGTCTGCCAAGCAAACTCCACACCTCAATAAGCAAATTTGAAAAAAAATAACAGGTATAACGTAACAAACAATGGAAAAAATGTTAAACCCTCAATGTAATATAACACAACATTACATTCATTAAAAAAGCAATGGCAAAATATTGTACCAAAGGGCCTATAACTGTAAAAGAAATAAACTCTTTTAAATTATAAGCATGGTAGCTAATTTCTAGAACATATATTAAAAACTAGGTTAGAAAATGCACAGGGAACTATACTCAACATTTTGTAATAACTTATAAGGGAAAAGAACCTAAAAATGTAAATATATATATATATAAAACTGAATCACTTTGCTGTATACCTGAAACTAACACATTATAAATCAACTATACTTCAGTTTAAAAAAAAGGAAAATAGAATAATAAAATCACAGAAAGTGAAAAAGTAAAAGAAATTGAAATTATTAAACATTAATCTGGAGCTCGGAGTAGGAAGATGGCGGAAGAGTAAGACGCGGAGATCACCTTCCTTCCCACAGATACAGTAGAAATACATCTACACGTGGAACTGCTCCTACAGAACACCCACTGAACGCTGGCAGAAAACGTCAGACCTCCCAAAAGGCAAGAAACTCCCCACGTACTTGGGTAGGGCAAAAGAAAAAAGAAATAACAGAGACAAAAGAATAGGGACGGGACCTGCACCAGTGGGAGGGAGCAGTGAAGGAGGAAAGATTTCCACGCACTAGGAAGCCCCTTCGCGGGCGGATACTGCAGGTGGCGGAGGAGGAAGCTTCGGAGCCACGGAGGAGAGCGCAGCCACAGGGATGCGGAGGGCAAAGCGGAGAGACTCCCGCACAGAGGCTCGGCGCCGAGCAGCACTCACCAGCCCGAGAGGCTTGTCTGCTCACCCACCGGGGCGGGCAGGGCTGGGAGCTGAGGCTCGGGCTTCGGTCGGATCGCAGGGAGAGGACTGGGGCTGGCGGCGTGAACACAGCCTAAAGGGGTTAGCGCACCACAGCTGGCTGGGAGGGAGACCGGGAAAAAGTCTGCAGTTGCCGAAGAGGCAAGAGACTTTTTCTTGCCTCTTTGTTTCGCTGCGCAAAGAGAGGGGATTCAGAGCGCCACCTAAACGAACTGCAGAGATGGGCGCGAGCCACGGCGATCAGCGCGGGCCCCAGAGACGGGCGTGAGACGCTAAGGCTGCTGCTGCCGCCACCAAAAAGCCTGTATGCGAGCACAGGTCACTCTCCACACCGCCCCTCCTGGGAGCCTGTGCAGCCCACCACTGCCAGGGTCCCGTGATCCGGGGACAACTTTCCTGGGAGAATGCACTGCGCGCCTCAGGCTGGTGCAACGTCACGCTGGCCTCTGCCACCGCAGGCTCACCCCGCCTCCTCTGTACCCCTCTCTCCCCCCGGCCTGAGTGAGCCAGAACCCCCGAAGCAGCTGCTCCTTTAACCCCGTCCTGTCTGGGCGGGGAACAGACGCCCTCAGGCGACCTACACGCAGAGGCGGGTCCAAATCCAAAGCTGAACCCCGGGAGCTGTGCGAACAAAGAAGAGAAAGGGAAATCTCTCCCAGCAGCCTCAGAAGCAGCGGATTAAAACTCCACAAACAACTTGATGTTGCCTGCATCTGTGGAATACCTGAATAGACAACGAATCATCCCAAATTCAGGAGGTGGACTTTGGGAGCAGGATATATTAATTTTTCCCCTTTTCCTTGTTTTGTGAGTGTATATGTATATGCTTCTGGGTGAGATTTTGTCTGTATAGCTTTGCTTTATAATAGCTTTATTTTACTTCACTGTATTATAGCCTCTTTCTTTCTTTCTTTCTATTTTTTCCCCCTTTTACACTGAGCCATGTGGATGAAAGGCTCTTGGTGCTCCAGCCAGGCATCAGGGCCGTGCCTCTGAGGTGGGAGGGTCAACTTCAGGACACTGGTCCACAAGAGACCTCCCAGCTCCACGTAATACCAAACGGCAAAAATCTCTCAGAGATCTCCATCTCAACATCAAGACCCAGCTTCACTCAACGACCAGCAAGCTACAGTGCTGGACACCCTATGCCAAACAACTAGCAAGACAGGAACACAGCCCCATCCATTAGCAGAGAGGCTGCCTAAAATCATAATAAGGCCACAGACACCCCAAAATACACCACCAGATGTGGACGTGCCCACCAGAAAAACAAGATCCAGCCTCATTCACCAGAACTCAGGCACTAGTTCCCTCCACCAGGAAGCCTACACAACCCACTGAACCAACCTTAGCCACTGGGGACAGATACCAAAAACAACGGGAACTACGAACATGTAGCCTGTGAAAAGGAGACCCCAAACACAGTAAGATAAGCAAAATGAGAGGACAGAAAACCACCCAGCAGGTGAAGGAGCAGGGTCAAAACACACCAGACCTAACAAATGAAGAGGAAATAGGTAGTCTACCTGAAAAAGAATTCAGAATAATGATAGTAAGGATGATCCAAAATCTTGGAAATAGAATAGACAGAATGCAAGAAACATTTAATAAGGACGTAGAAGAACTAAAGAGGAACCAAGCAACGATGAAAAACACAATAAATGAAATTAAAAATACTCTAGATGGGATCAATAGCAGAATAACTGAGGCAGAAGAAAGGATAAGTGACCTGGAAGATAAAATGGTGGAAATAACTACTGCAGAGCAGGATAAAGAAAAAAGAATGAAAAGAACTGAGGACAGTCTCAGAGACCTCTGGGACAACATTAAACGCACCAACATTCGAATTATAGGGGTCCCAGAAGAAGAAGAGAAAAAGAAAGGGACTGAGAAAATATTTGAAGAGATTATAGTTGAAAACTTCCCTAATATGGGAAAGGAAATAGTTACTCAAGTCCTGGAAGCACAGAGAGTCCCATACTGGATAAACCCAAGGAGAAACACACCAAGACACATATTAATCAAACTGTCAAAAATTAAATATAAAGAAAACATATTAAAAGCAGCAAGGGAAAACCAACAAATAACACACAAGGGAATCCCCATAAGGTTAACATCTGATCTTTCAGCAGAAACTCTGCAAGCCAGAAGGCAGTGGCAGGATATACTTAAAGTGATGAAGGAGAAAAACCTACAACCAAGATTACTCTACCCAGCAAGGATCTCATTCAGATGTGATGGAGAAAGTAAAACCTTTACAGACAAGCAAAAGCTGAGAGAGTTCAGCACCACCAAACCAGCTTTTCAACAAATGCTAAAGGATCTTCTCTAGGCAAGAAACACAAGAGAAGGAAAACGCCTACAATAACAAACCCAAAACATTTAAGAAAATGGGAATAGGAACATACTTATCGATAATTACCTTGAATGTAAATGGATTAAATGCTCCCACCAAAAGACACAGGCTGGCTGAATGGATACAAAAACAAAACCCATATATATGCTGTCTACAAGAGACCCACTTCAGACCTAGAGACACATACAGACTGAAAGTGAGGGGATGGAAAAAGATATTCCATGCAAATGGAAATCAAAAGAAAGCTGGAGTAGCAATTCTCATATCAGACAAAATAGACTTTAAAATAAAGACTATTACAAGAGACAAAGGACACTATATAATGATCAAGGGATCGATCCAAAAGGAAGGTATAACAATTGTAAATATTTATGCACCCAACATAGGAGCACCTCAATACATAAGGCAAATACTAACAGCCATAAAAGGGGAAATCAACAGCAACACAATCATAGTAGGGGACTTTAACACCCCACTTTCACCAATGGACAGATCATCCAAAATGAAAATAAGTAAGGAAACACAAGCTTTAAATGATACATTAAACAAGATGGACTTAATTGATATTTATAGGACATTCCACCCAAAAACAACAGAATACACATTTTTCTCAAGTGCTCATGGAACATTCTCCAGGATAGATCATATCTTGGGTCACAAATCAAGCCTTGGTAAATTTAAGAAAATTGAAATCGTATCAAGTATCTTTTCCGACCACAACGCTATAAGACTAGATATCAATTAGAGGAAAAGATGTGTAAAAAATACAAACACATGGAGGCTACACAATACACTACTTAATAACGAAGTGATCACTGAAGAAATCAAAGGGGAAATCAAAAAATACCTGGAAACAAATGACAATGGAGATACGACGACCCAAAACCTATGGGACTCAGCAAAAGCAGTGCTAAGAGGGAAGTTTATAGCAATACAAGCCTACCTCAAGAAACAGGAAACATCTCGAATAAACAACCTAACCTTGCACCTAAAGCAATTAGAGAAAGAAGAACAAAAAAACCCCAAAGCTAGCAGAAGGAAAGAAATCATAAAGATCAGGTCAGAAATAAATGAAAAAGAAATGAAGGAAACAATAGCAAAAATCAATGAAACTAAAAGCTGGTTCTTTGAGAAGATAAACAAAATTGATAAACCATTAGCCAGACTCATCAAGAGAAAAAGGGAGAAGACTCAAATCAATAGAATTAGAAATGAAAAAGGAGAAGTAACCACTGACACTGCAGAAATACAAACGATCATGAGAGATTACTACAAGCAACTCTATGCCAATAAAATGGACAACCTGGAAGAAATGGACAGATTCTTAGAAATGCACAAACTGCCGAGACTGAACCAGGACGAAATAGAAAATATGAACAGACCAATCACAAGCACTGAAATTGAAACTGTGATTAAAAACCTTCCAACAAACAAAAGCCCAGGACCAGATGGCTTCACAGGTGAATTCTATCAAACATTTAGAGACGAGCTAACACCTATCCTTCTCAAACTCTTCCAAAATATTGCAGAGGGAGGCACACTCCCAAACTCATTCTACGAGGCCACCATCACCCTGATACCAAAACCAGACAAAGATGTCACAAAGAAAGAAAACTACAGGCCAATATCACTGATGAACATAGATGCAAAAATCCTCAACAAAATACTAGCAAACAGAATCCGACAGCACATTAAAAGGATCATACACCATGATCAAGTGGGGTTTATCCCAGGAATGCAAGGATTCTTCAATATACACAAATCAATCAATGTGATACACCATATTAACAAATTGAAGGAGAAAAAACATATGATCATCTCAATAGATGCAGAGAAAGCTTTCGACAAAATTCAACACCCATTTATGATAAAAGCCCTGCAGAAAGTAGGCATAGAGGGAACTTTCCTCAACATAATAAAGGCCATATATGACAAACCCACAGCCAACATTGTCCTCAATGGTGAAAAACTGAAACCATTTCCACTAAGATCAGGAACAAGACAAGGTTGCCCACTCTCACCACTATTATTCAACATAGTTTTGGAAGTGTTAGCCACAGCAATCAGAGAAGACAAAGAAATAAAAGGAATCCAAATCGGAAAAGAAGAAGTAAAGCTGTCACTGTTTGCAGATGACATGATACTCTACATAGAGAATCCTAAAGATGCTACCAGAAAACTCCTAGAGCTAATCAATGAATTTGGTAAAGTAGCAGGATACAAATTTAATGCACAGAAATCTCTTGCATTTCTATACACTAATGACGAAAAATCTGAAAGTGAAATTAAGAAAACACTCCCGTTAACCATTGCAACAAAAAGAATAAAATATCTAGGAATAAACCTACCTAAGGAGACAAAAGACCTGTAGGCAGAAAATTATAAGACACTGATGAAAGAAATTAAAGATGATACAAATAGATGGAGAGATATACCATGTTCCTGGATTGGAAGAATCAACATTGTGAAAATGACTCTACTACCCAAAGCAATCTACAGATTCAATGCAATCCCTATCAAACTACCACTGGCATTTTTCACAGCACTAGAACAAAAAATTTCACAATTTGTATGGAAACACAAAAGACCCCGAATAGCCAAAGCAATCTTGAGAACGAAAAATGGAGCTGGGGGAATCAGGCTCCCTGACTTCAGACTATATTACAAAGCTACAGTAATCAAGACAGTTTGGTACTGGCACAAAAACAGAAATATAGATCAATGGAACAGGATAGAAAGCCCAGAGATAAACCCACGCACATATGGTCACCTTATCTTTGATAAAGGAGGCAAGCATATACAGTGGAGGAAAGACAGCCTCTTCAATATGTGGTGCTGGGAAAATTGGACAGATACATGTAAAAGTATGAAATTAGAACACTCCCTGACACCATGCACAAAAATAAACTCAAAATGGATTAAAGACCTAAGTGTAAGGCCAGACACTATCAAACTCTTAGAGGAAAACATAGGCAGAATACTCTATGACATACATCACAGCAAGATTCTTTTTGACCCAGCTCCCAGAGAAATGGAAATAAGAACACAAATAAACAAATGGGACCTAATGAAACTTAAAAGCTTTTGCACAGCAAAGGAAACCATAAACAAGACCAAAAGACAACCATCAGAATGGGAGAAAATATTTGCAAATGAAGCAACTGACAAAGGATTAATCTCCAAGATTTACAAGCAGCTCATGCAGCTCAATAACAAAAAAACGAACAACCCAATCCAAAAATGGGCAGAAGACCTAAATAGACATTTCTCCAAAGAAGATATACAGATGGCCAACAGACACATGAAAGAATGCTCAACATCATTAATCATTAGAGAAATGCAAATCAAAACTACAATGAGATATCATCTCACACCGGTCAGAATGGCCATCATCAAAAAATCTAGAAACAATAAATGCTGGAGAGGGTGTGGAGAAAAGGGAACACTCTTGCACTGTTGGTGGGAATGTAAATTGATACAGCCACTATGGAGAACAGTATGGAGGTTCCTTAAAAAACTACAAATAGAACTACCATACGACCCAGCAATCCCACTACTGGGCATATACCCTGAGAAAACCATAGTTCAAAAAGAGTCATGTACCAAAATATTCATTGCAGCTCTATTTACAATAGCCAGGACATGGAAGCAACCTAAATGTCCATCGACAGATGAAAGGATAAAGAAGTTGTGGCACATGTATACAATGGAATATTACTCAGCCATAAAAAGAAATGAAATGGAGGTATTTGTAATGAGGTGGATGGAGTTGGAGTCTGTCATACAGAGTGAAGTAAGTCAGAAAGAGAAAAACAAATACAGTATGCTAACACATATATACGGAATCTAAGGAAAAAAAAAAAAAAAAGGCCATGAAGAACCTAGTGGCAAGACGGGAATAAAGACACAGACCTACTAGAGAATGGACTTGAGGATATGGGGAGGGGATGGGGTGAGATATGACAGGGTGAGAGAGTGTCATGGACATATATACACTACCAAATGTAAAATAGATAGCTAGTGGGAAGCAGCCACATAGCACAGGGAGATCAGCTCGGTGCTTTGTGACCACCTAGAGGGGTGGGATGGGGAGGGTGGGAGGGAGGGAGATGCAAGAGGGAGGAGATATGGGAACATATTGTATATGTATAACTGATTCACTTTGTTATAAAGCAGAAGCTAATACACCATTGTAAGGCAATTATCCTTCAATAAAGGTGTTTAAAAAAAAACACATTAATCTGGAGGATCCAACATTTCTCTTCTAGCAATTTCAGATAAAGGAAATGCTGGGGAAACCTTTTTAAATAAAATAATACACGATTTTAGGTTATTCCTGAATGATAGTGTTTCCAGATTAAAAGTATTTATCAAATGCCCAGGAGAGTGAATTAAAGGAGACCTACTTAGTGTAAGGACACACTATTCCATAATTCAGAATGTTATAGATAATAGTCAAGAGGGAGAAAATCAGAAACAATAATTACAAATATATATTAGTGAAAATCAAAATGACATTAGCCTTTTTCTCAATAATGCTGAAAAGTAAGAACAATTAGAAAAATCTCATTAAGGAAATGCATTTCAATCTAGAATTCCATTTCTATCCAAACTACCAATCCAGTGTGAGGAGAAAATGATACAAAACGACTAAAACAATTATTCCCTTATACTTCATCTCCAGGGAAACTACTGGAGAATGTCAGACGAACACTGAACTAGGGCTTTATTCTGGGTAACACCACTTCCTGCTCTCTGAAAAGCTTTAGTTTGATGCTTTCTTTTTCTCTATCCAACTATTTCTCATCCTGTACTGATACTTACTGTAAAATGCCTTGACTCCATAGACAAATTTGATTCAGAGACTGTGTCCCCAGGATTGTTCAGTAAAGAAAGTGCTTGGATCAACCATCTGGTGAAATTCTTTACTCTTGGTGGGTGTCAGACTCATATATATTCACAGTGGACATGAATCAGATTAAAAAGAAAAAGTGCCACTTACATAATCCAAGTACCCTTACCGTGATTCCATGATCACTGGAAAGTCTTCAGACAAAAATGTAGTTTTGTCTATGACTTGCAGAAACATGGATATTGCAGTCAGATTTATAATAATATATTTCTTAATAAGTTAATAAAATTGAAGTACTTGTCTGTAAAAATATATGTGAATAAAGATAAACAGTCATGAACCAGTGATAATTTATTCCAACTATTATTTTATTTTCTCAATTTTTACTTAAAATTTTTTCAAATAAATGGTTTAAACTCATTGGATTTACATTTTTATCATCCACTATTCACTAACTCCATAGGGTGTATCAATACATAATACATTAATTTGAGTAGGTTTCTCTTAGAGATCTAAATTAGCTTGTAGAGTCAAATATACCCATTCCTTTTTTAAAGTAAGTTTCAGGGGTACAGCATTAAAAGTCAACATCTGTATACACTACAAAGTAATCACCATCACAAGTCTAGTTACCATCTACCATCATATATTTTACCCCCTTCACCCATTTTGCTCAGTCCCAACCCTCTTTCCTCTGGTGATCACTAATTGGTTCTCTGTATCTATGAATTTGTTTTGTTTGTTCACTTGTTTTGTTTTTGTTTTTTTTTAATTTCACATATGAGTGAAATCATATGGTGTTTTTCTTTCTCTGACTTATTTCATTTGCATATAGCCACAAGATACATCCATGTTATTCAAAATAGCAGAATTTTACTCTTGTTATGGCTGAGTAGTATTCCATTGTATATTTTAACCACATTTTCTTTAACCATTCATCCATAGATGGATGCTTAGGTTTCTTCCATATCTTGGCTATTCTAAATGATGCTGCAATGGACATAAGGGTGCATATATCTTTTCAAATTAGTGTTTTTTTTGTGTTTTTCAGATAAATACCCAGAAGTGAAATAGCTAGGTCATATGGTAGACCTGAATGTAAGACCTGAAATCATAAAATTCCTAGAAGAAAACATAGGTGTTACCTCATTAACATTGGTCTTAGCAATGTTTTGTGGATCTGACTCCAAAGGCAAGGGAAACAAAAGCAAAAATAAGTAAATAGCACTATATCAAACTAAAAAGCTTCTGTACAGCAAAGGAAACCAGTATCAAAATGAAAAGTCAACCTACTGAATGGGAGAAGATATTTCCAAATCATATATTCGATAAAAGGTTAATATCCAAAGTATATAGAGAACTCAAAGTCAACAACAACAACAATAATAAAACAACCCACTTAAAACATGGGCACATGATCTGAATAGACATTTTTTCCAAAGAAAATATACAGATGATCAACAGGCACGTGAAAATATTTTCAATATCACTAATTATTAGGGAAATGCAAATCAAAAGCACAATGAGATATCACCTCACATCCGTTAGAATGGTTATCATCAAAAATAAAAGAAATAACAAATGTTGGTGAGGATGTGAGGAAAAGGGAATGCTGGTACACAGTTGGTGGGAATGTAAATTGGTACAGCCACTATGGAAAACAGTATGGAGTTTCCTCAAAAAATTAAGACTAGAACTACTGGGAGGTGAATCAAGATGGAAGGGTAGTAGTATGTGAAACTCACCTCCTTCCCCAAATATATCAAAAATACATCTACATGTGGAATGATTCTTACAGAATATCTACCGAACACTGGCAGAAGATCTCAGACTTCCGAAAGGGCAAGAAAAATCTCCATGTAACTGAGTAGGACAAAAGAAAAAAAAGAGAGAAAGAAATCGGGACAGGACTGGTGAGCTTGGGAAAGAGCTGTGTAAGAGGAAAGGTTCCCTCGAAGTCCCCTTACCAGCACGGAGGTCAGCCAAGATAGAGGCGAAGCTTCAGAGCCTCAGAGGAGAGTGCAGCAACCAGTTTGTGGCAGCCAGAACAGAGAGAAACCTGCAGAGATGGTCAGTGCCACCGCCCTGTGCTCCCCAGCCTGAGAGGTGTGTCCACTGGAACAGGTTGGGGCTGGGTGCTGAAGCTCGGGCTTTGGAGATCAGACCCAGGGAGAGGACTGGGGTTGCTGGGGGAAACAGCCTGAAGGGGGTAGAGTCTAGTGCAACCACAACGCAGGGTGTATGGGGAGGAAGCCTGGCTGGCCTCAGAGGCCAGGCACCATAGTTTGGAGGGTGTGGAGGGGAGGGGTAGGACCTGCCGCTGCAGCCTTTTTCCCGTGCGCACTCTCGGGCAACAGGACACCACCCACACGAGCTTCTGGAGCAGGTGCTAGCTGCCGCTGTGAACTCCAGGAGCAGCTGCAAGCCACTGCTGCTGCTCTTCTGAGATCCAGGCTGCAGGAGCAGTGGAGAGCCACCCTTGCAGGCTCCAGGAGTGGTCGTGAGCTGCCTCCACCGCTATCACAGGCTCCAGGGGTGCACACGAGCTGCCACTGCCACAGAGAGCCCTGGGAGCGGGCACCAGCTGCCACATCTGCACACCCTCTCTCTACCAAGGGGGTAATGGTCAGTACACACTGAGGAAAGAGGCAGCAGGCATTCATACTAAAAACAGCCCTCGCGACAAAAATATTAAACCTACACATGCTACACAGGGATGCTGCCACATATAACCCTCAAAAACCACAGTAGATAATTGTTTCTCCTGAACTCACAGAGTAAGGGAAATATAAGTAAAATGAAAAAGCAGGGGAACCACCCCCAGTTACAAGACCAGGAGAATTCCCCTGAAAGAACAAACAATGAAACAGACCTCTCCAGTCTAATAGGCACCAGTTTCAAAAAGAAGATAATTAAAATACTGAAGGAATTAAGAAAGGCCATCAACAGAAATGCGTGCCCATTTCAAAAAGATGATAATGAAAACACTGAAGGAATTAAGTAAGGCTATCAATAGAAAGGCAGAGTACTGTAAAAAGGAACTAGAAATTATAAAGAGACAAGACAAATTAGAAAATCCATTTGCCGAGATGAAAGCTGGGCTAAACGCAACGAATAGCAGAATGAATAATGCAGGAGAATGAATAAGTGATCTGGAAGATAGAATAACGGAAATCACCCAATCAGAACAGCAGACAGAAGGTCAAATGAAAAAAAAAAAAAAAAATGGAAGCAATATAAGAGATAAAGCATGCCAATCTATACAACATAGGGATCCCAGAAGGGGAAGAAAGAGAAAAGGGGATCAAAAATGTATTTGAAGAAATTATGGCTGAAAACTTCCCAAAACTAAAGAAGGAAACAGAAATCCAGGTACAGGAAGCACAGAGGGCACCAAATAAGGTGAACCCCAAACAGACCTACACCAAGACATATTATAATAAAAATGGCAAAAGTTAAAGAGGATTCTGAAGGCAGCAAGAGAGAAAGAGTTAATTACAAGGGAACCCCCATAAGAATATCAGCTGATTTCTCCACAGAAACATTACAGGCCAGAAGAGAGTGGCAAGATATATTCAAAATCCTAAAAAGGAAAAACATGCAACCTGGAATATTCTACACAGCAAGACTGTCATTTAGAATAGAAGGAGAGAGAAAGAATTTCTCAGACAAGCAAAAACTAAAAAAATAGAGCAATACTAAAACTATCCTAAAAGAAATATTGAAAGATCTCTAAACAGAAATGAAGCAAGAATCTATAGGAAAGAGAAAATCATAATTGGAAAGTAAATCACTTAAATAAGCCAGTACACAGATTTTTTTAAAAAACCAAAACATTTTTGTGAAAACAATGATAACCACAATGAACAACAAAATGATAAACATGAAGTTGTAAAAGAGGACATCAAAATCATAAAATGTGGGGGAGGAGAGCAAGAAAACAGAGATGATTATTATTATTATTATTAAGAATGTGTTTAAGCCTGTATGACTATCAGTCTAAAGCAAGTAGATATAGGAAGGGGTTAACATACTTGAAAAACAGGGTAACCACAAATCAAAAACATAAGATTCACAAAAAACAAAAAGAAAACACAAGCATAAAATAAAAGGAAATCATCAAACCACAAAATGAAAAACAGGTATAAAGAAGAAACACAGAATCAACTGGAAAATAAGGTTTAAAATGGCAATAAATACATGTCTATCAATAATTACCTTAAATGTCAATAGACTAAATGCTCCAATCAAAAGACACAGAGTGGCGGATTGGATTAAAAAAACAAGAGCCTACCATATGCTGCCTACAGAGACCCACTTTAGGGCAGAAGACACATATAGATTGAAAGTGAGGGGATGTAAAGAGACAATACTCATATCAGACAAAATAGACTTTAAAACAAAAGCCATAAAGAAAAAGGACACTATATAATGATAAAAGGATCAATACAAGAAGATAATTTTACACTTGTCAACATATATGCACCTAATACAGGAGCACCCAAATACATAAAACAAATACTAATAGACAAAAAGGGAGAAATTGACAGGAATACAATAATAGTAGGGGAGTTTAACACCCCACTCACATCAATGGAGAGAGTTTCTAGACAAAAAATCAATAAGGCAATAGATTCTAAATGATAAAATAGAACAGATAGGCTTAATTGATATTTTCAGGATGTTACACCCAAAAAACCAGAATATACATTCAAGTGCACATGGAACAGTATCTAAGATTGACCACATACCAGGGTACAAAACAAGACTCAAATTTAAGAGTATAGCAATTGTCTCAGCAGAGTCAAGATGGCAGCATGGGAAGATGCGGAGTTTGCATTTCCCCACAACTAGGCCACCTGCCGGATGCTGGTGGGGGACCTTGATGCCCAACAGATGGGAAGAACCCCCAAGCGACTGGGTAGGACATGGAGGGACTGAGGGGGGAGGAGAAGTGGAGGACGGACAGGACCAGCATCCCTGAGGGGTGGCTGGGAGGGGGGGTAGGGGTTCCTCTGCCCAATCGGCCCAGGAAGCCAGGCTGGGTCCTAGGCTCTCAGAGGCCCCCTCCAGGCCACGTTGGTCCTAGGCTTGTAGGAGGGAGGGAGGGAGGAGGGGGGAAAGGAGAGTAGAGGTGGATGGTGGGAGGGGAACCCTCTAGGACCCCATGATTGGGGAAGGCACAGAGGGCTTTGCTCCTCCAACTTGGGCCTGGGAAGCCTATTGGGCTGCCAGGTCAGGTCCCCCACCCTCCAAAGCCCCCTCTGGGCCCCATGGGTCCTGGGGGTGTAGGAGGGAGGCTGGGGAAGAACAGGAGAGGCAGGTGGGAGGGGCCCACCAGGATAGGAGGAGCTGGAGAGGAGTAGAAGGCATTTGCCCCTGCCCTCTGAGACCAGAGGCATGCCTGGGCCCCTTCGGTTCCATTGAGACTAAGCCCCACCCCCCACCCCCTCAGGGCCTTTTCCAGTCCTGTGGGTTCAAAGCATAGGCCCCACCCACCACCTAAACCCCGCCCCTGCCTAAGCCCGGCCGCCCACAGCCAAGGCCTTTTCCACCTTTTTTTCTTCCTCTTTTTTACTATTGTGGTTCTGTTTTACCTTCCCATTGTTGTTTCACGTATATTTTTATTTTTATATCCTTTCTAACTTATGTGTTAGTTTCAAAGTCTGATTTTATTTTTTACTCTTTGTTATTGTTCTGCTTTTTTTCTTTTTTTCTTTTTCTTGCCACCTCGTGTGGCTTGTGGGATCTTGGTTCACGAGCCGGGGGTTGGGCCAAAGCTCCTTCAGTGGGAGCTCCAAGTGCGAACCACTGGATTAACAGAGGACCTCAGAACCCAGGGAATATTCATCAGAGTGAGGTCTTCCAGAGGTCCTCATCTAGGCACCAAGACCCAGCTCTACCCTACAGCCTACAGACTCCAGTGATGGAAGCCTCAGGCCAAACAACCAGTAAGACAGGAACAAAATACCACCCATCAAATAAAAAGAAAAAAGAAAAAAAAAGGAGACAGCAGAAAAATATGTCACAGATGAAGGAGCAAGGTAAAAACCTGCAAAACCAAATAAATGAGGAGGAAATAGGCAATCTACCTGAAAAAGAATTCAGAGTAATGATAGTAAAGATGATCCATAATCTCGGAAGTAGAATGGAGGCACGGAATGAGAAAATACAAGAAATGTTTAACAAAGATCTAGAAGAACTTAAGAACAAACAAACAGAGATGAACAACACAATAACTGAAATTTAAAATACACTAGAAGGAATCAATAACAGAATAACTGAGGCAGAAAAATGAATAAGTGAGCTGGAAGACAAAATGGTGGAAATAACTGCTGAGGAGCAGAATAAAGAAAAAAGAATAAAAAGAATTGAAGTCAATCTCAGAGAGACCTCTGGGACAACACTAAACGCACCAACATTTGAATTATGGGGGTCCCAGAAGAAGAAGAGAAAAACAAAGGGTCTGAGAAACAATTTGAAGAGATTAGAGTGGAAAAGTTCCCTAACACGAGAAAGGAAATAGTCACCCAAGTCCAGGAAGTGAAGAGAGTCCCATACAGGGGAAACACACCAAGACACATATTAATCAAACTAACAACGATTAAGTTCAAAGAAAAATATCAAAAGCAGCAAGGGAAAAGCAAAAAATAACCTTATGGGGATTCCTTTGTATGTTATCAGCTGATTTCTCAGCAGAAACTCTGCAGGCCAGAAGGGAATGGCAGGATTTACTTAAAGTGATGAAAGAGAAAAACCTACAACCAAGATTACTTTACAAGCAAGGATCTCATTCAGATTCGATGGAGAAATCAAAAGCCTTTCAGACAAGCAAAAGCTAAGAGAATTCAGTACTACCTAACCAGCTTTACAACAAATGCTAAAGGAACTTCTCTAGGTGGGAAACACAAGAGAAGAAAAAGACCCACAAAAACAAACCCCAAAGAATTAAGAAAATGGTAATAGGAACACACACATCAATAATTACTTTGAATGTCAATGGATTATATGCCCCAACCAAAAGACATAGACTGGCTGAATGGATACAAAAACAAGACCCATATATATGCTGTCTACAAGAGACCCACTTCAGACCTAGGGACACATACAGACTGAAAGTGAGGGGATGGAAAAAGACATTCCATGCAAATTGAAATCAAAAGAAAGGTGGAGTAGCAATACTTGTATCATATAAAATAGACTTTAAAATAAAGAATGTTACAAGAGAAAGGAAGGACACTACATAATGATCAAGGGATCAATCCAAGAAGAAGATATAACAATCATAAATGTTTATCCACCCAACATAGGAGCACCTCAATATATAAGACAAATGCTAACAACCATGAAAGGGGAAATCGACAGTAACACAATAATACTAGGGGACTTTAACACCCCACTTACACCAATGGACAGATCATCGAAACAGAAAGTAAATAAGGAAACATAAGCTTTAAATGATACCATAGACCAGAGAGATTTGATATTTATAGGACATTCCATCTGTAAACAGCACATTACACTTTCTTCTCAAGTGCACATGGAACATTCTCCAGGATAGATCACATCTTGGGTCACAAATCAAGCCTCGGAAAATTTAAGAAAATTGAAATCGTACCAAGCATCTCTTCTGACCACAACGCTATGAGATTGGAAATCAATTACAGGAAAAAAACTGTAAAAAAACACAAATACATGGAGGCTAAACAGTGCACTACTAAATGACCAAGAGATCACTGAAGAAATCAAAGAAGAAATTAAAAAATACATAGAAACAAATGACAATGAAAACACAACATCCCAAAATCTATGGGATGCAGCAAAAGCAGTTCTAAGAGGAAAGTTTATAGCAATTCAATCTCACCTCAAGAAACAAGAAAAATCTCAAATAAACTATCTAACACCACACGTAAGGCAACTAGAGAAAGAAGAACAAAGAAAACCAAAAGTCAGTAGAAGGAAAAAAATCAGAAAGATCAGAGCAGAAATAAATGAAATAGAAACAAAGAAAACAATAGAAAAGATCAATAAAACTAAAAGTTGGTTCCTTCAGAAGATAAACAAAATTGATAAACCCTAAGCCAGACTAATCAAGAAAAAAAGGGAGAGGACGCACATCAATAAAATTAGAAATGAAAAAGGAGAAATCACAACTGACACTGCATAAGTGCAAAGGGTTGTAAGAGACTACTACAAACAACTATAAGCCAATAAAATGGACAACCATGAAGAAATGGACAAAATCTTGGAAAGGTAAAAATTTCCAAGTTTGAACCAGGAAGAATTAGAAAATATAAACAGACCTATCACAAGTAATGAAATTGAAACTGTAACTAAAAATCGTCCAACAAACAAGAGTCCAGGACCAGATGGTTTCACAGGCGGATTCTATCAAACATTTAGAGAAGAGCTAATATTCAGTCCTTCTCAGACTCTTTCAGAAAATTGCAGAAGGAGGAACACTCCCAAATTCATTCTACAAAGCCACCATCACCCTGATACCAAAACCAGAAAAAGATATCACAAAAAAGAAAATTATAGACCAATATCACTGATGAACATAGATTCAAAAATCCTGAACAAATACTAGCAAACAGAATCTAACAACATATTAAAAGAGTCGTATCACAATGATCAAATGGGATTTATCCCAGGGATTCAAGGATTCTTCAGTATACGCAAATCAATCAATGTGATACATCATATTAACAAATTAAGGAATAAAAACCATATGATCATCTCAATAGATGCAGAAAAAGCATTTGACAAAATTCAACACCCATTTATGGTAAAAACTCTTCAGAAAATGGTCATAGAGGGAAACTACATCAACATAATAAAGGCCATATATGACAAACCCACAGCAAACATCATACACAATGGTGAAAAACTGAAAGCATTTCCACTAAGATTAGGAACAAGACAAGGATGTCCACTCTAGCCACTCTTATTCAACATAGTTTTGGAAGTCCTAGCCATGGCAATCAGAGAAGAAAAAGAAATAAAAGGAAGCCAAATTGGAAAAGAAATAAAACTGTCAGTGTTTGCAGATGACATGATACTATAACATAGAAAATCCTAAGGATGCCACCAGGAAACTACTAGAACTAATCAATGAATTTGGTAAGGTTGCAGGATACAAAATCAGTGCACAGAAATCTCTGGCATTCCCATACACTGACAACGAAAAATCAGAAAGAGAAATTAAGCAAACAATCCCATTTACCATCACAACAAAAGGAATAAAAAACTTAGGAATAAACCTACCTAAGGAGGTGAAAGACTTCTACTCAGAAAACTATAAAACACTGATGAAAGAAATCAAAGATGATGTAAACAGATGGAGAGAAATATACCATGTTCTTGGATTGGAAGAGTCAATATTGTGAAAATGACGATACTACCCAAAGCAATCTACAGGTTCCATGCCATCTCTATCAAACTACCAGTGGCATTCTTCACAGAATTCGAACAAAAAATTTTACAATTCGTATGGAAACACAAAAGACCCCAAATAGCCAAAGCCATGTTGAAAAAGAAAAACAGAGCTGGAGGAATCAGGCTCCCTGACTTCAGACTATACTACAAAGCTACAGTAATCAAGACAGTATGGTACTGGCACAAAAACAGAAATATAGATCAATGGAACAGGATAGAAAGCCCAGAGATAAATCCATGCACATATGGTCACCTTATCTTTGACAATGGAGGCAAGAATATACAATGGAGAAAAGACAGCCTCTTCAATAAGTGGCGCCGTGAAAAATGGACAGATACATGTAAAAGAATGAAATTAGGACACACCCTAACACCATACACAAAAACAAACTCAAAATGGAGTTATGACCTAAATGTAAGACTAGACACTATAAAACTCTTAGAGGAAAACATAGGGAAAACACTCTTTGACATAAACCACAGCAAGATCCTTTTTGATCCACCTCCTAGAGAAATGGAAATAAAAACAAAAATAAACAAATGTGATCTAATTAAACTTAAAAGCTTTTGCACAGCAAAGAAAACCATAAACAAGACGAAAAGACAACCCTCAGAATGGGAGAAAATATTTTCAAATGAAACAACGGACAATGGATTAATCTCCAAAATATACAAACAGCTCATGGAGCTCAATATCAAAAGCACAAACAACCCAATTAAAAAAAGGGTGTAAGACCTAAGTAGACATTTCACCAAAGAAGACATACAGATGGCCATGAGGCACATGAAAAGATGATCAACATCACTAATTATTAGAGAAATGCAAATCAAAACTACAATGAGGTATCACCTCACACTGATCAGAATGGCCATCATCAAAAAATCAACAAACAGTAAATGCCTGAGAGGGTTTGATGAAAAGGGAACCCTCCTGCACTGTTGGTGGGAATGTAAATTGATACAGCCACTAAGGAGAACTGTATGGAGGTTCCTTAAAAAGCTAAAAATAGAACTACCATATGACCCAGCAATCCCACTCCTGGGCACATACCCAGAGAAAAACATAACTCAGAAAGAGTCATGTACCACAGTGTTCATCGCAGCACTATTTACAATAGCCAGGACATGGAAGAAACCTTAATGTCCATCAACAGATGAATGGATAAAGAAGATATGGCACATATATACAATGGAATATTATTGAGCCATAAAAAGAAATGATATTATTTGTAGTGAGGTGGATGGACCTAGAGTCTGTCATACAGAGTGAAGTAAGTCAGAAAGAGAAAAATAAATACCATATGATAACGCATATATATGGAATCTAAAAAAAAATGGTACTGATGAACTAGTGGCAGCACCGGAATAAACATGCAGACATAGAGAATGGACTTGAGGACACTGGGTTGGGGAGGGGAAGCTGGGGTGATGTGAGAGTAGCATTGACATACATACACTATCAAATATAAAATAGGTAGTGGGAAGCAGTAGCATAGCACAGAGATATCAGCTCGGTGCTTTGCGATGACTGAGGGGTGGGATAGGGAGGGTGGGAGGGAGGCTCAAGAGCGAGGGGATATGGGGATATATATATGTATAAGGCTGATTCACTCTGTTGTACAACAGAAACTAACATAGCATTGTGAAGCAATTATACTCCAAAAAAGATGTATAAAAAAAATTGTCTCAAGCATCTTTTCTGAACACAACAGCATGAAACTAGAAATCAACCAGAGAAAAAGAAATGAGGAAAAAAAAGATTACATGGAAAGTAAACAACATGCTACTAAAAAACCAATGGGTCAACGTTGAAATCAAAGAGGAAATTTAAAAATACCTTGAGACAAATGACAATGCAAACACAACCATATAAAATCTATAGGATGCAGCGAAAGCAGTTCTTAGAGGGAATTTCATAGTGATACAGGCTTTCCTCTAAAAACAAGAAAAATCTCAAATAAACCACCTAACCTACCACTTAAAAAATTAAACAAAGAAAACATACAAAACCTGAATTCAGCAGAAGGAAGGAAATAATAAATGTCAGAGAGGAAATAAATAGAGATTAAAAAACAGTGTAAAAAATCAATAAAACCTAGAGCTGGTTCTCTGAAAGGGTAAACAAAATTGACAAACTTATGGCCAGGCTCACCAAGAAGAGAAGAGAGCAGACCCAAGTAAACAAAATAAGAAATGAAAAAGCAGACTTAACAACTGATACTGCAGAAATACAAAACACTATATGGGAGTACTATGAACAATTATATGCCAACAAATTTGACAACCTAGAAGAAATGGAAAAGTTTCTAGAAACACACAGCCCACCAAAATTGAATCAGGAAGAAATAGATAATTTGAACAGACCAAGCACTAGAAGTGCAATAGAATCTGTAATAAAACAAACAAAAACAAAACAAAACCAAAAAAACCTCTTTACAAACAAAAGTCCAGGACCACATGGCTTCACAGGCGAATTCTACCAAACATACAAAGAAGAAATTTTACTGACCCTTTTCAAACTCTTCCAAAAGATTGAAGAGGAGGGAACACTCCCAAAGACATTCTATGAGGCCACCATCAGCCTGGTACCAAAACCAGAGAAAGATACCACCAAAAAAGAAAATTACAGGCCAATATAGATATAGATGCAAAAATTCTCAAAAAAATATTAGCAAACCGAATCTTACAACACATAAAAAATATCTTACACCACGACCAAGTTTGATTCATCCCAAGTTCACAAGGATGGTTCAACATAAGCAAATCAATGTGACATACCATATCAACAAAAGACAAAAACCACATGACCATCTCAATATATGCAAAAACAGCATTTGACAAAATCCAATACCCATTCATGATAAAAACTCTTACCAAAGTGGGTATGGAGGAAACATATCTCAACATAATAAAAGCTATTTATGACAAATACACAGCCAATGTAATAATAGTGAAAAGCTGAAAGCCTTCCCACTAAAATCTGGAACAAGAAAGAATGGCCACTCTCACCTCTTCTATTCAACATAGTATTGGAAGTCCTAGCCACAGCAGTCAGACAGGAAAAAGAAATAAAAGGTATCCAAATTGGAAGGGAAGAGGTAAAATTGTCATTATGCAGATGACACGATACTATATACAGAAAACCCTAAGGACTCCACACAAAAACGACTAGAACTGATAAACAAATTCAGCAAGGTAGCAGGATACAAGATTAAAATACAGAATTTGGTTGCATTTCTTTACATTAACAATGAAATATTAGAAAGAGAAAGTTAAAAAAAAAAAAAAAAAAAAAAAAAAACCTTTTAAAATCTCACCTCCCAAAATAAAATACTTAGGAATAAACCTGACCAAGGAAATGAAAGACTTATACATGGAGAACTATAAAACATTAATAAAGGAAATTGAAGGTGATTCAAAGAAATGGAAAGGTATCCCATGCTCTTGGATTGGAAGAATTAATACTGTTAAAATGGCCATACTACCCAAAGCAATCTACAGGTTTAATGTGATCCCTATCAAACTTCCTATGACATTTTTCACAGAACTAGAACAAATAATCCTAAAATGTATATGGATCCATAAAAGACCCAGAGTTGCCAAAGAAATCCTGAGGAAAAAAGAACAAAGCAGGAGGCATAACCCTCCCAGACTTCAGAAAATACTACAAAGCTACAATAATCAAACCAGCATGGTATTGGCACAAACACAGATATATGGATCAATGGAAGAGAATAGAGAGCCCAGAAATCAACCCACGCACCTATGGTCAATTAATCTTCAACAAAGGATGCAAGAATATACAATGGGAAAAAGACAGTCTCTTCAGCAAGGGGTGTTGAGAAAGTTGGATAGCTGCATGTAAATCATTGAAGCTAGAACACACCCTCTCACCATACACAAAAATAAACTCAAAATATTTTAAAGACTTAAACATAAGACATGACACCATAAAACTTGTATAAGAGAGCATAGACAAAACATTCTCTGACATAAATCATAGCAGTGTTTTCTTAGGTCAGTCTCCCAAGGCAATAGAAATAAAAACAGAAATAAACAAATGGGACCTAATCAAACTTACAAGATTTTGCACAGCAAAGGAAACCATAAAAAAAACAAAAAGACAACCTACAGAATGGGAGAAAATATTTGCAAATGATGCAACCAGGAAGGGCTTAATTTCCAAAATATACAAACAGGTCATACAACTCAACAACAACAGAAAACCAAATAACCCAATCGAAAAATGGGCAGAAGACCTAAATATATATTTCTCCAAAGAAGATATACAGATGGCCAATAGGTACATGAAAAGATGCTCAACATGTCTAATTATTAGAGAAATGCAAATCAAAACTACAATGAGGTACCACCTTACACTGGTCAGAACGGCCATCATCAAAAAGTCTAGAAACAATAAATGTTGGTGAGGGTGTGGATAAAAGAGAACCCTCCGGCACTATTAGGGAGAATGTAATCTAGTGCAGCCACTGTGGAAAACAGTATGGAGATTCCTCAGAAAATTAAAAATCGAATTACCATATGATCTAGCAATCCCATTCTTGGGCATACATCCAGACAAAACTATAACTGAAAAAGATACATGCACCCCTATGTTCATAGCAGCATTATTCACGATAGCCAAGACATGGAAGCAACCTAAATGTCTATCAACAGATGAATGGATAAAGAAGATGTTGTGGGCTTCCCTGGTGGTGCAGTGGTTGGGAATCCGCCTGCCAATGCAGGGGACACGGGTTCGATCCCTGGTCCGGGAGGATCCCACATGCCGTGGAGCAGCTAAGCCCGTGCATCACAACTGCTGAGCCTGCACTCTGGAGCCCACAAGCCACAACTACTGAAGCCTGTGCACTTAGAGCCCGTGCACTTAGAGCCCATGCTCCGCAACAGGAGAAGCCACCGCAATGAGAAGCCTGTGCACCGTAACAAAGAGTAGCCCCCGCTAGCCACAGCTAAAGAAAGCCTGCGCACAGCAACTGAAGCAGCAAAAAAAAAAAAAGATGTTGTACATATATACAATGGAATACTACTCAGCCATAAAAAATAATGAAATAATGCCACTGGCAACAACATTGATGCAACTAGAGATTATCATACTAAGTGAAGTAAGTCAGAAAGAGAAAGACAAATACCATATGATACCACTTATATGTAGAATCTAAAGTATGACACAAATGAACCTGTCTATAAAACAGAAACAGACTTATGGACACAGAGAACAGACTGGTGGTTGCCAAGGGGGAGGGGGTTAGGGGAGGATGGAGTGGAAGGTTGGGGTTAGCAGATGTAAGTTATTATATATAGAAGGAATAAGCAACAAGGTCCTACTGTATAGCACAGGGAACTATATTCAGTATCCTGTGATAAACCATAATGGAATATTAAAAGAAAATGTATATATATATGTATAACTAAATCACTTTGCTGTACAGCAGAAATTAATATGACATTGTAAATCAACTATACTTCAATAAACAAAAGAGTAGAACTACCTCTTCTTTTCAAACAATTTATATACAATGAAGTTTGATATGCACAACAGGCCAAACGTTATCTAGTGTTTTGTTTTTACTATCTAAATTTGATCCTACCAGCAGCAACCCTCACTGTAGTTCTGACTTTCTGAGCCTCTTAACTTACACGGGTTCTTTCCAAAGCCTGAGAAGGGGCCCTAACACTGTGTTATATAATTACACATTTTGTTAAATTTTGCAAAAGATATTTTATGACTGAAATTATATGGTATTTGTACTTTCTCTGTATGACTTATTTCACTTAGCATAATACCCTCAAGGTCTATCCATGTTTTCACAAATGGCAAGATTTCATCTTTTTTTATGGCTGAGTAGTATTCCATTGTATATGTTACCTTCATAAAAAATAAATCTAAAATTAAAAAAAGAAAGATATTTTAATTGCCATCTGATAAGATTATTCTTTTTTTCTAACATGAATTTTCATCCATCAAAGCTAACCTGTGTGTCTGGTGGCAACAGAGTGAACTGGACATCCTAGTGACCCAGATAAGAGTAAGCTGAGTTGGGGATACATTTAGTTTGCAGGAACTTCCTTATACAGATAAGTTGTTAGTTAACTATTCTGACATAGAAGTGGTTTCCAGATATACTCTTCCTGCCCGCTGTACCAATTTATGCAGCATTGTGACAGGAAGACTATGGCACAGACACTGGGCTGAGGAGGTAGCCAGGAGGAAGTGTGAAAAGTTGGAGGGTGGTTTGTGGAAAATTATTCCAAATCTTATAGACCATATAAACACTTGATAATTCTTCCTGTATTTGACAATACCAATAATTTGAATATTACCAAGAGAAAATTATGAATTAAAAAGAAAACTAATTCATTGATAATAAAAAAAATTGATAAACCATTTCAGAAGACTGAATTGCCTATTTTCCATATAAAACATCACAAAATCTTGATTATGCTATGAAATAGTAAAAATAAAATTAGGAGTATGGGATAAATAAGTTAAAAAGAAGAAATAATAAAAATATATGAAACTAAACACTGAAGGAGAAATACTAGAGGTAAGTGAGGCAGTTAATTTTTTTTAACTGTATTATCTTTCTGAGGTGTTGTGATGAAGTATTTATCAGATTTTCAAAATTTATAATTTGATGAGTTCTTTTCTCATTATAAATACACATATTTTGTACTTAATTCTTTTTTTTTAAAATTAATTAATTAATTAATTTTTAGCTGTGTTGGGTCTTCATTTCTGTGTGAGGGCTTTCTCTAGTTGCGGCGAGCGGGGGCCACTCCTCATCGCAATGCGCAGGCCTCTCACTATCGCAGCCTCTCTTGTTGCAGAGCACAAGCTCCAGATGCGCAGGCTCAGTAGTTGTGGTTCACGGGCCCAGTTGCTCTGCGGCATGTGAGATCTTCCCAGACCAAGCCTCGAACCCGTGTCCCCTGCATTGGCAGGCAGATTCTCAACCACTGCGCCACCAGGGAGGCCCTTAATTCTTAATTTATAGTTTTGTGTTCTTTTTCTCAAAAGAGGCCTCCAAATTTCTATAAGCTTAAGTCTCAGAAGATCTGGGCTCACCTCTGCCTACAAGTATAATTGTTATTATTATTACTATTATTATGTCTAGTTTAAGGATGAGAAGACTGAAGTCTTGGAGCTACAGTGTAATTTCTCCCTCTTCACAGAGCAAGTGGTAGGACTAGGACTCAAACCAAGGTCTGTCTGAATACATGGTCTATCTCAATGTTTAAAAAATGATGTCTCTCAAAATATTTGTGAGCCAATCACACTAGGTCACACCAAGAATTTTTCTTCCCACCCCTTGATTTCTCCAATATTATGCAGTACGATTTAGCCCAGTTAACTATACCAGTGAACTAGGTACACAAAAATAAACAAAATTTCATTAAGCCTTGTTTTCTAGGAGTGGGCATTCTTGTCAGGGAGAGAGAGAGATGAGGAGAGACAAGGATATTACTACATAACATAGTAAGTATCTGATATTCACAAGTTGCACTTGGAGAACCTTGGAAGTACACTTGATTCAATCTGAGTGAAGATTATGACGGGGTGGAGCTGGGTTAAGTAAAAGAGTCACACAATATGTGACACCTGGACGGAATTTTAAAAGACAAATAGGATGAAGCCAGGTTAAGAAGAAAGGGTGATGGTACTACAGGCAGGGCTGTGTCATGTTTAAGGGCACAGAGGTATGATACAGCACATTGTACTTGAAGAGCTGTGTGTGAAATCGTGTACAAGCCTGTGTCCTTGTCTTTTGAAGTAAAAGGTTTTCCCTTTAGCCTCCCAGGCCTCCCCTCATTCTCAAAAGGCCGACTCAAGAGTTAATGTTTAGGGCATGTGAAAATGTAGAAACAAAGAATAGCTGTTGGGCTGCGGAGCTGGTCACAATTTAGACTATATAACTGCCACATGGCAGAATCACCTAACTCGCAGTTTCCTGAAAGATATAAAGGCCTGACACCCATTCCTAAGTTGTTTTTATAGGAAGCCGACCCCCACCAGATGAAAACTGCTGACTAAAAGCACACAGACCCTAGACTGGTTGAAACCAGGAGGTTGATGATGCTTGAAACTTCACCTTGATGCCAACAAATCTGAGAATTGTGCGTGAACTGATCATGCACCCTGCAGCCCCCTCCCTCTTTCAAACATCTTCCCTGAAAGCCATTGGGGAGTTTGGGTGTTTTGAGCGTGAGCTACTTGTTCTTCTTGCTTGGCGCCCTGCAATAAGTGCTGTACTTTCCTTCACCACAACCCGCTGTCAGTTGATTGGCTACAATGCATGCGAGCAAGCCAATGCAAGTTCAGTTCGGTAACTTATGTAGTTTCACATTGCTGGAGCATAATATTTGAAAGCCAGCAATTGGAGAAAATTATACTAGAAAAGTGCCAGAGTTTTATATACGTTGCTAAGAAGGTTGAATTTTGTCTTATAATTAAAATTAATCTGGAGTTTAAAAAATATTTAAAGCAGAAGGATGATTTACTTTGCATTGTGATTAGCTCCAACATGGTGGCATAGGTGTTCAAGATGAATTTGAGATGAACAGAAGACCCAGTCCAGTGAGGAGGGTGTGGCAGCAATCCAGGTGAGAATAAGAAGGTCTGAACTAAGGGAAATGAAGACTGATAAAAGAGGATGGATTTGACAGCAACTAAATGTGATGGTCAGTTGAGAACTATTTAAGACACCACAATGTCTCCTGTGGCTTGATGAATCATTGTATGATGATGCCAACATTTAAGGCAGAAAAATAGGAGGAAAAACAAAAAGGAAAGAGAAATTGATGTTTCATTTTGGACTTCTTAAATGTGAAGTGACTTTGAGATAACCTATTAGAAATGTTAAGCAGACATCTCAAGATGACCTTTGGATATAGTTAAAGGTTTGAGATTCATTAGTATTTTGGTAGCAGCTTAAACCATGATTACAGATGGATTCACCAAAGCAGCACATAAAGAGAAAACAACCTCTGAAAAAATAGGCCAGTCTTTTTAATTATGGTTTTCTCTGGGTATATGCCCAGTAGTAGGATGGCTGGGTCATACGGTAATTCTATTTTTAGCTTTTTAAGGAATCTCCATATTGTTCTCCATTGTGGCTGTATCCATTTATATTCCCACCAACAGATCAAGAGGGTTCCCTTTTCTCCACACCCTCTCCAGCATTTGTTGTTTGTAGATTTTCTGATGATGCCCATTCTAACTGGTGTGAGGTGATACCTCATTGTAGTTTTGATTTGCATTTCTCTATAATTAGTGATGTTGAGCATCTTTTCATGTGCCTCTTGGCCATCTGTATGTCTTCTTTGGAGAAATGTCTATTTAGGTCTTCTGCCCATTTTTGGATTGGGTTGATTTTTTGATATTGAGCTGCATGAGCTCTTTACATATTTTGGAGATTATTAAACAAATCAATCAAGGCTTTACTTGAATAGTCTAACTTGGGGTCATCGGGAGGGAAATAACGAAGATAAGAGCTACTTCCTTGCCCCATAAAGAACAAATATTTGATTTTGACTTCTGCCTCTTCAGTGTTTTATATATTTTGTATAGAACCTACTCAAATTTTTTTTTCAAAACTGAAGCTACAGGATTTCTTTATTTATAATTTAACTGAGTTTGTCCCATTAGATATTAAAATCGACTGTGCCTCTTTCTCCTCACGCCTCTTTATTTCCCCATCCCATGTGTTTTGACCTTGAGTTCACTTTTAAAGATAGTCCTGCTAGAGATTCATAGTGCATCAAAAAAATAGGTTAAAAGTTTTAATAGCAATCTCTTCATCTACATTATTCTACCAAGTTAAATGAAAAAATAAAATTTTGATGTTCATAGTAGGAAAGATAATAGTTTTATCTTCCAGTGGTCTCCTGCAGAACATGCTTAAATGAATGCATTTGTAATACGGAGCACAACTTCATCTGTGTTCTGCATAACTGCATCCTGGCTGTAGATGATTTCAATGTGGGATGTGAGAAGGAATTTTGAAATGTGCAGCCTGTTCCCTGCAGATAAGTTTATGTGTCCTCCTTTCATCATGAAAAGAAGTTAAGATAATAGTTACCCTATAAACAAATGCAAAATTTCAAATCTACTCCTGATTCTAATGGCTTTCAGTCCGGGTTCAGGATTATCACAATGCACTGTGTGAATCTGCACTGCATTAAGCTCAGGCAAATTTCTCAAAATGTTTTAAGGATGATTTGTAACTTGTAGTACATTTTCGAATGTTTTTATGATTTGGACATATGCACATTAATACTTAAATAGTTGATGTCACTATAGATGCGGCTCCACAGAGCTGTCAAAATAATCAAGGTCAAAATATTCAATTTGAGAAGGTACCCAAAATACTTTACCATCCAAGAGCTCTCATGACCAAAATAGTTATGTAGTTTTCTTTAACAGTAATGTAGAATGTGTATGTGTATGTGTGTGTGTGTGTGTGTGTGTGTGTGTGTGTGAGATGGAGGGGGCGGGGAGGGGATAATAATAGGTGAAAAGCCCAGAACTGAGAGTCAGTTCCACCATCCCTATACCCTAACCAGTCCCACTTATGCATTCACCTATTTCTATTCTTACTCATATGCCCTAAGACAGTCATGCCCTGAGAAAACTTCTTTCCTAAAAGACAGAGTAAAGGAGAAGTTGTTATTGGGGCACAGTGTTGTCTTGATATGGTAGTCCCTGTGACCCTGGTACCATGATTAATTTCCCCTTTAGATTACTTTCTTCTTGTTACTGTTGCTGAACACCTGCTTAAATATTTGATCTTTGAGGTTCTGACTTCCTGAGACCTGGCCCTGCTATATACTCTTGTTCGGCCCTTAGTTTCCAAGTGGGAACAGGACAAGTCAGAATGACCCCTTACTCCCTTAATGTTTGTTCTGCTGTTGGCCTTTGGCATACACTGACCCCCCAAATTTAGACCTCCTGGATCCTAAGATCTACAGACTTTAAGCAAGTCTTTCCCTTGAATGTAAAGAGTAATGGACCCTTCTGTTTGGTAGCAGTCATTCCAAACAAATTCAGAGATTTCTTCCACAGCATTCCTAGCTATGGTCACATTATATCTACTTTAGCACATCAGGTGATTAAGAGTTCATGATATTTTAAGGCAATTCATTCCTATTTTGAACAGTGCCTCCTTAATATAACAAGTTAATGATTGGATTTATCTAGATGGGCCAGTTATGTTAAATAGCTACATTCTATGTCTATTCATCCATAGTCATAGTACATGAGTTCCATCTGTACTTAGACTTCTTGTAAGTTGATGTTCTGGGAATTTTGATGGATTCCAGCTTTTAGAAAAAAGTGAAGACACTAAGGGGAAAAGATGACTAGAAGTTGGAAGGTGGTCAGGAGAGGTAAGCAAAGGTGCAGGACCTTAAGTTCAGAGGGCCTGGTGGTAGAGACAGTGTGAGCCTATAGTTGAACCACCCAGACATAGCTCTGTGGCACTGCCCACACCCCCCTGGACAGAGAGAGCTGTATGATAAAACCAAAAGATCTTTGTCACCATAGAGCCACACAACTATAATGAGGACTCATTTCCCAAAGACCAGGCTTACAAAAGTGATACTATGTCCTGAGCTGGCCAGAGAAATGATATATTTTGTATCAAGGGTAATCCAACACCACTACACGGGCAGCTCAAGTGTAATATCTGCCACACAGCTTATTTGGTTTTGTGTGTGTGTGTGTGTGTGTGTGTGTGTTTAATTAAAATGGCAGGCCTGCATAAGTAGATGTTTCAGTAATGTCAGCCATCAAGGCATGTCCTTGCTTCTGAACCAAGAAGAACAGAACAGCCCAGTTGTCTGATAGATGGAGCATTAATGTGAGATTGTCAGCGGTAGAAATCAGACAAGACAGCTAGCAAGGCCAGGACAGAGAGTGGAGCAACTTGCAGATGTGAATTCTTGCCTATCATACCTCTAACACTTAGAATCCAAGATCAAAGGAGAAGGGCTGAGGTCCTAGCTCAGGGAGATATGAGTTATTTATCCAGCAGACTTATGTACCAATTGTGTGTACACACACACACATTTTTTTCATACCACATCACTCTTCTGCTCGAAATCTTGCAACAATTCCCATTTCATTCAAACTAAAAGCCAACATTCTTTGGATATCCTACATGAACTGATTCTAATTACCTCTTTGCCTTCGTTCTATCTGCTTCTCCCTCACTGATTCTGATTTCCAACCCTCCTCCAAGTCTTTTCTCAACTGCTCCCTCCTCATTGAAGCCTATCCTGACTCCCTTCTTTAAAACTGCTTTCACTCTACTCCCAGCCCTCCAAATTCCCCCCTTATCTTGTTTTACTTTTTTTTTTTTTTTTTTACTATTGTACTTACCACCTTCTAAAATAGTTTACTGTTGGTTCTCTGACTCCTCCTAGATTGTTAACCCCAAGATTTTATTGATGTATCCTATGGACCTAGAACATTATCTGACCAGCCTTTTGTGTTCAAAAAAGCATTTGTTGAATAAGTGTATGAAGTAGAGCTAATGTTAAATTATTTGCCTTTTTTGGTGGCCACATGGGATGTCACATATTTTATTAAAGTCCTTAAGGGGTGAGAGGAGCTGCAAACACTGCGCAAGCAGCTTCAGCTGTGGTAGTGGTAGCCCTTAAAACAGAGAGTCCAGGGCTTCCCTGGTGGCGCAGTGGTTGAGAGTCTGCCTGCCAATGCAGGGGACATGGGTTCGAGCCCTGGTCTGGGAGGATCCCACATGCCGCGGAGCGACTAGGCCCATGAGCCACAACTACTGAGCCTGCGCGTCTGGAGCCTGTGCTCCGCAACAAGAAAGGCCGCGATAGTGAGAGGCCCGCCCACCTCAATGAGGAGTGGCCCCCGCTTGCCGCAACTGGAGAAAGCCCTCGCACAGAAACGAAGACCCAACACAGAAAATAAATAAATAAAATAATGATTTTAAAAATTGCAAATTTAAAAACAAAAAACAAAAAAACCCAGAGAGTCCAGAAATTCCAGGAATAGTGAGTGATTGGCTCCAGGCAGCAGCAGATCTGGAAAGCAAAAGTGCTTTAGGAAGAAAAAAGTTAGTCAAGAGAGTCTGAAGGTGGGGAAACAGAGTTTGTTCAATTCACATGCAGCAAAATTTACTTATCTATTGTGTTTACTGTTTATCTCACCGCATAAGAATAAAAGCTCTATAAAGACAGGAATTGTTGCTTATATTGTTCACTAACATATTCCAGCACTAAGAACTCTGTGTATTTCAGAGATGGAGCTCAATACATGTTTGTTAAATTAAGGCAAACACTGCTTCACTAATGGAAATTATATTTTTGAAATATTTTTTGCTCACATCTGTGAATATTGTAACTAAAAGATATGATCTCATCAAGTTAATGTCTTGTGTTAAAGAGAGGAGAAGTTGTTCTCTTCTGTTTTAATATAAATGGCTTTTTTAGAGAGACCAGATAAATGAGCAAAATTAGAAGATGTTTAAATACTGGATCTACCCAAAGTAGAATAATTTAGCAAAAATGCTAAGTACAAGAACAAAGATCTTCATCTTTTTTCCTTTAAATTACTGAAACTGTTACACATGAAAAAGGAGAAAAGAAAAAAAAGAATTCTATCCAAGCCCCCAGAAGAGAAATTATGAATAATTAATGTAGCCAAAAAGATACCACCAAGACTCTGCGTGCTAGTGCCACAATGATTCACCACAGCACATGAAAGTTTTATTTGTTCATCTCAAGAAACTCAGGGAAAAAATGCTTTTGGCTGTCAAATGTTAAGCTGTTAAAAAAAAATCTGAATAGAGGCACTATAGATCACCCTTTAATTTATTATCATTTTAGGGGAAGTGAGCACATGCACAAAGATTAGTCAAGAAGAGAAACCTCCCACTGGGAGGGACAAATGGTAGAATGGTAGGACCTTGAGCTCACCTCCTCTCACAAGCACATCAAAATCACAACTAACTGTTGAACAGCCATCAGTAAAAAAGACTGGAACCTACCAAAAAAAGTACATCCAAAGACAGAAAGAAGAAACCACAACAAGATGGTGGGGGTAGTGTACTCATGATACAATGAAATCCCATACCACCTGGGTGGGTGACCCACAACTAGGGAACAATTGTATCACAGAAGTTCTCCCACAGGAGTGAGAGTTTTTAGCCCCACATCAGGCTCCCCAGCCTAGAGGCCTGGCATCAGGAGGAGGAGCCCCCAGAGTATTTGGTTTTGAAGGCCAGCAGAGCTTGATTGCAGGAGCGCCACAGGACTGGGGGAAACAGAGACTCCACTCTTGGAGGGTGCACACAAGGTTTCACATGCACCGGGACCTAGGGCAAAAGTGGTGACTAGGAGCCTGGGCCAGACCTACCTGCTGGTCTTGGAGGGTCTCCTGGGGAAGTGGGGGGGGGGGGTGGCTGTAGCTCACCCTGGGGACATGGACATCAGCGGTGCTGGCAGAGGTATCAGAGAATGTCATCTACATGTACTCTTATTGAAGGTAGACATCTTGCCTGGGTCATAAGCACTCAAGACCTGGCCCCACCCAATAGCCTGTAGGCTCCAGTGCCGGGACACCTCAGGCCAAACAAGCAGTAGAATGGGAACACAGCCCCACCCATCAGCAGACAGGCTGCCTAAGGACTTCCTGAGTCCATAGTCACCTCTAGACATGTCCCTTAACACGGCCCTGCCCACAAGAGGGCCAAGACCCAGCTCCACTCATCAATGGGCCGGCACCGGAAGCAAGACAACTACAATCCTGCAGCCTGTGGAACTGAGTCCATAAACTAAGTCAGAACCTACTCTGGGAACAGGGGAACAGCTGGACTCTGGCCCTTGGATGATGGGAGGAGAAAAAGAAAAGGCCACAACTAGAAACAAGAAAATTACGAAATGGGAAAGCTCACCGGTAAAGGCAAACATAAAGGTAGGAAATTATCCACACACAAATATGATATTAAAACCAGTAATCATGAGAGGAGGAGAGTACAGATGCCGGATATTTAAAATGCATTTGAAATTAAGAGATCAGCAACTTAAAACAATCACATTATTTGTATATATATATATAGAGAGAGAGAGAGAGAGAGAGACTGCTATGCCAAAAGCTCATGGTAACCACAAACCAAAAATCTATAATACACAGGCTCACAAAAAAGAAAAATGAATCCAAACACAACTCTAAAGACAGCCATCAGATCACAAGAGAAGAGAATAAAAGAGGAAATAAAAAAGTCCTCCAGGGCTTCCCTGGTGGCACAGTGGTTGAGAATCTGCCTGCCAATGCAGGGGACACGGGTTCAAGACCTGATCTGGGAAGATCCCACATGCCGCAGAGCAACTAGGCCCGTGAGCCACACCTACTGAGCCTGTGCGTCTGGAGCCTGTGCTCCGCAACAGGAGAGGCCGCAATAGTGAGAGGCCCGCGCTGCGATGAAGAGTGGCCCCCGCTTGCCGCAACTAGAGAAAGCCCTCGCACAGAAACGAAGACCCAACACAGCCATAAATAAATAAAATAAAAAAAAAAAGAAGAAGTCCTCCAATATACTTAGCTAAGCACTTGTGCTTTGAGCATGCCTGCTCCCTTCTGCTCCAATCCTGAGCAAGGTACTACACTAGCTACCCAACCCTTCAACCAATCAGGTTAGAATTCAAAGAACCTGGAGCAGCCCTGAGGCCCACAGGCTCACATAAGAATATGATTCCCTCTATTAAGCATAATAGTAACTACCACTTAATTAAGCATTTGCTATTTGAGTCCTCTATGAGACCCTGGACGTGCATTTTCATTTGCCTAGGAAGACCATCTGAGGATCAAGTTACTCAAGGTCACACAAACCCCGCTTGGATTCTAGAACCCATGTTCTTTCTATGGCACGGCTTATGAATAAGGGCCTGTCCACCTGGGTCTCCAGGTTAATATGGCAGTTTCCTCCCTTTGGGGCTGTAACCCTATCCTGAAGGCAGGCAGTCTTGACTGAAGCTCTGACACTCCATATATCTCTTATAAGCCCCCTCCCTGCAATGGCTGGATCTGACTTGTGGACTCGGTCACTGGCTGGAGACCTGCTGCTTCAGGGATGGGTTTCTAGTAAAAAGGTCATTCACTGGCCACTGTCCAGACCAGTACTGCTGGCCCCACCCACCACAGAAGCTCTGGGGTGGAGTTAGTTCACTCAGGCTGATCTACCTTCAACACCTTCTCCATATTAAATGCTGATGAGAGATGTTTGGAGGGTCACCTACTGTGGGCCAGCATTACATTACGCTCCTAAAATATATTGCTGAACTTGAGTGGCATTCATCCACCCTGGAACTTCAGGCTGCCTGTCATCCAAACCACATCAGATCATGGCCCAAAGCATGAAGAAATATTCCTTTGGTATGCTGACACAGTTGAAAAGGCTTTGTGCAAAAGATATAACAAAAAAACAAACATGAGATGTACACAGAGAGACTTTTAGTTCCTGCAGAATTATGGGTTGTTGGTCAAAGTTCACATTGTCAGCAGGAAACTCACCCAACACAGTTTTGTAAAATCACAACAGGGTGATTAGGAAGTTGGAAAAAGTAGTGATTGGTAAAGTTGAGGGTCACAGTTAGTCTCAGGTGGGAGCAGTTCATCCTACAGGTGCTACACCATACATCGGTTCTTTACAATGTGCATGAAAATCACCTGGGGCTCTTGTTACAACATGGATTCTAACTCAGTCCATCTGAGGTGGGGCCTGAGGCTCTGCATTTCTCACAAGCTCCCCTAACATGCTGAAAGCCTGGTCCTCAGACTACATTTTGCTTAGCAAGCCCACAGACCTCCTTGACACAGGTTTAAAAAGGAAATAATATAGTTGACTTACTTGGACCTAAGTTATGCATGTAGCTGGCATTAAAACCTTCCAGCCAAGGTGCCTGATCCTTACCAGAAGCGTAAGCATTCATAGAGGAAAAGGACTAAGCCAGAAAGAAGACTCAGAGCGTGAGGGAGATGGAGCCTGGGGTTGAGGGGTCTAGAAACACATATAAAAATCAAGAGAGGGAAACAATGGGCAGTAGTCATAGAAATAGCAACAATGTTGTTCAACTGAGTAAATAACCCATGTTTGAAAGGCAGAGAAGGTAGCCTGGGGTATTTCAAGTCAGGCCTGGGAATGCCAGACCCAGAACTCTAGACTCACTAGCACAGAAAAGGCGAACTTCAAAGTCTTAACAACAAGTAACGGAAAGCAGTGCAGGCAAACCAACAGCACCTAGGTGAGCACAGGGTCACAAATGTCCAGAAGGCAACCAGGTAGATTCCCAGATGCGGGAAGTGAACTTACCTGCTCATCTTCAGCTTCCAGAAGGAACTGAGCAAGGGAAATCAAAGTGTCCTAGCCCTAGAGGAAAGAGCGCGTCCTCCAAGGAATCCAGGAAGGGATGAAGTACGGAGGCTGGAAAACTCAGCAAAGGCTCAGCTCTGCTACCCACGTCAAATCCGCCGTAAAGTTACGTCGTAGGGAACCAATGAAAGGCCTGTATTCCTTCCTGCCTGCGTGGGGCAGAATCAACACGTGTGAGTTAAGTGGCTCTAGCTGTGAAAACTGGCGAACAGCGTGAGGCAGGAAGCACGCTGAGTCTCAAAGTGAGGTCCCAGAACAGCAATATCAGCATCACCTGGGAACTTGTTAGGAAATGTAAATTCTCAGCCCCGCTCCAATCCTACCAGTCAGAGACTGCGGGGGTGGTGCCCTGCAGCCTGGGCTCCAACAAGCCCTCCAGGTGATTCTGATGCACACTCACTGCAGTAGAGTCTATTGAAAGCACGGTGGCGAGACAAGGCCAGGTGTGGCAAAGGACAATCATTATAAGTAGGCTTGATAATGGTGCTTTTAAAGAGCTAGTGACGACTAAAGCCTGTTTACAGGGAGAAGAAAACCCAGGAGAGAAAATGTAAAATAGTAATTAATAAAACATGCTCAGTGATCAACAACAAAAATAACAGTGGATGAATGTAAATTGTAGTTAAAAAATACAAGTGAAAATTTAATAACAGGCATTAACAATCTTCATCTCTTAAGCTTTTTATTTCCCAACCACATATATGTGTCTACTGGTAAGGACACCATTAGGAATTTTCAATAATCCATATGTCTCTTTCAAATGTATTTCTCCAGCATGGTAAGGGAGACCACCTTAGGTAGGTAGCTCTTTGGGCAGGGTAGCCATGTAATATAAGTATATTTAACAAAGTATCCAGAAAAATTGCTAAAGATCCTGAGCCCAAAACATGTGACTTCAGAAAGTCACATAGTACAATAAAAATGGAGATAGCAATGTGAAAAAAAGAAAAGAAAAAAAAAAAAAAGAAGAAGAAGAAGAGACAACTCCCAAAGGTTTAGTTCCACTCAAGGAAGCCTGGGAAAGATGCTGCATCAAAACATTAAAATGACTCTGGTGCTCACAGTTGTAGGGTCATATCAGCTTAAGGTTGAAATTCTCAAGAGATTGGTAAGATGTGGGATGAAATGAAAGAAAAAAGTGCAGTCTTGGTATTAAGTAGAGCTATAAAATAAGAAAATAATTACAAACAATCATAAGTGGTAATTCTTTCACGGACTCATCTATATATTGGCTATATGACTAAGAGGCTGGAGTCTTCTAAAGAAATTGGCACTCTTAGGTATGGGCAAGAGCAAGATACAATGGAGACACTATGGTGGGAATAAGAAGATGCACAAGGGCAAATGGATTGATAATGATCAGCTGTAATATAGTTAAATAGTTAATACAGTAAGCACTATGCTGAAGAAGACTTTTGGACATCATTTCTACTTATGTTTTTGTTTGTTTTTAATTTTTATTTTATATTGGAGTATAGTTGATTAACAATGTTGTGTCTATTTATGTTTTTGTTTGTTTTTAATTTTTATTTTATATTGGAGTATAGTTGATCAACAATGTTGTGTCTACTTATGTTTTGTGAAATAAAAGTAAAGGCTCACTCTTCACCCACCCAAGCACACCACACAAATACACACAGACATGTGCACTCATCTCACTTCTAAAATTAATCTATATTATCCCAAAAGGCTTCTCCAAATTAAATCACAACATATTTGAGGTATCACTCAGTGTGGAGAAGTGGAAGGAGAGATTGAGGAAGGGAGATCTCTTCTCCCTAAAGGTCATGTGGGATGTGAATATCTGGAGCCACACAGAATATCATCCCAGATAATTTTAAGCATAGTCTTGAAGGGCCTAGCGCCTTAAAGAAATAATTTAAGTGATTGTTATTAAAGAGGTATTGATTAGCACAAGCAGCTCTGTGTCCTTTAAGCTAAATGCTTTCTTTGTAGTGATAGAATAGAATAAATCATCCCATGTTTAGATATAGCCGAAGTATCACATGTTGGGAAAATGCACTAAAATGGTGCTCTAAACTATTCGTGGTGCTCTGAACTGCTGTCAAAAGAGCCAGGACTTTCAGAGCTGGATTTGAGGATTTGTTATTACAAGACCCCCATGGCTGAAGGGTCAAAGACAAGACAGTATATATTTATCATGAGGCTCTTTATCTTCTTGAAAATAGGAACCCTTGGTAGTTCACAACAAGTGTTTAAAAGGGTAGTTTTAAAAATTAATTATCTGCAGGTGCTTACTGTTGAGAGAGCAAATAGGTTTTGATTAAAGGTTCAAGGAGCATTAATAGAAAGGCTCCAAAGTGCTGGTCTGTCTAGATGACTGTAGCAGAGCTCGGCTAGTCATTTATCAAATTCTTTTTCTCTTCCTTCCAGGAAAGGTTATTATACAACTAGACTACTGCCTCCCTCACAGTTAGATATGGCTGTGTGGCTGAGTTTTAGTCCTAGTTAGCAGAATGAGAATGGAAGCAGTGTTTGGCCACTTCCAACCCTGGCCCATGAAAACGTCTCATGTGGTCCTCCACACTCTTCCCCCCAACTCCCCATAAAATGCTAAAGATCCAGCAGAGAATGTTGACATTCTAGGGATGGCAGAGCCACATGTGGAAGGAGCTAGGATGCTGAAATCGTTGCATGGAAGATCACCCACAATGATGGACTGTTATGTGAGCTAAAAATAACCTTCTAATGGGTTAGGTCTCTGACATCTGGGGATTGTTTTTATCGCTATTAGCTTAACACATGAAACTTGTTGTCCATTGACCTGTGCCTCATCTGCTAAGCCTAGTAAATAGGTATAATATGTAGTAAAGAACAAGTGAGCAGAAAAATGTGCTTTTTTTTTTTTTTTACACTAGCTAGTCAAATCTCCAAAACATAAATTATATAAAATTTAAGAACATATTAGAGGTAGACATATGCTATAACAGATTGGTGAAGAACTCATCTATTGGGGTGAAAAAGAAAAGCTAAGCTATAAGAAGAATGCATACTTTTGAAAACTTTGGAAATAAGGGTTAGGTGGTATCTCAACGGTGATTTAAAGGCTTGGAAGCTTGGGTTGTACAGGAGCTTGAGATAGTGATCATCCTCCATTCTCCACATGCCTGTCGGTCGTTAGAACTTAGGAATTATGTGCTAAAAAGGACAAGGAAAACTAAAGGATCTCTAGAAAAATCCTGATGTACAACTGTCACAGACAAGTTTGGGGAATTTGTATGGCGTCCTGTTCAAAGAGTAAAATGGGGGCTTCCCTGGTGGCGCAGTGGTTGAGAGTCTGCCTGCCAATGCAGGGGACACGGGTTCGAGCCCTGGTCTGGGAAGAGCCCACGTGCCGCGGAGCAGCTGGGCCCGTGAGCCACAACTACTGAGCCTGCGCGTCTGGAGCCCGTGCTCCGCAACAAGAGAGGCCGCGATAGTGAGAGGCCCGCGCACCGCGATGAAGAGTGGCCCCCACTTGCCGCAACTAGAGAAAGCCCTCGCACAGAAACGAAGACCCAACACAGCCAAAAATAAATAAATTAAAACAATAACAAAAACAAAAAAGAGTAAAATGACCTTCTCTATCATATGACTGTTTGGTGCCAAGCTGGACAAAATGTGGCCGTGATGGTAGTGACATTAGAAAGTTTCTGTTATGGGACAGTGCTTAACATTGAGAATGCTTTTGCATTCTTGTTTCAATCACTAGAGAATGAAGAGAATCAGGACCACTTAGGAATTGCTGGGGTGTAGAATACTGTCATAGAGCAAGTATGTTAAAAAACCTTTATGTGCTGGTCCAATTTGGGACTTTGGAGATATCTATATTATCTCAACTTAGAAAGCCTAGGTTTTCCGGGTACAGAAGATGAGCCTTACCTCCAGGGAAATTACAATTTTTTTCCTGACTTTAGCATAAACTACACTGATGTAGTAAATATTTGAATTGGTTTTACTATTCAGCATTTAAATACCTTTTTATTATTATCATAATGTCTGTCTTTGAGGGGAATTCCCAAGTCTTTACCAAAGGGCAAATAAGTGGGCCAAATGCTTCCTCTATGTTTCCTGGAAAGGACATGTGACTTGACTTAATGTTTTACTATTGAACCACTGAAGCAAGGACTGTGACAGTGATGGAACTCAGGGGTCTGGCCACAAATCTGACTCCTGTGATGATGTTTGCTCTGATGACGGCAGCTCTAAAGCCTTCAGAGCAGCCCTGGCAACTGTCCATCTCCTAGGCAAGACCACCATTCTGTACACCTCTGATATCTTTATATTTATTCTGTTTTTATTTAAGATTTTTGTTTTTGCTTTTGTTTAAGATATACAGTTACTGTTGTTTATAAGTAAGACTTGACTGACACAACTGATTAAAAGAAGAATAGGATTGGGAATTTTCTAGTGGTCCAGTGGTTAGTACTCTGTGCTTTTACTGCGGAGGGCCCAGGTTCAATCCCTGGTTGGGGAGCTAAGATACCACAAGCTGTGTGGTGCAGCCAAAAAAAAAAAAAATAGGATCAGTTTGTGTGTTACCGATGGTTAAGGCAATGACAACTGTCTATATTTTCCCTGTTTCAAAAAGCATTAATTGTATATGATTACATTTGGCCTTACGAGGAGGGAAAGAGCTCAAAAACTGGTATGGGCACAATTTTATTTGTTTGGTTTATTTTGGACCAAGAAGACCAATGATATCACATCCAAATGTGAAACATTTGCCCTCTATATTTGGTAGAAAATCATGCCAAATCTGAAAGCACGCCTGAAAGGGACCATTCAAGACAGTCCCTGGAACTGAGGTGAATGTATTTCTTGTCCTAAAAATCATGTAGCAGAAACAACGGGAGCACAGTTTTGGTGGCAAAGTGTTTGGTGAAGTAAACTTCAAGATTTTCCCACTATAGAGATGGAGGTATGGATTTCCATGCATGCCAGTGATTTTTAGCTAACTGTTTACATTGGTTTTTTCTTTCCTCACACAAGAGAGTTTGCCTAGGCACACAGCCACACTGGTAAAGATTGCTTAAATACAAATCTCATGATTAAACCTCTAACCAATCTGCGCTAAAGCTCGTATATTAATATGCCTTTATTTCTTATATTTTACTGGCATACATGGAAGGGAAATTCTAGAAAGCAATTGAGAAACTATAAGAATAAAAATAATTTCTGAATTTAAGATGAGTAACCATTAAGGAAAAAAGCTATAATGTAAAATAACACGGCATATAAAAGGAACGAAACTGAGTTATTTGTAGTGAGGTGGATGGACCTAGAGTCTGTCATACAGAGTGAAGTAAGTCAGAAAGAGAAAAACAAATACTGTATGCTAACACATATATATGGAATCTAAAAAAAAAGAAAAGAAAATGGTCTGAAGAACCTAGGGGCAAGACAGGAATAAAGATGCAGACCTACTAGAGAATGGAGTTGAGGATACGGGGAGGGGGAAGGGTAAGCTGGGACAAAGTGAGAGAGTGGCATGGACATATATACACTACCAAACATAAAATAGCTAGGTAGTGGGAAGCAGCCGCATAGCACAGGGAGATCAGCTCGGTGCTTTGTGACCACCTAGTGGGGTGGGATAGGGAGGGTGGGAGGGAGGGAGATGCAAGAGGGAAGAGATATGGGGACATATGTATAACTGATTCACTTTGTTATCAAGCAGAAACTGACACACCATTGTAAAGCAATTTTACTCTAATAAAGATGTTAAAAAATTAAAAAAAATTAAAATTAAAAAAATAAATAAAATTTAAAAATAAAATAACTTGGCATGATAATTTAAATGCAGACAGTATACTGGAGATATTTTTTAAACACTCTTCATTCTCTGAGCTTGTACACCAAAATGCTGTATGTACCTAGTTCGTGAAGACAAGATTACAGTGAAAGAACCAAAATATATTAAGTGTCTTCAAAGAAAACTATGTGTTGTTTAGAGCACACATTTCAGAGTTATCAGAATCTGTTTTTGTTTTTATTTTTATTTCTTTTTCCATTATCTTTGAGCTTTTTTATGTCTCTGTAAGTTGTAAACAAAACAAAACAAAAACTCATATTAAAGCAAATAATTCTTGTCCCTAGAAATTCAAATGTTGTCTAGCAGAATGTAAGTGACTATTGCATTATGGAAATTGATCTATTTTGCCTGTTTTGCATTTATTTGTAAATTCACTTCAGCACTTTTTACCTGAGTATAGAAGCATGATATTTTGAGTTCTGTTTGTAACATCTTACTGGATCCTTCATTAATTGAGTTTAATAAAATTTTTGAAATGTGTTTATTTGGCATTTGTGTTACAGAAGTTTATCTTTTCTTTTGAATCTCTTTCACCCTTTTATGAACCTGTGAGTTGTGAGTTGCAATGATTTACCATAGAGTGTGTTCTGTAGATTATACTCCAATAAATGGCTGTTATTGAAGGACACTGTGTCACTTGGATATTTACTAGATTCTACATTTCTGTGAAGCACATATTTGTAAGGGAAAGAAGTATCTTAAAATTGTTTTAATTCAATAGCTGAATATCCCAAAATCGCCATCACAGTTTTCACAGCATATAATGAGAAACCTGTGTTTTCTTTCTGCTGCTATGTAGTAAACTCTCCTTTCCTTTTACTACAAATGTTCTCTGAAAGCTTCCCAATTCTTGAGGGAGAAGTCCTAGAAAGAGTAGTTGAATCTACAGAAAACATCATATACCTTCAACTTACACCTCTGAATAGAAAGAAATGTAGTGTCCAGAACTGTACTGTTTTAATAATACATTGTGTGATTTTTGGAAAAAAGCAACATTAACAACTGCAAACCACTATAGAAGTTATTATGTGTATTTAAAAAGTTTCTGCAAGTCTATCTCAGAGACAAAGCTCTCAGTATCATCACTTGATGGGGATTTTTATTTTATTTTAATAAGTTGCCCAAGTGTATTGTTATAAATTATTAAGCAAGAGTAACAAATATAAAGGGCTTTATGCTTTGTCATTCAGTGAATCTCATTTATAAGTCTCAAAAATTCTTCCAAAAAAAAAAAAAGATTTTTTTAACGCATGATCTTTGTATTTACTGACAGAAAGATTTATTTAACTATGCAGAAATTGCCTTCCTACAACTCTTATAGTTTAAATACACCTGCACTCTACAGGGTGCAAAAATCAGCCTTTTCCCCAGACAATTCTCAAAGAGTTGTTTTTCCTCTAAGTAACTGTGCATAAATAAAGTTGTCACATTTAACCCATAAAATATTCAGTATTTCAGAAATATTTATGTAATCTAAATTAATATATCCTAAACACTCTTAGGCATCAAAAAATGTGTTTTTATAAAACTAATCTAAAATTAAGAAAAAAGTCCTCATGTATTTGTCTATTGAGCACCTTAAGTGTGTCTGGCCCTGAATTAGAAGTTCATTATACAAAATAAAATCATCATGTCTTTTACTTAAAAGAACCTAGAGTCTATACATTCTAGGGGGAAGAAAGAAAAGTGCACACACATTGCAATACAATAAGATATATGCTGTGTCAGTGCACGTCTGTGTGCGTTTTTTGGGAGTGTGAGTGCGTGTGTGTGTGTGTGTCAGTGAGAGACAGAGACAAAGAGAGTTTAAAAGGTTGATAAAGTCCAGGAAGGGGTCCTCATCTTACCTTTAGAGTTTGGGGAAGGTTTCCCAGAGGAAGCGAGTCCTGAATGGAGAATTTGAATTTGTTTGGGAGGCATGAAAAAGTGTATGTCACAAAAATGGACAAATATGGAAGTAGATAAAACAACAATCACAAGAAAATAAAATATGGGAATGTGGTGGCAAAAAGGCTACAGGGGCTTCCCTGGTGGCGCAGTGGTTGAGAGTCCACCTGCCAATGCAGGGGACACAGGTTCAATCCCTGGTCCGGGAAGATCCCACATGCCGCGGTGCAACTAAGCCCGTGCGCCACAACTACTGAACCTGTGCTCTAGAGCCCGTGAGCCACAGCTACTGAGCCCGCATACCACAACTACTGAAGCCCACGCACCTAGAGCCCGTGCTCCACAACAAGGCAAGCCACCACAATGAGAAGCCCGCACACCGCAATGAAGAGTAGCCCCCGCTCGCCACAACTGGAGAAAGCCCGCGCGCAGCAACAAAGACCCAACACAGCGAAAAATAAATAAATAAAATAAATAAATTTATTAAAAAACCAAACAAACAAACTGGAATTCCGTAACAGGCCTTGGAGTTCTTCCTAAATTATCAGGCCACCAGTTGCCTCCTCAACCTTATTTATTCCCGCTCCTACCCATATTCATGCTGATCCAACTATAGTGACCCCATGGCTACTCCCAGAACATCCAAAGGCAGTTCCATCTAAAGTTTTATACTGGCATCCCTTCTGCCTGGAATGCTCTTTTCCCAGATGTCTTCTGGGTCCCTATGCTTCATTCAGACTCTGCCAACTCACCTCCTCAGAGCCCCCATCCCTGACCACCTCTTCTAGAACAGCAGCCACTTGGGTGCTCTAGATGCCCTCAATTTTTTTTCCTTTATACTATTTTTCACTTCCTTAAATACATCGTGTATCTGTAATATCTATAATTTAGTAATGTATATTCTCCCATGGAGAAAGTCAGCACCATGAGATCTGGTATGTTAATTTTATTGCTCAAATCCAAGCATGTAGAAAAATGCTGAAGCATAGTAATAGGAGCTCAATAAATATTTTGCTGAATAGATTTGATCATTGATTCTATGACAGGAATTTTTTTTGGAATATTGAACATATATATATCTCCAGGAGATGAAATTATCACAATTCAAACATTACTTCATTCTATTAAACCATATCTAAGTTCATATCATGTCATTGTTTATAACAACACAAGAGGATTTTGTTACGTGTAAGCAATATTCATAAGGAAAATAATCTGTTTCCCTGGTTGATATTGCTTTTATAAATATGTTACAGGCATGAACACTCATGTTTTAAATATTAATTGATGAAGGTGTATCAGAAATGGGATGAAATTTATTTGTAAATCATTAGAAATGGAACGAAATTTGCTTTTGTAAATATGTTCATCAAAATTTTTGTTTTTAGAACACTTAGGATGTTATAATAGCATATAACATTTTGTTAGAGCATAATAAGTACTTATAGTTTTACCAACCCCATTATAAATAATAATTGATAAAAATGAGACCAGCCCTTGAGTTAGTTCACTGAGTGACATTTACTCAGAGCTCATCTCAATGATACTAAACGATGTGCTTGAAAACTTAAATGTCTGAACTTCAAAGATGATTAAGTAATTCCACTTTATTCTCCCCTGTGTTGTGCCTTGCTTTATATAACTGCTGTTATATTTCCTTTTATTTTGATCATTTCCCTTTCAGGTGAATTGAACACCTGGTTTATCTTTGGTTTGTGCATTGTTAAAAGATTTTGTCTATGTTTAATAAAATCAGCAGTTGTTGTTATTATTTAAAAAATAAGAAACTGGTTACAGTTTCTTATTTTTTATTAAAAAATATTTTGTTGTAATAAAGTACAACTTTCAAATATCAATACATTTTCCATTCTATCTCTCTTTGAATACATCAGTGGTTGACCTGCACTGGATTTAATTGAGATTAAATGAGATACATCAAGTTTTTAACCTTCATATATAGTTAGTGTTAACAACAAATGATTCCCTAAGTGGAAATCATCCATCTGCATTTGTAATCAGATAGACTATTTCCAGGGAAGTATAAAATTTTATAGAAGTGTTCCTATTTTGATTTTATGTAAAAAGTAGTAATGATAATTAAGAATTTTGGAGGTCTTTCTGTATTAGTGTGCTCAGTAATTCACTGAATTCCCATTTTGTAGATGACAGAATTAAGATAAAAAGTTAAGCAGACAAATAACTTAGTGGAAGAATCTTGATATGAACCCTCTTATGAACTTTGGCAGCATGATCGCAAAGCCTGAGGTCTTAACCACAAGTCACCACTCTATGACCTGCTGGAGGGGAAATGAACCAGCCAGGACCTAACACCACAAGGGTATTTAAGGGAGAAAAGAAGGAGAGTGATGGGATCTTCTGAAAATATGTACTTTTCACTGATAATCACCCGTATAATAAAAAGATATCCAATAAATACTGGATATAGTAATACGTCAAATAACAGGTATAGAGTATCCCAGATAGATTACTTTTAGAGTTAACTAAATGGAAATAAGACCAAAACTAATATAATGATTTACAATACCATTGTCTGTTAAATAGAGAATTTCAATAGACTTCTAAATGGTCTCTCTTCCCCACTCTTAGTTTCTTCTATCCATTTTATTTTATTTATTTATTTTAAAAAATTATTTATTTTATATATTTAGTTTTGGCTGCATTGGGTCTTCATTGCTGCACGTGGGCTTTCTCTAGTTGAGGTGAGCGGGGGCTGCTCTTTGTTGCGGTGTGCAGCCTTCTCATTGCGGTGGCTTCTCTTGTTGCGGAGCACGGGCTATAGGCACGCGGGCTTCAGTAGTTGTGGCACGTGGGTTCAGTAGTTGTGGCTCGCGGGCTCTAGAGCGCAGGCTCAGTAGTTGTGGCACACAGGCTTAGTTGCTCCATGGCATGTGGGATCTTCCCAGACCAGGGCTCAAACCCGTGTCCCCTGCATTGGCAGGCGGATTCTTAACCACTGCGCCACCAGGGAAGTCCCTCTTCTATCCATTTTAAACAGAGTAGCAAAAGTGAGCTTTAAATATATAAAATCTTTAACACTTATTAAAAATCCTTCAGTGACTTTCTACTGCACTTAGGTTAAAATCTGCATTTCTTAACCTAGAACATGAGGCCCTATCCACTTGTCCCTACCCCATACTTACTCCTGCTGTGGGCTTCCTATGTTTCAGCCATCTGGGTTTCTTCCAACATAGCAAGGTGGTATTTGAACCCGGTACTCTTTCTTCCTAGTGTACTTTTCCCCTACATTTGCTAACTTCTACTCAACATGCAAATTTGACTTTAAATGTAGATTTCCTGAATTACCTCAGTTTATGGAAGTCCCACCTGATAATCTTTCATAGGTACCCTTTTTTCTTTCACAGACCTTATCAGAATTTATAAGTACATGTTGATTTGTATCTTTCTTTGTTCAATTTCTATTTCCTTTTCAAAAAGGTAAGCTCATGTAGGCATAGAGTTTGAGTGTATACGCGTAAGCTTATAGAGGTCACCACACTCTTTACCACTTTAAGCACTTCAACCCTTTGATTTCCTCTTTTGTTTGCATAAAATTCTTTCTAAACTGGGTCTGGATACATCGGTAAATAGAATAATTGAATACACCAAAACCTCTCTCCCATGATTCACAATCTATGCTGCAATATGGCACTAAAACTAGTTTTTAAGCAATTAATAAAGAGGACACTTTAACCAGTGACTAGAAAAACTGTCATCATCAGTATCATCTGGGAGTTTGTTAGAGAAACAACTAACAAACAAATGGCCTCTATTTACAACCTACTGAATCACTGTCTCTAAGGGTGAGGACTGAAAATCTGCATTTTAACTAAGCTCTTTGGATGGATCTTATGAATACTAATGTTTGAGAAGCACTGCTCTAAACAAATTTAAGTTTTTAAGAGCCTACTTATTTATGTGCATTTATTAATTAAGCTATGCTTATAATGGGCCATGCCTATAATGTCAAGTCATGGCCCATAAGCTTCAGAATGTACCACTGAAGATAACTTTTCAATAAACTAATGTACAGGAGCCTTTTATTATCTGGCTTCTATCCATACCAAATGAATGAGGGAACCAGTAAAATGTGAGAGAAACATAATTACTTTGCCTAATTTCTTCATGTTGCTAGTTGATAGCATCTTTATCATTTCTACATGAGCTCCATCTTGCGGCTAAGCTTTGATTTTTTTTTCCTTCTAGTAGTTAGCTAGATGATTAAATCATGAATAGAAAAATTAATGCTTTTTCAGAGTTCTATTGCTGAGAGTTATTTATAATCATGCTTCCTTTGTTGATTTTAGTTGTTCCTATTAATTATTTGGCATCATGAATTGGAAATTAGAAAACAATATGGACGATTGATGCCAGAAATATAGCACTAATGTTGCTTCAGTGTCATAACACTATGCTCCCAATTGGGTTCTGGAAAATTCAAAAAATAATTCCTCTAATGACTTTGTTTGGGGATTGAAGGTTTTCCAAATGGATATTTCTCTATGAAATAAATGATTTCACCCTGCCTCTCCATGGAAGGAGGGAAGGAAGGGAGGAAGGGAGGAAGGAAGGAAGGAAGCAAGGAAGGAAGGAAAGAAGGAAGAAAGGAAGGAAGAGAGGGAGGGAAGAAGAAAGAGAGAAAGAAAGAAAGGAAGAAAGAAAGGAGAAAGGAAGCGTGTAAATGTTTTACATTCTTTATATTCTTTATGAGATGGTCAGTTAGGTGCAGCCATAAGAGGAGACAGAGAGCCTCAGGAAAAAGCAAAGTTTATAATACCCACAGCATAGGTACAAGCACAAGAAGCATAGCATGCCACATAGGGCCACCTAAGGAAACAACCAGGGTGGTCAAGAGGCAGAAGACAAGATGTAGGGCGGAGCTTGGGCTGTGGCCTTTATTGAACATTCACAGGACAGGCAAGGCAGGGTAGGGTAAACAGTTTAGGACTTGGCTGTTTGAATAATTTTGGAGAGCTTTTGGCTATAAGGGTGGGCCCTAGTTGCCTGGCACCTGGCCCTGGGATGTTTAAGGCAGAGGAATGTCACTTCCTGGGTGCAAGGGCCAGATAGGGGAATAGGAAAGGCAAGGCTCTGGATAGGTTAGTTTGCACATCAAAAGCGTGTTCCTGTCTGGGTACTTTATTATCTCTAAGAACTGGCTAACTCAGGGAGGGGCAGTCCCTCCTCAGCCAGAAAGGATTTTTGAGTTGTCAAAACATCATAACACACCAGAAATTAACAATATTTATGATACAATAAGTGTGTGTGTGTTTATCACAATACCTATGTTTTTGCATGACACTAATTACAGAAATAATATAAAAAGACTTCATCATATGAAAGGAAGAAAGGAAACAGTAAATGGCCACAAACCAATCAGAATTGATTTTTTGATACTAAAATAGTATGAAAGTACATATAATGGGATTTATTAAAAAATAATTTTCAGAGGAAGAGGGATACATCTAAGTACACTAAGCAAAAATAAAATATACACAGCTATGTAAAAATAAAAATATACACAGTCCTTATAATCAATTTGCTCAAAATTTATTAGGGAAGTTCAGTATTTGCTATGAATTACAAGATAAATGTGTGTTAGAGCAAGAATTTTGATCTTCTTTAGTCCACAGAATTTTTAACAGATTTACAGACCTTATTAACCACTTCACTGAAACACATTCGATTGCTCCTCATCCTCTATCTCTCACTCCTATCCAAGCCCCTGTGCAGGTACAAGTATCACCACAATTAGAGAAATAGTGTCTCATTGATGACGCACCAGAGAAGTCAACTTGTGAGCAAAAGTCTATAGTGAAATGTTAATTGATGAAAGAAATAGAAATCATAAATTCGAGAAGACCACAGAATCATTCTCCATTAGCAAGGTGTTCTCTGCGGCTATTTAAAAATAATGTATTATTTATTGCAAAAGTAAATTATGAAACAAGCTAAATTCTATAATTCTATCCTAAACATATATATCATATTCCCACTTTATTGTAAATTAAAAGCTTATGTGATGTTTTTCCGGGCTCCATAATGTCTTTAACACATTTAATACTGCTTACCATTGTATGGGGATATATGTATGCATATGGCTGATTCACTTTATTATACAACAGAAACTAACACAGTATTGTGAAGCAATTATACTCCAATAAAGATGTATTTAAAAAAAATTTGTAATAGACACAAAAATACTTACGTTTTGTAAATGTGTCCTGTATGCTTTCTTTACCATTTCTTTTGCTGTGCATATTGAGAGGCAAAATAAAGTTAGGATAAACTTAGAAAAAAAAAATCAAATAAGTAAACGTCATTTCACTTCTGTTGCCTTTGAAAGAGCATTTGAGTCATGTACAGCTCATGTCTGTATGGATAACTGAAAGTTCATAAATAAAATTTAAAAATCTAAAGAATAATTAAAATTTTCTAAGAGATATTCATGCAGAAATAAAGTAAAATTATATACCTACATATGTATATATATAAAATAAATGACATAATACTAGTTTAATACCATCTGCTAATAAAAAGTAGTAACCACAATCAATATCTCCACCAAATATTCTTCACCTTTAGAGAATAAATAAAGAAGGGATAAAATGTCAATTCAGATTAATGCTAATCAAGTTAATATTAATGTTAAATTCTGTGTATTTGGTGTCTAATTTATTTTTGGACAGTTGATTTTGCTTTTGAAGTGCATTTTTTTATGCCATTTTAATTTTTAAATTCTGCCTCATTGTCCACGTTATAATGTTTGCTTTTCCATATTAGGTAAGGAAGTTTCAGCTGAAAGTGTGGAGATGGGAAGAAAGAATTTTGACCCTCACATTTCTTCCTGCTGTTACTCCTTAGGTCCCATTATCATCCAGTAATTATTAACATGAGACTCCTATCAGAAATTCATTCTTTACCTTTTGTCTTCCTGTAAACTCTTAGGTAAAAACATGGAGCATTTATAAGGCTTAATGTACCAAAAATAAAGAATATAAAAGAAGCAACTATTGGCACACTGTGAAGATATTTCATATCTTATTTGTGAATTCACCTGTGAATTCCTTCAACTGCAACTGCGACAGGCTGGGACCTGGGACCTGGGACACTTTGCTGCTGTGCTTGTACCTGGACAAGCGTCTCTTCCAGCAACAAAATACAAAGAAACTATAAGGGACTAAAAATAACTGCCGGAATGCAGAGTTGGGGCAAATTATGAACAACAAGATACAAAAAGACCAAAACCCAACTGCCACTTCTGAGGAGCTAGGAGCAAAAGCAGGGTACTGCTCATGCCCCCTGCACACAGCAACACCAAAGGGGTGTGGGCAGACCACCTAAGCCATCCCTCCAGTCCTACCCCTGGACCTACCCCTACCCTTACCCCATAAAAGGGACCAGCTCGCCCCCCCCCCCCCCCCCCGCCCCGGAGCAAGGAACAGAGCCTGTTAATTGTTTTTGCTCCCTCATGCTGCAGCGTGAATCCCAATAAAGCCTTGCCTGAATTTTTTGTCTGGCCTCTTACCAATTTCTATTGATTAAGGAGGCCAAGAACCCTGGTCGGTAACAGAACTACACTGACAACAAAAGGAATGCACTGGATTCAGGAACCTGATTTTTAAAGTTAAAAGTGAAAAGCTAAATGATATTAGCATAAACATTTGCTACTATTACCTAAGAGAATTCTGATCGCTGCCTCAACTCTCTGGGTGAAATTATTCTTGCATGGCATTTGTAATTGTTTCTGTCAGGAAAATGGAAACCTTGCAGGTATTTACTAATGTGCCTTGGAGAGCATGTAACCTTGGAGATTTGTGTAATGTACCTTTGGAAATGGAAATTCTACAGATAGTTCATAAACTCCTCCACCCATGATAGCTAAATTCTTCTTGAGGCAATAGTTGTCCTTGGTAAAACCTACTTTGTTACTATTTTATTTATAAACAACAAAGGAAATTGAATGATTCAAAGATGGCCAGATATGTTTATTAGAAGACTTTATGCAGATCATGTAGTTAAGATTTTGTACTTAAAAGTGCCCTTTTTTAACTCAATAAATAGTCAGAAATGAGCTGCGACCTGATCTACTATTGTAATTACATTACAAGGCAACTTAGATCTAAGTTATATGAAAGATTCTGCTTTGATGATATAAATAAAACTCACATAAAAACTTTCTACATAATATCTTTCTTCTTATTTGAAATAAGTCTGTGGTTCTATATATTCTTAACAAATTTTACTGTCAATTTGATTCATAGAAACTGATACCAGGACTTCCCTGGTGGTGCAGTGGTTAAGAATCCACCTGTCAATGCAGGAGACATGGGTTCAATCCCTGGTCCGGGAAGATCCCACACGCTGCGGAGCAACTAAGCCCATGCACCGCAACTACAGAGCCTGCACTCTAGAGCCCCCAGGCCACAACTACTAAGCCCGCATGCCACAACTACTGAAGCACGCGTGCCTAGAGCCTGTGTTCCACAACAAGAGAAACCACCTCAATGAGAAGCCCACCCACTGCCACGAAGAGTAGCCCCACTCGCCGCAACTAGGGAAAGCCCACGTGCAGCAACAAAGACCCAACGCAGCCAAAAATAAATAAAATAAATTTATCAAAAAAAAAAAAAAAGAAACTGATACCACCAAAAATAACTCAATTACACTTTCAACATTTGAGCTGTAAGAAATTGGACAATGAGAAAATTGGGATAATGAGAAAGGCAAGTTCTATGAAGAAAAAAAATACATATTGATATATACGTCTGTTTGAGAATCTAAAGCTCTGGTGTTTATAGCATTTTCTAAAAGAAATCCCCTAAAATGTAAGTATTATTCTATACTTTCTTTTCTACCTCCTAGGGGCTTAATACCTAAACATTCTTGATCCCAAGATTACCGTTAAGTTTGGCTTGAGGAAAAAGAGGCAAAAGGTTATCCAACTTTTACTGCTAGGAAAACTGAGAAGTAGTAGTAATGAGGCAATTATGCAGGAAAGCAATGTAGAAATTGGAACACTGGTCTCTTGACATCAGAAGCACCTTCTCATTGAGCTAAACAATGCTGCTCAATTTTAAGAAGTCAAAATCAAACTTAATTAGTGAGATTGAACGTAGCACAGACTTTTATTATAGGCATTTATTTTAGTCTCTTTGTATTTTAATCTGTATTTTAGGATTTTAGTTATCTTGGAAGAAGAGAAATATTGCAGTTGCCAAAGGGATGTTACAGTAATATATATTTTATGAAAGGTTATTTTCATTTTCCTCAAGGCTCTAGAACATAGCCCTGTCTTAGAAGAGACTAGAAGGACTACTGAAATGAATACCCAACACTCCTCAAAGCTTAGCAACAAAAGCCAAGCTACTCATGAATGCTTGTTCTTTCAAACTTCAAAGTTCATTGGCTCCTCATTCAAAATATTTCCCATTATGAACATAAGTATGAAATTAAGCACCCATTCTGAACAAATAAAGCTTGTTCTGGCTTCTAATTCTGTTTTTCATTTTGCAAAACAATGAATAGATAGATTTAAACTCAATTACCAGGAGCCAAATCTACATCAACAGCAACAGTAGTAGAAGATTTGACTCCAAGCATCCAAAGTACAGCAAAAATTTTTGGTATAGATTATGTAAAATACTCCATGATCTTAATCATTAAAGAAGTGCTTAATTCTTAGTTACTATTATGTTAGAAAGTAGATATAAGTTTAATTAAAAACATTCAAGACACAGAAGCAAAATAATGTCCATTGACAGATGAATGGACAAAAAAGATGTGGTATATCTATACAATGGAATATTACTCAGTCAAAAAAAGAATGAAATAATGCCATTTGCAGCAATATGGATCGACCTAGGTAGGGATTATCATACTAAGTGATGTAAGCCAGACTGAGAAAGACAAATATCATGATATCATTCATACGTGGAATGTAATTTTTTAAAAATGCCACAAATGACCTTATTTACAAAAGAGAAACAGACTTACATATATGGAAAACAAATTTATTGTTACTAAAGGGGATGCATGGGGCGGGGAAGGGGAGGGTAAGGATAAATCAGGAGCTTGGGATTAACATACACAACCTAACTATATACAAGAAAGTTAACCAACAAGGGCCTACTGTATAGCACAGGGAACTCTACTCAATATTCTGTGATAACCTATATGAGAAAAGAACATGAAACAGAATGCATATATGTATATGTATAACTGAATCACTTTGCTGTACACCTGAAACTAACTCAACATTGTAAATCAATTATACATCAGTAAAAATAAGTAAATAATAAAGGCCATGTGTGAAGGTCTAGAAGTGAATATCATTATATCAATGTGCTGAAATAAACAAACAAAAAACAAATGTATTACTTGAAAAGACTATAATTTTGATTTTTTTCTAAAGAAATCACTTCAGATTATTTTTCCCACTGTGTCAAACAAAGAAGATAGCTCTGTATTTCCCTAGTCACATATACCTCCCTTCCTTATAAGCTTGATGAAATGTAAGACAACCAAAAAGCAGAGCCATACCAAAAATAAATAAAATTCTCTACTTGCCAGAATTAAAGAGAAAAAATGACTCCGGAAGTAATTGCACAGTTTCCCATTTGTGTGGATAAAAGCAAAAATAGATGGATGAACTGATTAATGGATAGACTGATGATAGACAGATAGATAAACATATGGGAAAACTCACTATTTTAATATTGTCATAGCTCAGTCTCTTAATGTGAAGAATATACTTAGGGGATTCCAATCTCTGCAGTTTTGCTTTTAATAAAGGAGATTAAAGATTGGAAAGAAACAGTGCAACTCTGTTTTCTGAATATTGTTTCCCTGCATACCTCGACCCCCCCCCCCATCCCCACCCATCTTGGCACCTAGACTGTTGCATTGTTATACCACAGCGGCCCTTCCTGAAGAGCCACGTGTATTTATACTTCACTGTGGGCTTCCTTTTTCGGCAGCAATCACTCCCTCAGCCTAAAGCTTCCATCCCAGGAACACCTGTTTCACTACCACTTACAATAATCTAATAACTAGATACAAAAAAAAATCATCCCTCTGTTCATTTCCCTATTATTTGCAGTCTGCAGAGAAACATGCCATTCATACAAATAAATGGTGGTCTCCTGCAAAATTAGTTTTGTTTTTTTTGCCAAGGGGACTGGGGAGGGGAAATGGTTTATTTCCAATTAGAAAGAATTAGCTGGACTCTGGAAGAAAAACAGGAATGAAACGTTCTGTATATAATTACTTTATTGATTTATAAGTAAGTTTACTGCAATTATGTCTCATACACATGCTGCTCCACTTATTGAATTTCAGTCCCTGTGATCATTTTATTCCTTAATAAAAGAAAATATGAATAATTCCTGACTTCTTCAAACTTATTTTCTAAACTTGTTAACAATTCTGACAACAAAATAATACAATAATTTTGTGGCAGGCAGAAACTATTTTCACTATCAGTATATCACCCCATGGTTAGGTTTCTAATAATCTTTTTTCTTCTTTGTGGGATGGTTCACAAAGGATTAAGATAGGTTTTCAAAAGCAACTATAGTTTCTGGCTGCAAAGGGTTTGATGACAATCAGTTATTTATTTTGGACTGAGTATTTATTCAAATTATTACTATTATTATTTTATTATTATTATTTTTTGGCTGTACCGCGTGGTTTGCAGGATCCTAGTTCTCCCACCAGGAGATTGAACCCAGGCCGCCGGGCCACCACAGTGAAAGCGCCAGGTCCTAACCACTGGACCTCCAGGGAATTCCCCCAAATTGAACTTTTGGGCAACAGGAGGGTTTCTCAACGGCAGAACTACTGACATTTGGGATGGCATAATATTTGGTGGGAATTGTCCTGCGAACTGCAGGATGTTTGTCTGCATCTCTGGAGCCTACCTGTAGATATCAGTAGTACCCCCACACCTAGCCATGACAATCAGAAATGTCTCCAGACACTGATAAATATCCCCTTGGGGCAACATCACCTCTGGTTGAGAACTATAGGGCTATAGCACTCACTTCTCTGTTACCGTGGGATAATTCTAGTTGAAGAGGAAATTTATCTCTGTAGAGCTACAGAGTCTGATATTCTGCTGCTTTTATCTCTAATTTTATACTCCTCACTTGTGACATCTATTCGTCTTAAATGGGCTTCTCTCATCGACCTTTGCCCCTTGCTTTCTCTCCTCTTTCCCATTAACTCTATAATTGTGCGTGTGTGGTGAGCCACATATCAGGAGAGTTTAGTGACAGGAATTATACCCCTCAGATTCTAAGAGGTGATAATAATGACAGAGTAAAAACAACTATATTTATCGTCTGAAAATTTATTAACCTGTCTATCCATTTCTATGTCTCAATAAGTGGAGATATATTTATAAAACTTGTGAGCAAATCTTATTACTAACGAAATACAGTAAAACAAGTGAAAAACTACCCACTGCTCGTTAACTATGACTTCCAGGTTAAAATATTTTTCCAATTTCATAATTTTTACAAATTGATTCTTTTATCAGAAGACTCTTAAGTCCCCCAAGAAGCTAAGCCCAAGTCACATTCTCCATGAGAGTGACGATATTTATTATATCCAGAAAGCTAAAAGTACCCAGGTGTGAAAAGAGGCAAAGCACTGTCTCAATGGCTTTTCTCTACATAAGCATCAGCTTCATTGTTCCATTTCTTTTTCGGTAAAGGTATTGAGTTTGTCATAAGAATTAAATAGGGAAATACATATAAAGCAGTTAAAATAGTACCCGGAACATAGAAAGCAAGCACTTAATAATACTCCTTGATAGATTTCTCCTACTCCACTTAATTGAAATGCCACTAATAGGTTAATAACAACCAAAACTTTCTGTGAAGCTCAGAACGTTAATTCCTTCAAATATTGTCCACGTTTGAATATCTTTTAGTCACTTCAAATGTAACATATACCATAACAATCTTAAAATCTAACCAAGTTCTATTCTTCCCCTGTATTCTCTAGCTCTATATATATTCCTATTTTTTATATCTAAAAAGGGTTGACTTTTAAAAAAATTCTATCTCCTCGATTTACTCCACTTTCGCTATTCGAAAGTATCTCCTAACATGTGGTCCTGCCCTGATAACAATCTTCATAGTGATACACAGTGATCTTTTAAAAGAAATAATCTGATGAAGTAACTTTTTACTCAGAATCCTTCAATACCTTTCATGACAATTCAAGATAAAATCTGACGTCCTTAGTATGCTCTGGAAGGTTCTTTACAAACTGGCCTCTATTCTCTCCAAACTTATCTTTTGTCCCTCTTCACCTTGAATCCCTTTCTAGAGTCCTACTGAGTCATGTAAGTTGACCAATTCTGTGTGGTGCTCTGACAGCTTTAATTCTAACTCATATGTCCACCATCTGCTTGGAATGCCTTGTTGCCCATATTCCCTGGACTGTTTTCTAAGTCTTTTTTGGATTAAATGCCAATCTTGGGTGCTTCCATTGTACCTAGGACTTCTCTCTTTATAACGTTTATTATATTACACTTATGGCCCATATTTATTTGTCTGACTCCTCCTAAGATATTCAAATTCCTAAGGGTTGGTGCTATTTTTTTTTTTTTTCGGTAGCCTGTAATGCCTCACATTTTTCTAACTGTATCTGGGAATGAAGACATCTAAAATAATATTACTGAAAGATGTTTAAAGACATTACACAAATCATTGTCAGTGTAAAGAACAGTAATTTCTTATTTAGATAGATTCAGATTTGAATTCCAGTTCCGTTACAGTACTTACTAGTTTGTGTACTTTGATGCAGTCAATGATTTATTTGCAAATTCTATTTCCTCATTTGTAAAACTGTGAATAATTCTTGCTACATAGGGTTGAGCTTAGACTTGAACAAGATAAAATATATGAGGCATATGATAGGTGTTAAAAAAAATAGCATCTATAATAGTTGGTTCCGTTTGTAATTTCAACTCAAATTCCAAGTAGGAGTTGTATTCCTACAAAGATTCAAAAACTGTAATGAATTTTCCAAACGTATCAGAATGGTCCTAGCTAAACTGGTCCTAAAACTGAACGTGAGGCTTGAAAAGATTCATGGAAAGAAATGACGGAGAAAAGATAGTTTCAATTATTAACAAACAACTAAAAAAATGGTAACATATTCACTTTCCTGCACCTAATATAAGCTTTTCATTGGATGGTGGCAAAATAATGATGCCAAGTAATAAGCCAAAACATACCAAATAATCAAGAAGATTATGATAAAAATGAATTTACAGCTAAAATCATAATTACTGAGCCACATTCCAAGCTTATAGTGTTCTTGGAAATATTAACTAATAAAAGAACACATATACAATTCAAAATGAAGAAATATACGTATGCTAAAAGCTTTTTACCATGAGGAAGTGTGTTCAAAAGTTTGTAGAGCACTGAGATACATGGCGTAGCACTGGGAGGCCACCATCAACATTTATCATAACACAGTGGAAGGAAATAAACTCTTTCATAGCCTGCAAACAATCAACACTCAGTTCTTACAGAACATACTTTGACTGAGTGCTCAGATGCAAAATAATTGACTGATCTTGCAGATAAACTCACATGCTAGAGCAGCTGGTTGGGTTAAGAGCAAGAAGGGGTACTAGTAAGTGAGTTCAGACTGAACGGGAGACCTATTCCCATAGCCACACTTCAGCAGAAGAATTAGAGATAATTATTGAACATACAGCATATCTGGGTTTTGCCATATATAGCTGTGTTATGAAATAAGAATTTTTAATAGATTCAACAGAACCTCCTGCTACTTTCATCAAGTATTAAGTTAAATAACATCCTGATGAGATGTTAAATGCTGACATCTAGACCTGATGATCAGGGTCAAGATTCTGGTGCCCAAATTAAGTCAAAATACAGTGAGCCTAGGGCTCTCCAGAATTCACACATAACAAGTCATATTTAACTAAGTTGTTTAACAATACATGAATGTGATTCCAATAGACACATAACAGCAGAATCAACAAAATTTAAGTGACTGAATATATTATTAATATATTAATCATCATATTTGTCTTTAATTTGTGTTTTTATATTTTATACATGTAAGGGTAGAACCCTAAGTGATTTTAATCATGTTCATATGATTCTTTTTTACAAACACAGCATGTTATCCCATTTATTGTGTAGAAAGATTTGTCATATTTATTTTTCACAATACCTCTAAAAGCTTCATTAGTTTTTAGTTATATTTTCAAGAGTAAATATAAGCATATAAAGCCTACACAGGTCCAAGTTTTCAATTTTCTATTCAGCAATTATTTTCCAAGCAATCATGTGGGATAACATTGCAGAAATTGCATAAATTCTTCCCATCTGTATGCTCATGACCTTTTCAGTGTGACATGTAGGGGTGAAGTCTATTTCTCCACCTCTTCAATTCTGGTCTGTCCATTGACTTGCTTTGGCCAAGGAGACATTAGCAAATATGATGCAAGCAGAGTCTCAAAATGTACTTGTGCAATGAAGCCACCCTCTTTTTGTGCTTGCCTTCTTAAGACCATCATTCGAATAAGGTCAAAATAGCCTACAGGTGTAAATAAGAGACCAGTTGGAAGAGAACCAAGATGCTCTGGTTGATAGCCTGCCTCTTCACTAGATAGAGTGAAGCCATCGTGCATATTCAGCCACCAGCCACTTACCAGCTGACCATGAATACAAGAGACAGCTCGGCCCATCGCCCATGCTGGGACAGCTAAGAAGAAGCACACAGCCAATCAACAGAATACTAAGGTAAAGAAAAGGTATTTTTTAATTCACTAACATTGGGATGGTTTGTTATGCAAATTGATAACTGTTACACAATGAACCCTCTCATAGATCAAAAACAAAACATCTTGATGCATAAATTTTGTTCTGACAAAGAAGCCTCTTAACATAATGTGTAACAAAATTGAAACAATGATTACATTCAGGATGAAAAATAAATCCTCAAGCTTGGTATTACTCATTCTTAACTGCTAAATCAAATGCCAGATCAAGTACTACCATTAAGGAAGACTTCCCTGATTCCTTTTTCTGAAGGTAATTTATATCTATTTTGTACTTCTGTAGCTTTTTTTTTTTACTATGTTTTTCATAAGACATTGCATTTACCAGTTTCTTTGTTGCATTAATTTTGTATGTGTGCATTCTTGTTTCCTCGACTTATTTTAAACAAGATGAGAGTAAGATCTTTTGTGTCATCCTCATTCTTCATTATGAGCAACACAGTGCTTGGCACATAAAGTTATTAAGCCGTATTTCCTCACTGGAAGTCATATTATTATTCTTGATGCATGGTGTTCTTTTGGTATCACAATCCATGATTTGAAGCTTACCTTTTGAAATAAATTTATTTATATGGAATACCTCAGATTTAAGAAGCATTTCTGAAACCAAGCACAACACTGTGGGGCTCCTGGGCATGGAAGCCTTTCAAACAGCTGCTACTCAGGGAAGGGAGGGGATGCAGAGACAAGGGAGGAACAGTCAAGAAACACTAGTACAGCCTTGGGGCAGGGTCCTGGTTCTGCCTCAAGGGATATGCATAACAATATCTTTGAGCTCCTTTACAGAACTAAAACCCCCAACAAATGGAAGACGTTAGCATTCTTCATTCCAGAGGTCACAGTTTGATAACCAAGAAGCTCATCAGGAGACCACCTAAGGCCAGATTAAAGGAACCAGAGATGCTCATCAGGAGACCACCTAAGGCCAGATTAAAGGAACCAGAGATGCTCATCAGGAGACCACCTGAGGCCAGTTTAAGGAACAAGAGATGCTCATCAGGAGACCACTTGAGGCCAGACTAAAGGAGTGTAGGCCCTGCACACACCCTGATTCTTATCAGCAACCCTGCTGTATGTTGAACCATAGCTAAGAAACTCCTCACCAAATCCCTCTGGGTTGGGACATACAGTTTTGAGAGGCACAAGCCCACTGTGTCCCCCTTTGCTTGACACAGAAATAAAACTATTCTTTTCTACTTCACCCAAAACTCTGTCTCTGAGATTCAATTTAGCAACAGTGCACAGAGGCCGAGTTTTCGGCATCACTATTTCACCTTTCCAGCCAAGTTGCCACATATGTGAGTAAAAGAATGTCCATTCAGATGATTCTAGCCCTCAAGCTGCTGGTGACCCCCCAGGCTTCAATCATTCCATCAAAATCCCCAGACATCTTAAAGTACGACAACCATCCCTACCATTCCTACTGCATCCTATCCAAATTCCTGATGCATCATTTGTGAGCATAACACAAAGAATGTGTAATGCCACTAAATTTCTGGGTGGTTTAGGACAGCAAAAGCAATTGAGACACCCTTTGTTCAATATTCTTTCCACTGGAGTAGAAGAAGCCTATTTATATGCAATCCAAGCTGTGTTGTGTTAAAATTGTGACTTAGTGCTTATGACAACTTTTTAACTTTTGTCTGGGTTCTTAAGTCAAACTACTTCTTTAAGTTCTGAGCTTAACCATACTTTTGTTCCTGCAAACTGAATGATGGGAAATATTTCTTTTTCCTACATCTGAGGTATTCAGCTATATATTTGATCCTCCACACCATTTCCTATGTGGCAAGCAGGCCAACAAACATGATTCAATACATTTTCTGATTATTGAAACCCTGCACTGGGGCAGAAGCAGTCTCAGAGTTTTGATGAATAGGATAAAGTTCTCCAAAATCAAGATGTTGGTCTGGGGGGGCTAGGTCTGTAAGCAGATAGGTTAGGGAGTCTCTGCAGAAAGAGAACAGACATGGCTCTCTTGACATAAGAGAAGCCATTTTGGCCTAAGCCTGCCACAATGCTTGCTCTTGAACAGGTCTCAGTAATCAGTGAATGATCTTAGGCAACAAAAGAATGGAGGAACAGAGAAAAGTTAGTCAAACAATAGTGCAGTGATAAAGCTGAGTCCTAGTTCCTCCTCAAAGGATACACATAATAATATATCTTTGAGGTCTTCAGGAACTAAGACTCCCACCCAGGTGGAGGATAGAATGAAGATGTGGACCTTCCCGACTTCAATCAACTGAAGCTGGGACTCTGTCAACCTTTGCCCCAAATCTATGCTGAATTCTCTTCCATTCAAGCACCTTCATGAATATGCATGTGCCCTTAGCTTAAACCTTCCCCAATTTTGCTGTTCAGGAGACACTGCTTTGGAAATGGTTCCTGGTGCTCTCCTCACCTGCTGCAAGTAATAATAAATCCTTCCTTCTCCCTATCTTTCACTTGGTTGTGTCTATTGGCTTGACACCCACCAAGAGGTGAACCCAATTTTCCATTAACAGGTCCACCTTTGATTTGTGCAGCCCTTGTTCTCCTACTTAAGTCATCATGCTAACTTAAAGGAACATACATAAAGCTGCTCTTTTATATTAAGATTTGTATAAATGCCCATTTCTATTAGATGACAATGGATTGACATTACATATTTGTTTTAAAATGTTTAAATGAAGAAAATATTTGGTGCCCAGAGCATCTACAAAGTTAGTAAGCATAAAGGAAGGGAGAGAAAAGTAATGCAAGGAGAAACCAGGGGTGATGGGGTCCAAGAATTCTAACTCTCTGTCTACTGCTGGTGCTACATTCCTGGAGACAAGGACCACAGAACATTGGTTAGGCTCTTGAGCATCATTTCTCTAAACACCAGGGAAGGAAATTTTCCCCCTCTGACTTCTTGCTTTCAGTTTATCTCAAATCTACCAATGTATTTTCATCCCCAACTCTTTGTTATGCACAGAGCTTGTGTTTAGAGATAAAACAATGCAAAATGAGAACTGTGTCTTAAGTCCACCATCCAGTCAGGAGACAGACTAATTGGACAACTTTAGTACGGGATGGTTAAGTAATTTGAATTACCTGCATGTGTGTGCACACACATGTGTATGTCATTTATGTGTTCCCACCTTCAGCTAAAAGAGTAAAATAATGTACCTGTGAGAATCCAAATTATTTTCAGGATAAGTATCTCCTTATCTAAATTGTTGGATGAGGCAAATAGAGTGTGCACACCTGTTTGCTCCTCCTAATAGGCAGTACAGACACTAGAAGCTTCCCATCGGTGGGATCTGCACATTCATGTCCAGAATAGTTCCTGTTCCTGGTGAGATGCCTCAGCCCTCACTTTCCCTCCCTGGCTGACCATGTTGTGACATGATTTTCATTGCTCAATTCTTAGAATGTTCCAGGAACCGATGCGTAAAACAGCCCGAAGAAAGGTTTGCTGTACTTACTAAAACCATCTCTGTCCTGCTGCTAATGAACATTGATGTAGGCAATAAACTGATTAAAATTACTTTGCTGGTGGATCAAGAAATAAGCTATTTAAGGACAGACATTATTTCAGCATGAAGAGCTTGCAAATTTGTAGTTTGGGTTTTTCACATTAATATAATGTAAACAGCTAGCTGGATTAAAATTGAACTGTCACAGTCACAAACTATTTAGAAAAACAGCGTGATTGCATGAAATTATGATGACTTGTTTCCTCCATTACCAAAGAACTCTGAAATGCAGTAGTTTTTAAAGAATATTATGTGAATGTAATGGAAATAGTTTTGGTGAAAGATTCTTGCCTTGTGTTCATTAAATTTCCACATTATTAACAGTTGTTTCTAGTTAGAAGGCAAATTGAAATTAGTTTATTTTATTTGGGGAAGGGGGCAATCTACCATTCTAAAAACTTAACTGTAAAATAGTACATGGGTATACACAGAAAATGGTAAATACATGTAGGAAGCACTAAACAGAGTGCTTGAAACCAGTACTGTTATTTGACAGTCTGAAAATTATTTCCTTTGTTCCTATTCATTAGGGAAAATCTCTAAATAAACATAAGGATGATTTAAAAGCCATCAGTAAAAAAGCTATGACTTTAATTAGTGTCATCATTCTAGGGGAAGGAAAATCTTCCTCATTCAATTCACTGGATGCATCCATCTTCACATTGCTTGAATGCAACCCAGGGGGTTAAAAACAAACAAAACACAGAATGAGAATGTAAATTTAGCTAATAATATACTGTATAGATCCATGTTATGTGCAAATGTTTTATATCCCATATTGGTATAAAATCAATATAACACAAGGAAAAATATAGAACGACTTAAAAAGGATGCAGACACATCGTTAATGATAGAGGAGGACGGAGAAATATCTGAGAGAAGAAAGTCAGAAAGTCTCAACAATGGAAAAAGCATATTATAGGGGGCAGGGAGAGCTTGAGGAATGTTAGGATTTGATAAATTATAAGACATTCCATTATTCTATTTATCCTATTTATAATTTTACTTCATTAATCAAAATATAGGCCCTGGATATTTATTGAGTTAATGTAGCTATGCTATATTCTAGAAAATAGATGAACATATATAACCTATGTTTTCCCATCTAGCAGAGAAAGGCAGTCATGTACAGCAATAATATATCCTAAATAATACAAAATAAAAACCATGAAAGCTCAGAAAAGGGAAAGTTTATTTTCAGGTGGAGATGTCAGAGAAAATATTGTGGAGAAGGTGGAACTTGACCTACATATTGGAGGATGATTTGCACTTGAGCAAGTGCTTTGCTTTCATTCTTTTGCTCCCTCTCCTCCTCCTCTTCCTCCTCCTCCCTCTCCTCCTCGTCCTCTTCCTCCTCCTCCTTCTCCCCATCTACTCCCTCTCCTCCTCCTCCTCTTCTTCTTCCTTCCTCTCCTCCTCCTCTGATTCTTGCTTCTTGCCTGATTCTTGGAGTGTGGGATGAAGAAGATATCATATACAGTTATCTATGATCTAATACTCATTTCCATTGAATACTACCTGTTTATCTGTCATTTTCACTACTTGTCTATGATGTCTCTGAAAGCAGAAGCAGTATTTCATTCATCCGTGGGTCTTAACACTAAGCACAATGCCTAACACATGACAGGCTCTCAATGAAAACTATGATGTTAATAAAGGGCAAAACAATTAAAGCCCAGGGGTAGCAAGGTGGAGAATGTATTCATGCACTAGAATAAAACTGTTTGAAATTAGAAAAGAATGCTTCTATATTATGTCATAGTGATTAAATAAAGCATGCTATATTTATAATAAATCTGGCAGGCAACCAGGAGCTCTGGCATTTCCCCCCCTACAGGATAGTGAATTACAGTATTGACATGATTTCTTCCAATCTGCTTCAATTCACCTATCTACATATTGTATGTTACTCTAAAACATGTTACATGATTTTGGTATACTGAAAGATAAAATCATCTATATAGTCATTATTTATTACAGTTTATGATGGAGAATCACTACAAGAAATTGTTAAGACTTAAGGGCAGTCTTAAGGAAATAAGCCAGAATCTGCAATCATCCGGGTTCTCACTTACTGTAAACTTACTGTTATTTAAACCTCAATTTTCTCATTTGTAAAATGGGTTTAAAGTAGCACCTACTTCATAATTTTTTTGCTAGTGTCAAAGGAGGTAATACATGTAAATACCTAACACTGTATAAAAGACAGGCTCTATACATTAAAGTGGTTGTAGTCAGGGATAGGACTGGGATTCCTCCATTGCTATCATTCATGAGGTGTTTACACATACCAATTTTGTCACCACCATTACCTTAGGTACAGATTACTTGAGGAAAATGCTGGGTCTATAATTATAAGAAAAATATTTATTGGGCAGAAATAGGTAATGAATGCTGTTGATACAAAGATTGATAAAATATTGTGCTTTGTAGCAATCTTTCAAAACTCTTCCTGGAGGAGGGGTTATAGAAAGTGGGAAGAGGGATCACTGATAAACTGAGGCTATTTTACATTGTTTCTGTTGTTGCCCGCAGTAGATTGTCATAGTATACGTGGAAAAAGTTTCTAACTCAGGGGCTAATGCAATAAGAGACTGTCAGAGCAGGACCTGGGTTTATAATTCTTGACCCTCATATTGAAACACCAGCTAAATACTTTATGAAGGTTACTTTTTTTTTTTTTTTAATACTTTTCATTGTTTTTTTTTCTTAATCTTTTGGCCACACCACACAGCATGTGGGATCTTAATTTCCCAACCAGGGATCAAACCCTTGCCCCCTGCTTTGGAAGTCTTAACCTGCTTTGGAGTCTTAACCACTGGACCATGACTGTTTGATACAGTGTGTTCTGTTACTTCATGTGACTACATTGTAGTTTCCACCTTCCAAAAAGGAGGCACTCTCAGCTGGGAGACTATCAGAGCACCAAAATATGACTCCCCCACCCAATTTTTCATTAATAACCTCTTATAACTGTGCTTTTCCATGTTTTATTATTAGAGAAAATGTGGAAACCCACAGACATGTAGGTGTGTGAGAGATAGAAGATAAGATACCAAGCATCAGGGCACTCAGTCATAACACAGCTGGTCCATCAAGTCCTGCAGCATTTATTTGTCTGTAAGGAGCTCAGAATTTAATGGGGGGTATACAAATTCAAAACAAAAAAAATAATCAAAACACCAAAACACTTCCTGATTGATGACAGGCTAAGTGGTATGAATAAGCTACTGTAAAAGCTTAAAGGAGAGTGAAATAAATTCTAATTGGACACAGAAAATACACCTTTGATCTGGAACAGTAAATACGGAATTACTCAATTTTATTTCAATAATTTAAGCTTGCGTATTTTGAAACACACAAGTATTTCCAAAAAAATGAAATATTTATTTGAAATTTAAATTTTAAATGGCTTCATTTTTCTTGGGAATATGTAGTCTCTGATAAGATGTAATGGTTGTAAGTGCATTTTTTAACAAGAGCCCTTACATCAATTTGTAAAATGTCAAGCCAAAAATTCTCGGAAAATAAAATCTGATCATGTGAGTTTTACTGAAATTCAAAAGATTTAATTAAAACAACTATATGAAAATTGTACTTAAGGAAAAGTGGACAGTCAAAAAATTTTTCTTGATCTGGTATCAGTAAACCAGGTGTAATGATTCACACCAGGCATGCAGGAAAATACAGAGAAGGCCCCAACTTCTGTTCCATGGATACTAAAACCTTGAATTATTGTTACAAGAGTGTAACTGAAGTAGTTTCCAATCTTATCATACTTTCTCGGCTCAATAATAACTACAGTAATCACCACCACCACAACAGCTTTACAGATAGTATCCCACTGCATCCTCAGAGCACAGTCTCTGAAGTAAGACTGTTGGGTCTGTGACTTTTGGAAAGTTAATTAACTCTGTTAGACTCAGTTTTCTCAATCTAAAAAATGGGAATGTTAATAATGTTTACTTCAGGATTATCATAACAGTTAAAATAATCGATCCCTTCAAATATCTATCAGAATGTTTTACACATGTCAAATATTCAATAACTGTTTATGATCATTATTTTAACATATGTAATCAGGAGGAATTGGGTTCAAATTAGCTAAGTGGGTTGCCCAAGGACAAAAGGCAAAAAAGCAAAAAATGGGGGACCTGAAATGAGGTCACTGTGATTCTAAGCTGTATATAGTATTAATTAGCATTTATGCTATGCAGCCCCCAAATTCAAACAAGCAGCAAATATTCATTGGACCCATACTACATGGTGATACTGTATCAGCTCCCAGAATTCAATGATGAATAACATAAATTAATATTTTCACTCATGAAATTTGTATTCTAAATGAGATTAAGACTATAAACAAGAAACAGACAGTTGGATTGATTTCAAATTGTGTTGAATGCTATCAAAAATAAAAAAACAGGGTTGTAAGAAGAGAGGAGACAGGGAGAGTTTCTTTATATAAGAAAATCAGGGAAGGTTTCTCTGAAGAGGTGACATTTGAGTTGAGACCTGAAGGATTAGTAGGAGCCATCCAAGCAAACAGCAGAGGAAAGAACATTCCAGGGAAAGGGATCAGGATATTCACATGCCCAGAAGTAGCATTAGAAGCATAGTGTTCCAAGAATAGAAGACTTTCTCCTGCTGAAGGAGAGTGAAGGTGGAAGACTGCAAACCAACTAGAGCATTCAAGGGCTTGTGGTCTTTGTAAGAAGTTTGGATTTTATTTTAAAAGTGCTAAGAAGTCACTGAGAGATTTAAGCAGAAAAGTGCAGTAATCTGAATTGCTTTTGTGAGAATGGACTGGAGAAGACCAAAAATGAAGAAGTGAGGCCAACTTATTATACTGGTAACATCATGAACTAGGGGCTGTTAGTGGACTTGGAAAGAAATAAATAGATTTGAGAAATGTTTGGGCCTGGGGGATGGGTAGAAGTGAAACCAAGCAGGACCCCATGGAATTCCTGGGCACAAAAGTCTTTCTGTGTGCCCCATTTCTTGATTAGAGTAAATAGGCCTTATTCAGCCACCATGAACTTCCCTGAGTTCCAACTGGCAGGTTCATATAGTTGCTAATTAGAAAAGGGAGGGGATGCAGAGACAAGTGAGGAATAGTCAAGAAACAATAGTGCAGGCTTGGGGTAGGGTCCTTGTTCCCCCTCAAGGGATACACATAACAATACCTCTGAGCTGTTTTGCAGATACTGAAACCCCCACCAAGTGGGAGAAGTTAACTGTATGTTGCCCACAAGCACATAGACCCCAGACCTGGTTGGAACCAGAAGGTTGATGATGCTGACCGCCACTTACCTCACCACCAACCAATCAGAAGAATGTCCACGAGCTGATCACGCACTCCTCTTTGAACTATTACTGTAAAACTCACTACTCCCTCCAGGACGGGACAAAGAGTTTTGAGGGCATTAGCCCGTCGTGGCCCCCTTTGCCTGGCAAAGCAATAAAGCTATTCTTTTCAACTTCACCCAAAACTCTGTCTTTGAGATTTAACTTGGTGTCAGGGTACAAAGGCCAGATTTGGCTTCAGAACTGACAACACTTGGTGATGATGTGCAATGGGTTGATGAAAAAGAGGCACGAACGCTGTGTCTATGTTGAAAAACTGGGTGAAGGATAGGGAGTTTTACTGTGAGAAGATCAGGTTGGGGGAGAAGAGTCAAGATCTTCATTTTGACTTTATTAAATTTTAGAAGCTTCTTACACATTGAAGAGGAGACAAGCAAATATAGATGAAACAACTTCATATATGGCTTCTTAAATACCACGTAAAGAGATTAGCTACACCAGTCTTTACAAGAAGGGGAGGAGTAAGGGTGGAGGGTGATGGAAATTATGGGGCCACTTCTTACTGAGAAAGTTCTGTTTTCTTGTCCCTAGAAGAGAAAAGATTCTTTGCTTTTGAACATTCCTTCTGGAATCAGCAATTTCTTCAAAAGGAAATCCTGTCACAATGTGAAGTCAGCAGCATAATCTCATATTGAAGACAAAAATTCCAAATTTCTACTGCGTAAATGGAAAGCTGTTTTAAATACTCTTTTAAAAATGGAATTCCAAGGGGACCTTCAAGATGGCAGAGGAGTAAGACGTGGGGATCACCTTGCTCCCCACAAATATATCAGAAATACATCTACATGTGCAACAACTCCTACAGAACACCAACTGAAGGCAGACAGAAGATCTCAGACTTCCCAAAAGGCAAGAAACTCCCCACGTACCTGGGTAGGGCAAAAGAAAAAAGAAAAAACAGAGACAAAAGAGTAGGGATGGAACCTGACCCTCAGGGAGGGAGCTGTGAAGGAGGAAAACTTTCAACACATTAGGAAGCCCCAACACTGGCGGAGACGGGGGGTGGTGGTGGGGAAGCTTCAGAGCCACGGAGAAGAGCACAGCAACAGGGGTGCAGAGGGCAAAACGGAGAGATTCCAGCACAGAAGATCTGTGCTGACCAGTACTCACCAGCCTGAGAGGCTTGTCTGCTCACCCGCTGGGGTGGGTGGGGGCTGGGAGCTGAGTCTCAGGCTTCAGAGGTCAGATCCCGAGGAGAGGACTGGGGTTGGCTGCATGAACACAGCCTGAAGGGGGCTAGTGTGCCACAGCTAGCCGGGAGGGAGTCCGGGAAAAAGTCTGCACCTGCCTAAGAGGCAAGAGACCATTGTTTTGGGGTGCATGAGGAGAGGGGATTCAGAGCACCACCTAAACGAGCTCCAGAGACGGGCGAGAACCACGACTATCAGTGCCAACACCAGAGACTGGCATGAGACGCTAAAGCCGCTGCTGCAGCCACCAAGAAGCCTGTGTGCGAGCACAGGTCACTCTCCACACCTCCCATCCTGGGAGCCTGTGCAGCCTGCCACTTCCAGGGTCCCATGATCCAGGGAAAACCTCCCCGGGAGAACACATGGTATGCCTCAGGCTGATGCAAGGTCACGCTGGCCTCTGCTGCCCCAGGCTCGCCCCACATTCCGTACCCCTCCCTCCCCCCGGCCTGAGTGAGCCAGAGACCCCTAGTCAGCCGCTCCTTTAACCCCATCCTGTCTGGGCAAAGAACAGACGCCAGAGGGCGACCTACATGCAGAGGTGGGGCCAAACCCAAAGCTGAACCCCAGGAGCTGTGCCAACAAAGAAGAGAAAGAGAAATCTCTCCCACCAGCCTGAGGAGCAGCGGATTAAATCTCCGCAAGCAACTTGATGTACCCTGCATCTGTGGAATACCTGAATAGACAATGAATCATCCCAAAACTGAGGCAGTGGGCTTTGGGAGCAACTGTAGACTTGCGGTTTGCTTTCTGAGTCTAATTTATTTCTAGTTTTATGTTCATCTTAGTTTAGTATTTAGAGCTTATTATCACTGGTAGATTTGTTTATTGATTTGGTTGCTCTCTTCCTTTATATATATATATATTTTTTTCCTTGTTCTCTTTTTGTGAATGTGTATGTGTATGCTTCTTTATGTGATTTTGTCTGTATAGTTTGCTTTTACCATTTGTCCTAGGGTTATGTCTGTCGGTTTCTTGATTTGTTTTTTTTAGGATAGTTTTAGCGCTTGTTATCACTTGTGGATTTGTTTTTTGGTTTGGTTGCGCTCTTCTTTTTTTTTCATTACTTTTTTTTTTTTCCAAGCCATTTCCAACTTTATTTATTTTTTTTTTCACACACACACACTGTATTTTATTTTTACAAGAGATAAGTAGACTGACACCAAGCATTGTACATGGATGACCACAACAAAAGCAACAATGATTGCAATTACCAAACATGAAACACATTCATACTATGTCATAATATTGACATTCAGTCCAGTAATCCTCCACTGTAACAGCTCCTTTACTTTGCAGTGAAAATTGATTTGTATACTCTTTGCCTCTGAGTCCTTGTTGGATTTTTTTTTTTAATTCAGACAGAAAGTCACAAAAATTATTCTCATCCTCATCAGTTCACTCAGTCCCATGTAATTAATTTTTTTTTTTCATCTTGATCTTTTGTTAGCACTTTTATGAGTTCATCAGTTTTTCATTAGAGTTCTGAAAATTCAGTTCTGCTTATTCATTCAGTTCAGCAGTACAGTCAGTTACCAGAAACCTGTACTTGTCAGAGTCTTTTCCATGAACTTCTTAAAGATGAAACCCTTTTATAGGAACATATTTGCAAAAGCATCAGAGTACACACAGAACCGTCTGTAAATGACAAAAGACTTAAAAGTGACCACAGTTAAAAATTTCATGAAAGTTCATAATAATGCAGTTGACAAGAAAATTAGTTATTTCTGAAATATACATTTTAAGGTAATAACTAGGATTATGACTTATAACATTATACCAGAACATATAAGATTTTTAGAAATTTCATGTAATGTCTGAAACATTTATATTAACATATTTCCATACAAATAACCCAATGAAAGTTTAGTATTAGTTGTTTTGTTTGTTTGTTTTTTTATACTGCAGGTTCTTATTAGGCATCAATTTTATACACATCAGTGTATACATGTCAAATCCAATCGCCCAATTCAGCACAACACCATCCCCACCCCACCGCAGTTTTCCCCCCTTGGTGTCCATATGTCCGTTCTCTACATCTGTGTCTCAACCTCTGCCCTGCAAACTGGCTCATCTGTACCATTTTTCTAGGTTCCACATACATGCGTTAATATACGATATTTGTTTTTCTCTTTCTGACTTACTTCACTCTGTATGACAGTCTCTAGATCCATCCACGTCTCAACAAATGACTCAATTTCGTTCCTTTTTATGGCTGAGTAATATTCCATTGTATATATGTACCACATTGTCTTTATCCATTCGTCTGTTGATGGGCATTTAGGTTGCTTCCATGACCTGGCTATTGTAAATAGTGCTGCAATGAACATTGGGGTGCATGTATCTTGTGGAATTATAGTTTTGTCCGGGTATATGCCCAGGAGTGGGATTGCTGGATCATATGGTAGCTCTATTTTTAGTTTTTTAAGGAACCTCCATACTGTTCTCCATAGTGGCTTATCAGTTTACATTCCCACCAACAGTGCAAGAGGGTTCCCTTTTCTCCACACCCTCTCCAGCATTTGTTGTTTGTAGATTTTCTGATGATGCCCATTCTAACAGGAGTGAGGTGATACCTCATTGTAGTTTTGATTTGCATTTCTCTAATAATTAGTGATGTTGAGCATCTTTTCATGTGCTTCGTGGCCGTCTGTATGTCTTCTTTGGAGAAATGTCTATTTAGGTCTTCTGCCCATTTTTGGATTGGGGTGTTTGTTTCTTTAATATTGAGCTGAATGAGCTGTTTATATATATTGGAGATTAATCCTTTGTCCGTTGATTCGTTTGCAAATATTTTCTCCCATTCTGAGGGTTGTCTTTTCGTCTTGTTTATGGTTTCCTTTGCTGTGCAAAAGCTTTGAAGTTTCATTAGGCCCCATTTGTTTATTTTTGTTTTTATTTCCATTACTGTAGGAGGTGAATCAAAAAAGATCTTGCTGTGATTTATGTCAAAGAGTGTTCTTCCTATGTTTTCCTCTAAGAGTTTTATAGTGTCCAGTCTTACATTTAGGTCTCAAATCAATTTTGAGTTTATTTTTGTGTATGGTGTTAGGGAGTATTCTAATTTCATTCTTTTACATGTAGCTGTCCAGTTTTCCCAGCATCACTTATTGAAGAGACTGTCTTTTCTCCATTGTATATCTTTGCCTCCTTTGTCATAGATTAGTTGACCATAGGTGCGTGGGTTTATCTCTGGGCTTTCTATCTTGTTCCATTGATCTATGTTTCTGTTTTTGTGCCAGTACCATATTGTCTTGATTACTGTAGCTTTGTAGTATAGTCTGAAGTCAGGGAGTCTGATTCCTCCAGCTCCGTTTTTTTCCCTCAAGACTGCTTTGGCTATTCGGGGTCTTTTGTGTCTCCATACAAATTTTAAGATGATTTGTTCTAGTTCCGTAAAAAATGCCATTGGTAATTTGATAGGGATTGCATTGAATCTGTAGATTGCTTTGGGTAGTATAGTCATTTTCACAATGTTGATTCTTCCAATCCAAGAACATGGTATATCTCTCCATCTGTTGGTATCATCTTTAATTTCTTTCATCAGTGTCTTATACTTTTCTGCATACAGGTCCTTTGTCTCCCTAGGTAGGTTTATTCCTAGGTATTTTATTCTTTTTGTTGCAATGGTAAATGGGACTGTTTTCTTAATTTCACTTTCAGATTTTTCATCATTAGTGTATAGAAATGCAAGAGATTTCTGTGCATTAATTTTGTATCCTGCAACTTTACCATATTCATTAATTAGCTCTAGCAGTTTTCTGGTGGCAGTTTTAGGATTCTCTATGTATAGTATCATGTCATCCACAAACAGTGACAGTTTTACTTCTTCTTTTCAAATTTGTATTCCTTTTATTTCTTTTTCTTCTCTGATTGCCGTGGCTAAGACTTCCAGAACTATGTTGAATAATAGTGGTGAGAGTGGACATCCTTGTCTCGTTCCTGACCTTAGAGGAAATGCTTTCAGTTTTTCACCATTGAGACTGATGTTTGCTGTGGGTTTGTCATATATGGCCTTTATTATGTTGAGGTAGGTTCCCTCTATGCCCACTTTCTGGAGAGTTTTTATCAGAAATGGGTGTTGAATTCTGTCAAAAGCTTTTTCTGCATCTGTTGAGATGATCATATGGTTTTTCTTCTTCAGTTTGTTAATATGGTGTATCACATTGATTGATTTGCGTATATTGAAGAATCCTTGCATCCCTGGGATAAATCCCACTTGATCGTGCTGTATGATCCTTTTAATGTGTTGTTGGATTCTGTTTGCTAGTATTTTGTTGAGGATTTTTGCATCTATATTCATCACTGATATCGGTCTGTAATTTTCTTTCTTTGTAGTGTCCTTGTCTGGTTTTGGTATCAGGGTGATGGTGGCCTCATAGAATGAGTTTGGGAGTGTGCCTTCCTCTGCAATCTTTTGGAAGAGTTTGAGAAGGATAGGTGTTAGCTCTTCTCTAAATGTTTGATAGAATTCACCTGTGAAGCCATCTGGTCCTGGACTTTTGTTTGTTGGAAGATTTTTAATCACAGTTTCAATTTCAGTGCTTGTGATTGGTCTGTTCATATTTTCTGTTTCTTCCTGGTTCAGTCTTGGAAGGTTATACCTTTCTAAGAATTTGTCCATTTCTTCCAGGTTGTCCATTTTATTGGCATAAAGTTGCTTGTAGTAGTCTCTTAGGATGCTTTGTATTTCTGCAGTGTCTGTTGTAACTTCTCCTTTTTCATTTCTGATTTTATTGATTTGAGTCCTCTCCCTCTTTTTCTCGATGAGTCTGGCTAATGGCTTATCAATTTTGTTTATCTTCTCAAAGAACCAGCTTTTAGTTTTATTGATCTTTGCTATTGTTTTCTTTGTTTCTATTTCATTTATTTCTGCTCTGATCTTTATGATTTCTTTCCTTCTGCTAACTTTGGGTTTTGTTTGTTCTTCTTTCTCTAGTTTCTTTAGGTGTAAGGTTAGATTGTTTACTTGAGATTTTTCTTGTTTCTTTAGGTAGGCTTGTATAGCTATAAACTTCCCTCTTAGAACTGCTTTTGCTGCATCCCATAGGTTTTGGGTCATCGTGTTTTCATTGTCATTTGTCTCTACGTATTTTTTTATTTCTTCTTTGATTTCTTCAGTGATCTCTTGGTTATTTAGTAACGTATTGTTTAGCCTCCATGTGTTTGTCTTTTTTACGTTTTTTTCCCTGTAATTCATTTCTAATCTCATAGCATTGTGGTCAGAAAAGATGCTTGATATGATTTCAATTTTCCTAAATTTACTGAGGCTTGATTTGTGACCCAAGATGTGATCTATCCTGGAGAATGTTCCGTGCACACTTGAGAAGAACGTGTAATCTGCTGTTTTCGGATGGAATGTCCTATAAATATCAATTAAATCTATCTGGTCTATTGTGTCATTTAAAGCTTCTGTTTCCTTATTTATTTTCATTTTGGATGATCTGTCCATTGGTGTAAGTGAGGTGTTAAAGCCCCCCACTATTATTGTGTTACTGTCAATTTCCTCTTTTATGGCTGTTAGCAGTTGCCTTATGTATTGAGGTGCTCCTATGTTGGGTGCATATATATTTATAATTGTTATATCTTCTTCTTGGATTGATCCCTTGATCATTATGTAGTGTCCTTCTTTGTCTCTTGTAACATTCTTTACTTTACAGTCTATTTTATCTGATATGAGTATAGCTACTCCAGCTTTCTTTTGATTTCCATTTGCATGGAATATCTTTTTCCATCCCCTCACTTTCAGTCTGTATGTGTCCCTAGGTCTAAAGTGGGTCTCTTGTAGACAGCATATATATGGGTCTTGTTTTTGTATCCATTCAGCAAGCCTGTGTCTTTTCATTGGAGCATTTAATCCATCCACGTTTAAGGTAATTATCGATATGTATGTTCCTATGACCATTTTCTTAATTGTTTTGGGTTTGTTTTTGTAGGTCCTTTTCTTCTCTTGTGTTTCCCACTTAGAGAAGTTCCTTTAGCATTTGTTGTAGAGCTGGTTTGGTGGTGCTGAATTCTCTTAGCTTTTGCTTGTCTATAAAGCTAATGATTTCTCCATCAAATCTAAATGAGATCCTTGCCAGGTAGAGTAATCTTGGTTGTAGGTTCTACCCTTTCATCACTTTAAGTATATCATGCCACTCCCTTCTGGCTTGTAGAGTTTCTGCTGAGAAATCAGCTGTTAACCTTATGGGAGTTCCCTTGTATGTTATTTGTCGTTTTTCCCTTGCTGCTTTCAATAATTTTTCTTTGTCTTTAATTTTTGCCACTTTGATTACTATGTGTCTCGGCGTGTTTCTCCTTGGGTTTATCCTGTATGGGACTCTCTGCGCTTCCTGGACTTGGGTGGCTATTTCCTTTCCCATGTTAGGGAAGTTTTCGACTATAATCTCTTCAAATATTTTCTCTGGCCCTTTCTCTCTCTCTTCACCTTCTGGGACCCCTATAATGCGAATGTTGTTGCGTTTAATGTTGTCCCAGAGGTCTCTTAGGCTGTCTTCATTTCTTTTCATTCTTTTTTCTTTAGTCTGTTCCGCAGCAGTGAATTCCACCATTCTGTCTTCCAGGTCACTTATCCGTTCTTCTGCCTCAGTTATTCTGCTATTGATTCCTTCTAGTGTAGTTTTCATTTCAGTTATTGTATTGGTCATCTCTTTGTTTGTTCTTTAATTCTTCTAGGTCTTTGTTAATCATTTTTTCATCTTCTCAATCTTTGCCTCCATTCTTATTCCGAGGTCCTGGATCATCTTCACTATCATTATTCTGAATTCTTTTTCTGGAAGGTTGCCTATCTCCACTTCATTTAGTTGTTTTTCTGGGGTTTTTTCTTGTTCCTTCATCTGGTACATAGCCCTCTGCCTTTTCATCTTGTCTATCTTTCTGTAACTGTGGGTTTTGGTCCACAGGCTGCAGGATTGTAGTTTTTCTTGCTTCTGCTGGCTGTCCTCTGGTGGTTTAGGCTATCTCTCATTACTTTTTAATTTTTTTAATTTTTAATAATATGTTTTATTTTTTAATTTAATAACTTTTTCCTTTCTTTCTTTCTCTCTCTCTCTTTCTTTCTTTCTTCTCCCTTTTCTTCTGAGGTGTGTGGATGACAGGGTCTTGGTGCTCTGGCAGGGTGTCAGGCCAGAGAGTCTGAGTGGGAGAGCTGAGTTCAGGACATTGCCCCACCAGAGACCTCCCAGCTCCACGTAATATCAAATGACGAAAGCTCTCCCAGAGATCTCCATCTCAACACTAAGACCCAGCTCCAATCAACAACCAGCAAGCTACAGTGCTGGACACCCTATGCCAAACAACTGGCAAGACAGGAACACACTCCCACCCATTAGCAGAGAGGTTGCCTAAAAGCATAATAAGGTCCAAAACACACTCCAAAACACACCACCAGATGTGGTCCTGCCCACCAGAAACACAAGATCCAGCCTCATCCACCAGAACACAGGCACCAGTCCCCTCAACGAGGAAGCCTACACAACCCACTGAACCAACCAGACTCACGGGGGGCAGACACCAAAAACAAGGGGAACTACCAACCTGCTGCCTGTGAAAAGGAGACCCCAAACAGAGTAAGTTAAGCAAAATGAGAAGGCAGAGAAATACACAGCAGATGAAGGAGCAAGGTAAAAACCCACCAGACCAAACAAATGAAGAGGAAATAGGCAGTCTATCTGAAAAAGAATTCAGTGTAATGAAGTAAAGATGATCCAAAATCTTAGAAATAGAATGGAGAAAATACAAGAAACGTTTAACAAGGACCTAGAAGAACTAGAGAGCAAACAAACAATGATGAACAACACAATAAACAAAATTAAAAATTCTCTAGAAGGAATCAGTAGCAGAATAACTGAGGCAGAAGAACAGATAAGTGACCTGAAAGATAAAATAGTGGATATAACTACTGCATAGCAGAATAAAGAAAAAAGAATGAAAAGCATTGAGGACAGTCTCAGAGACCTCTGGGACAACATGAAACGCACCAACATTCGAATTATAGGGGTCCCAGAAGAAGAAGAGAAAAAGAAAGGGACTGAGAAAATATTTGAAGAGATTATAGTTGAAAACTGCCCTAATATGGGAAAGGAAATAGTCAATTGAGTCCAGGAAGCACAGAGAGTGCCATACAGGATAAATCCAAGGAGAAACACACCAAGACACATATTAATCAAACCATCAAAAATTAAATACAAAGCAAATATATTAAAAACAGCAAGGGAAAAGCAAGAAATAACATACAAGGGAATCCCCATAAGGTTAACAGCTGATATTTCAGCAGAATCTCTGCAAGCCAAAGGGTGTGGCAGGACATATTTAAGTGATGCAAGGGAAAAACCTACAAAGAAGCTTACTCTACCCAGCAAGGATCTCATTCAGATTCGACTGAGAAATTAAAACCTTTACAGACAAGCAAAAGTTAAGGAAATTCAGTGCAACCAAGCCAGCTTTACAACAAATGCTAAAGGAACTTCTCTAGGCAGGAAATATAAGAGAAGGAAAAGACCTACAATAATAAACCCAAAACAATTAAGAAAATGGTAATATGAACATACATATCGATAATGACCTTAAATGTAAATGGATTAAATGCTCCAACCAAAAGACATAGACTGGCTGAAGGGATACAAAAAGAAGACCCATATATATGCTATCTACAAGAGACCCACTTCAGACCTAGGGACACATACAGACTGAAAGTGAGGGGATGGAAAAAGATATTCCATGCAAATGGAAATCAAAAGAAAGCTGGAGCAGCAATTCTTATATCAGACAAAACAGACTTTAAAATAAAGACTATTACAAGAGACAAAGAAGGTCACTACATAATGATCAAGGGATCAATCCAAGAAGATATAACAATTGTAAATATTTATGGAGCCAACATAGGAGCAATTCGATACATAAGGCAAATGCTAACAGCCATAAAAGGGGAAATCGAGAGTAACACCATAATAGTAGGGGATTTTAACACCCAACTTTCACCAATGGACAGATAATCCAAAACGAAAATAAATAAAGAACACAAGCTTTAAAAGACACATTAAACAATATGGACTTAATTGATATTTATAGGACATTCTATCCAAAAACAACAGAATACACTTTCTTCTCAAGTGCTCATGGAACATTCTTCAGGATAGATCATATCAGGTCACAAAGCAAGCTTTGGTAAATTTAAGAAAACTGAAATGGTATCAAGAATCTTTTCCGAACGCGAATGCTATGAGACTAGATATCAATTACAGGAAAAAATCTGTAAAAAATACAAACACATGGAGGCTAAACAATACACTACTAAATAACAAAGAGATCACTGAAGAAAGCAAAGGGGAAATCAAACAATACCTAGAAACAAATAACAATGAAAACACGATGACCCAAAACCTATGGGATGCAGCAAAAGCAGTTCTAAGAGGGAGTTTACAGCAACAAAATCCTACCTCAAGAAACAAGAACCATCTCAAATAAACAACCTAAATTTACACCTAAAGCAATTAGAGAAAGAAGAACAAAAACCCCCAAAGTTAGCAGAAGGAAAGAAATCATAAAGATCAGATCAGAAGTAAATGAAAAAGAAATGAAGGAAACAATAGCAAAATTAATAAAACTAAAAGCTGGTTCTTTGAGAAGATAAACAAAATTGATAAACCATTAGCCAGACTCATCAAGAAAAAAAGGAAGAAGACTCAAATCAATAGAATTAGAAATGACAAAGGAGAAGTAACAACTGACACTGCAGAAATACAAATGATCATGAGAGATTCCTACAAGCAAATATATGCCAATAAAATAGACAACCTGGAAGAAATGGACAAATTCTTAGAAAAGCACAACCTTCCGAGACCGAATCAGGAAGAAATAGAAAATATAAACAGACAAATCACAAGCACCGTAATTGAAACTGTGACTAAAAATCTTCCAACAAACAAAGGTCCAGGACCAGATGGCCTCACAGGTAAATTCTATCAAACATTTAGAGAATATCTAACACTGATCTTGCACAAACTCTTCCAAAAAACTGCAGAGGGAGAAACACTCCCAACTCATTCTACGAGGTCACCATCACCCTGATACCAAAACCAGACAAAGATGTCACTAAAAAAGAAAACTATAGGCCAATATCTCTGATGAACATAGGTGCAAATATCCTCAACAAAATACTAGCAAACAGAATCCAACAGCACATTAAAAGGATCATATACCATGATCAAGTGGGGTTTATCCCAGGAATGCAAGGATTCTTCAGTATACGCAAATCACTCAGTGTGATATACCATATTAACAAATTGAAGGAGAAAAAAACATATGATCATCTCAACAGAGGCAGAAAAATCTTTTGAAAAAATTCAACACCCATTTAAGATAAAACTCTATAGAAAGTAGGCATAGAGGGAAGTTACCTCAACATAATAAAGGCCATATATGACAAAACCACAGCCAACATCATTCTCAATGGTGAAACACTGAAACCATTTCCTCTAAAATCAGGAAAAACACAAGGTTGCCCACTCTCACCACTATTACTCAACATAGTTTTGGAAGTTTTAGCCACAGTAATCAGAGAGGAATAAGAAATAAAAGGAATCCAAATCAGAAAAGAAGAAGTAAAACGGTCACTATTTGCAGATGACATGATACGATACATATAGAATCCTAAAGATGCTACCAGAAAACTACTAGAGCTAGTCAATGAATTTGGTAAAGTAGCAGGATACAAAATTAATGCACAGAAATCTCTTTCATTCCTAGATACTAATGATGAAAAATCTGAAAGAGAAATTAAGGAAACACTCCCTTTTACCATTGCAACAAAAAGAATAAAATACCTAGGAATAAACCTACCTAAGGAGACAAAAGACCTGTATGCAGAAAACTATAAGACACTGATGAAAGAAATTAAAGATGGTACAAACAGATGGAGAGATATACCATGTTCTTGGATTGGACAAATCAACATTCTGAAAATGACTACACTACCCAAAGCAATCTACAGATTCAAGACAATCCCTATCAAACTACCAATGGCATTTTTCACAGAACTAGAACAAAAAATTTCACAATTTGTATGGAAACACAAAAGACCCCGGATAGCCAAAGCAATCTTGAGAAAGAAAAACGGAACTGGAGGAATCAGGCTCCCTGACTTCAGACTATACTTCAAAGCTATAGTGATCAAGACAGTATGGTACTGGCACAAAAATAGAAATATAGATCAATGGAACAGGATAGAAAGCCCAGAGATAAACCTACACACATATGGTCACCTTATTTTTGTTAAAGGAGGCAAGAAAATACAATGGAGAAAAGACAGCCTCTTCAATAAGTGGTGCTGGGAAAACGGGACAGCTACATGTAAAAGAATGAAATTAGAACACTCCCTGACACCATACACAAAAATAAACTCAAAAAGAATTAAAGACCTAAATGTAAGGTCAGACATTATAAAATTCTTAGAGGAAAACATAGGAAGAACACGCTTTGACATAAATCACAGCAAGATCTTTTTTGATCCAACTCCTAGAGAAATGGAAATAAAAACAAAAATAAACAAATGGGACCTAATGAAAATTAAAAGCTATTGCACAGCAAAGGAAACTGTAAACAAGATGAAAAGACAACCCTCAGAATGGGAGAAAATATTTGCAAACGAAGGAACTGACATAGGATTAATCTCCAAAATTTACAAGCAGCTCATGCAGCTCAATATCAATAAAACAAATCACCCAATGCAAATATGGGCAGAAGACTAAATAGACATTTCTCCAAAGAAGAAATACTGATTGCCAACAAACACATGAAAGGATGCTCAACATCACTAATCATTAGAGAAATGCAAATCAAAACTACAATGAGGTATCACCTCTCACTGGTCAGAATGGCCATCGTCAAAAATTCTACAAACAATAATTGCTTGAAAGGGTGTGGAGAAAAGGGAACTTTTTGCACTGTTTGTAGGAATGTAAATTGATAAAGTCACTATAGAGAACACTATGGATGTTCCTTAAAAAACTAAAAACAGAACTACCATATCACCCAGCAATCCCACTACTGGGCATATACCCTGAGAAAACCATAATTAAAAAAGTGTCATGTACCACAGTGTTCATTGCAGCTCTATTTACAATAGCCAGGACATGGAAGCAACCTAAGTGTCCATCGACAGATGAATGGATAAAGAAGATGTGGCACATATATTCAATGGAATATTACTCAGCTATAAAAAGAAACGAAATTGAGTTATTTGTAGTGTGGTGGATGGACATAGAGTCTGTCATACAGAGTGAAGTAAGTCAGAAAGAGGAAAACAAATACTGTATGCTAACACATATATATGGAATCTAAAAAAAGAAAAAAATGTTTCTAGGGGCAGGACAGGAATAAAGATGTAGATGTAGAGAATGGACTTGAGGACATCGGGAAGGGGAAGGGTAAGCTGGGACGAAGTGAGAGAGTGGCATGGACATATATACACTACCAAATGTAAAATAGATAGCTAGTGGGAAGCAGCCGCATAGCACAGGGAGATCAGCTCGGTGCTTTGTGTCTACCTAGAGGGGTGGGATAGGGAGCTTGGGTGGGAGACACAAGAGGGAGGAGATTTCGGGCTATACGTATGCATATAGCAGATTCACTTTATTATACAGCAGAAACTAACACACCATTGTAAAAGGCGAAAGATTTATATGATCTGAAGCGAAACCAGAGTATCACACCATTGTAAAGCAATTATACTCCAATAAAGATGTTTTTAAAAAATGGAATTCCATGATAACTTAAATTCTAAAATATTGGTATACAAGTAATTACAAATATAGTTCCTTTTAATACATTTTAATCCTGTAAGAAAGGTTTTGTTAAAAATAAGTAATTCTTTTTATTAATCATAGCATGGTAAAATATGTAATTGCTTTTTCTGAAAAGTGTTCCAAACTCTACATCTACAGATTATGAAAAATTCTTATGGAATTTTGTAATAAGTACGAATATTGGGTTAAGGAAATTTTATAGTCATGTTAGAGTGTCATGAAATTAATATTCACAATCCAGATTGCTGTAGTTCACAGTTCTTCTGTATATTTCAAATCAGGTGTGTACCATTTGTACTTAGAACCCCACGGAATGGATTATCCAAACTCCATTGATTTTAAATTGTGTTTTGGTTCATAAACAAACAATTTCTTTTATATTTCTAGAAATTTATTGTATAAGAAATTATGCATCTGGTTTTAGATATTATGTATAAATGAAAATGTCATTTAAAAAACAAAAAAAATTGGTAATGAGTTACTAAATTTGCAGTTACTAAACACTGTTTTCTTAACTACTGATATCCCTTAACTCTTAAACTGTACCTGTTTTGTGAGAATGGATTGGAGAAGACTGAAAATGAAGAAGTGAGGTCAGCTTATCATAGTGGTGACATCATGAACTAAGGATTTTTAGCAGAGTTGGAAAGAAATAAATGGATTTGAGAAATGTTTGGGGCTGGGGGATGGGTAGAACTGACAACACTTGTTGATATATACAGTACTCTAAATACATATAGTTACTCTATTCTAGTTCTGTTATGTTGAATATAACTGTATCTAGGTACTTAAAACTTGGAAGTGATTGATTTATGTAGTAAGCTTTATTTCAATAGGGCTAGCGAAAATACAAAAGATCTAATGAGTTTTGTGGATAATTAGATGTGATATTCTACTTTTATATTATTCTCACCAACTTTTTCCTAAGGAGTAAAAGAAAAATATATTTCTGTTTTGTCAAACATAACAATAGGTGTTATATAAGGTCTTTTGAATTGGCATAAAAACTCATGGAATTTATTGACACTATAAAATTTACAGATGTGATACTTTTGCCCTTGAGACAATAAACATACACTTATTAGAGGGTAAGTAGAAACATATTACTTTGTACTTGATTCATATTTTTTAAATTATAGCATGAAATTGAGACTTGGGAATACCCCCAAACTATATTTCTCCCTCTCTCTCTCTCTCTGTATATCTATATTATATAACATAGATATACAGTATCTCTTTTTTAAAAAAAACAGTAGATTTTTAGTTAATTTCTATTCCCTAGAAACCAGAAAATAATATTTTTTAGTAACTAGGGATGTTAAAAAAAAAAGCTTAAAATTTCAGTCATGTCTTTATGTTTGTTTAAAAGTCAAGAATGTTTTATTTAAAGCAGGCTCAAAATGGTAATTCTTTTCTTAAAAAAAAAAAAAAAAAGCCTCCTAGCAATCTCCATTCTTTCAACCTGAGTCAATGTGTAGAAGCTGAAATATATCCTCCCCACCATGCACTGATTAACGGAGCATGTTTTTGTTTACTGAGGCAACAGTGACACATCTATTTCTTACAAAAGAGAGGTCAAAGGATGAAGATTAGCATTATGAAATCGAGAGATCAGAGAATATTCTTAATATTTTCAATTTCTGACTTCTGAATGAAAATATCTTTCATTAAAAAATAAATCTAGTTTTTAAGCCAGAATGGCTTAGGAAGTTGATGCTCTGGTATATTCTTTCACTCAAATAAAAATTAATGGAAGATAAAACATAAAAAAGCAACATGGTCAATTTAAAAATAAGATTTACATTTTCAAAGCCAAGAAATTGAGCAGAAATGCAAAGAAATTAGCAGAAATAGAGCCATCTGACTGCTGGGCTCTGGGTGAAGAAATAGGAAGGTCAAGAAGTCTGGCTCCTCAGATCACTCTTTCCGTGACTATCTACATTTAGCTAAGAGATAGGGTAGGCGCTGCTGCCTGTGAAAAGAATTTGGAAGCATAGTGAAATAATGTCTGGATCTATCTAGTGTTCATGTCAAATTATGAAACAGAGATTCAAGATTAGCCTCGGAATTGGATTGTGGCTTGATAACTGGAAGATCCTAGACACTTTTCTTGCTGAGGACCCAGGATGGAGTGGGGTGGGTGGGGCATACAGGCAAAACTGCTGGCAATGAAGCAATGAGAAGGGGGATAGAGGACTACAGTGAGGATAACTTGGAAGGTAAAACCTACTCAAAATGATACGGGAATTTTGCCAGCAGACTGCTTTCAGACTTGAAATGGTACCCTTCCCTGGGTCTCCAGCCACCCACTGGACTCCCCTGTAGATTTTGGACTTGCAGTCTCTACAATCCTGAGCAAATCTCTTAAACTCTCTCCTCTCCCTCTTAGTCTCTCTCCTCTCCCTCTTAGTCTCTCTCCTCAATCAGTAGATCTCATGATGTCTGTAATAATAATCAATGACATTATAACTGGTACTCTCCTAAATCTTTACCCTATGATATTGGCACTTTTATTACCCCATTTTACAGAAGAAGAAATCGAGGCAAAAAAGGTTAAATAGATTGTACAAAGATACATAAAGAGTATGTAGAAGATTCAGGGTTCAAACCAAGCCAGCTGATTTCTAAGTTCAAATTCTTGAGGAGAGGGATGAATATATCTATATATTTATATCTATCTATATCTATATATATTCATACACTAAAAGATTAAAGGTAATACTTAATATTTTTAGACAGTAAGATAGGAAAGCACATTCAAGACTTCCCAAGATCAAACATTAATTCACTATCAGGATACAAGCTTCCACGAGAGAATATTAAAAGGTTGAAAATCATTAGCTATTTCTTACATTTAACATAGTGTAATGAATAAGTATTGCAACTGAAAAAAATGGATTTTTAGCCACTGATAATAGATTAAACTGAGAAGATGCATGTATCCTTGATCAGATGATCAAACTATCTTAAAGTTAAATTTTCTTTCTAAATATTGTGTAGCCCAGATATATTTATAACGTAATTCTTAAGGCCTTTACATAGAAAATTTTTGAAGCAGAAATATTTTTTCATTGGAACTTGGCTCTAGCTACCTATGGAGGAGTGGATAACGGATACTTTAATAGGAATAAAGCAAGAGCAAAAATTTAAAAAATACTCCAATGAAGCTGACAACATTTTGACATTTAACTTCATTGATCATAAGTCAATCCAATTTATTGATTCAGAATTCCCTTCAGGGTATGAAGATCTAAAATGAGGGAAAGGACATTCACAAAAAGATAGACAAAATGAAATGGAAGAGGACTATGTCCCAGATGAAGGGACAAGATAAAACCCCAGAAAAACAAATAAATGAAGTGGAGATAGGCAAACTTCCAGAAAAAGAATTCAGAATAATGACAGTGAAGATGATCCAGGGCCTTGGATAAAGAATGGAGGTAAAGATCGAGAAGGTGCAAGAAATGTTTAACAAAAACCTAGAAGAATTAAAGAAAAACATCTAGAAGAATTAAAGAATAATCAAGCAGAGATGAACAATACCATAACTGAAATGAAAGATACACTAGAAGGAATCAGTAGCAGAGTAACTGAGGCAGAAGAACGGATAAGTGACCTGGAAGACAAAATGGTGGAATTCACTGCCGTGGAACAGAATAAAGAAAAAAGAATGAAAAGAAATGAAGATAGCCTAAGAGACCACTGGGATAACATTAAACACACCAATATTAGCATTATAAAGGTCCCAGAAGAAGAGAGAGAGAAAGGACCCGAGAAAATATTTGAAGAGTTATAGTCAAAGAAGAACTATAGTCCAAAGCTTCCCTAACATGGGAAAGGAAATAGCCACCCAAGTCCAGGAAGTGCAGAGAGTCGTAGGCTGGATAAACCCAGGGAGAAACATGCCAAGACACACAGTAAACAAATAGACAAAAATTAAAGACAAAGAAAAATTATTAAAAGCAACAAGGGAAAAATGACAAATAACATACAAGGGAATTCCCATAAGGTTAACAGCTGATCTTTCAGCAGAAACTCTGCAAGCCAGAAGGGAGTGGCAGGACATACTTAAAATGATGAAAGGGAAAATCCTACAACCAAGATTACTCTGACCAGCAAGGAGTTCATTCAGATTCGACTGAAAAATCAAAAGCTTTACAGACAAGCAAAAGCTAAGAGAATTCAGCACTACCAAATCAGCTCTACAACAAATGCTAAAGGAAGTTCTCTAAGTGGGAAACACAAGAGAAGAAAAGACCTACAAAAACAAACCAAAACAATTAAGAAAATGGTAATAGGAATATACATATCAATAATTACCTTAAATGTGAATGGACTGAATGCTCCAACCAAGAGACACAGGCTCACTGAATGGATACGAAAACAAGACCCATATATATGCTGTCTACAAGAGACCCACTTCAGACCTAGGGACATATACAGACTGAAAGTGAGGGGATGGAAAAAGATATTCCATGCAAATGGAAATCAAAAGAAAGCTGGAGTAGCAATTGTCATATCAGACCAAATACTCTTTAAAATAAAGACTATTACAAGAGACAAAAAAAGGACACTACATAATGATCAAGGGACCAATCCAAGAAGAAGATATAACAATTGTAAATATTTATGCACCCAACATAGGAGCACCTCAATACATAAGGCAAATGTTAACAGCTATAAAATAGGAAATTGACAGTAACACAACAATAGTGGGTGACTTTAACAGCTCACATCCACCAATGGACAGGTGATCCAGACAGAAAATTAATGAAGAAACAAAAGCTTTAAATGACACACTAGACCAGATATACTTAATTGATATTTATAAGACATTCCATCTGAAAACAGCAGATTACAATTTCTTCTCAAGTGCACATGGAACATTCTCCAGGATAGATCACATCTTGGTTTACAAATCAAGCCTCGATAAATTTAAGAAAATTGAAATCATATCAAGCATCTTTTCTGATCACAACAGTATGAGATTAGAAATAAATTACAGGGAAAAGAACATAAAAAATACAAACACATGGAAGCTAAACAACACACTACTAAATAACCAAGAGATCACTGAAGAAATGAAAGAGGAAATCAAAAAATACCTAGAGACAAATGGCAGTGAAAACCTGATGATCCAAAACCTATGGGATGCAGCAAAAGCAGTTCTAAGAGGGAAGTTTATAGCAATCCAATCCTACCTCAAGAAACTAGAAAAATCTCAAATAAACAATCTATAATTTCCTTACCCTTAAAGGAACTAGAGAAAGAAGAACAAACAAAACCCAAAGTTAGTAGAAGGAAAGAAATCATAAAGATCAGAGCAGACATAAATGAAATAGAAACAAAGAAAACAGTAGCAAAGATCAATAAAACTAAAAGTTGGTTCTTTGAGAAGATAAACAAAATTGATAAACCTTTAGCTAGACTCATCAAGAAAAACAAGGAGAGGACTCAAATTAATAAAATTAGAAATGAAAAAGGAGAAGTTACATACAAAATATCATAAGAGACTACTACAAGCAACTCTAAGCCAATAAAATAGACAACCACGAAGAAATGGACAAATTCTTGGATAGGTATAACCTTCCAAGACTGAACCAGGAAGAATAGAAAATATGAACAGACAAATCACAAGTAACAAAATTGAAACTGTGATTAAAAATCTTTCAACAAACAAAAATCCAGGACCAGATGGCTTCACAGGTGAATTCTATCAAACACTTAGAGAAGAGACAACACCCATTCTTCTCAAACTCTTCCAAAAAATTGCAGAGGAAGGAACACTCCCAACTCATTCTATGAGGCCACCTTCACCCTGATATCAAAACCAGACAAAGATACTACAAAAAAAGAAAATTACAGACCAATATCACTGATGAATATAGATGCAAAAATCCTCAACAAAATACTAGTAAACAGAATCCAACAACACATTAAAAAGATCATACACCATGATCAAGTGGGATTTATCCCAGCAATGCAAGGATTCTTCAATATATGCAAATCAATCAGTGTGATACACCATATTAACAAATTGAAGAATAAAAACCATATGAGCATCTCAATAGATGCAGAGAAAAACTGACAAATTTGACAAAATTCAACACCCATTTATGATTAAAAACTCTCCAGAAAGTGGGCATAGAGGAAACCTACCTAAACATAATAAAGGCCATATACCACAAACCCACAGCAAACATCATTCTCAATGGTGAAAAACTGAAAGCATTTCCTCTAAGGTCAGGAACAAGACAAGGATGTCCACTCTTGCCACTCTTATTCAACAGGGTTTTGGAAGTCCTAGCCATGGCAACCAGAGAATAAAAAGAAATAAAAGGAATACAAATTAGAAAAGAGGAAATAAATCTGTCACTGTTTGCAGATGACATGTTACTATACATAGACAATCCTAAAGATGCCACCAGAAAACTATTATAGCTAATCAATGAATTTGGTAAAGTTGCAGGATACAAAATTAAGGCACAGAAATCTCTTGCATTTCTATACACTAACAATGAAAGATCAGAAAGAGAAATTAAGGAAACAATCCCATTCACCATCGCAACAAAAAGAATAAAATAGCTAGGAATAAACCTACCTAAGGAGGTAAAAGACCTGTACTCAGAAAACTATAAGACACTGATGAAAGAAATCAAAGATGGCACAAACAGATGGGGAGATATACCATGTTCTGGAATTGGAAGAATCAATATTGTGAAAATAACTATACTACCCAAAGCAATCTACAGATTCAATACAATCCCTATCAAATTACCAATGGTATTTTTTACAGAACTAGAACAAAAAATCTTAAAATTTGTATGGAGACACAAAAGACCCTGAATGGCCAAAGCAATCTTGAGAACGAAAAACGGAGCTGGAGGAATGAGGCTTGGTGTCTTCAGACTGTACTACAAAGCTACAGTGATCAAGACAGTATGGTACTGGCACAAAAATAGAAATATAGATCAATGGAACAGGATAGAAAGCCCAGAGATAAACCTACACACATATGGTCACCTTATTTTTGTTAAAGGAGGCAAGAAAATACAATGGAGAAAAGACAGCCTCTTCAATAAGTGGTGCTGGGAAAACGGGACAGCTACATGTAAAAGAATGAAATTAGAACACTCCCTGACACCATACACAAAAATAAACTCAAAAAGAATTAAAGACCTAAATGTAAGGTCAGACATTATAAAATTCTTAGAGGAAAACATAGGAAGAACACTCTTTGACATAAATCACAGCAAGATCTTTTTTGATCCAACTCCTAGAGAAATGGAAATAAAAACAAAAATAAACAAATGGGACCTAATGAAAATTAAAAGCTATTGCACAGCAAAGGAAACTATAAACAAGATGAAAAGACAACCCTCAGAATGGGAGAAAATATTTGCAAACGAAGGAACTGACATAGGATTAATCTCCAAACTATATAAACAGCTCATGCAGCTCAATATTAAGAAAAACAGACAACCCAATCAAAATATGGCAGAAGACGTAAACAGACATTTCTCCAAAGAAGACATACAGATGGCCAAGAGTCACATGAAAAGTTGCTCAACATCACTAATTATTAGAGAAATGCAAATCAAAACTACAATGAGGTATCACCTCACACCAGTAAGAATGGCCATCATCAGAAAATCTACAAACAACAAATGATGGAGCGGGTGTGGAGAAAAGGGAACCTTCTTGCATTGTTGGTGGGAATGTAAATTGATACAGCCACTATGGAGAACAGTATGGAGCTTCCTTAAAAAACTAACAGTAGAACTACCATACGACCCAGCAATCCCACTCCTGGGCATATACCCAGAGAAAACCATATTTCAAAAAGACACATGCACCCCAATATTCATTGCAGCACTATTTACAATAGCCAGGTCATGGAAGCAACCTAAATGCCCATCAACAGATGAATGGACAAAGAAGATGTTGTACGTATATACAATGGATTATTACTTAGCCATAAAAAGGAACAAAATTGGGTCATTTGTAGAGACATGAATGGACCTAGAGATTGTCATACAGAGTGAAGTTAAGTCAGAAAGAGAAAAACAAATATCATATATTAACCCAAATATGTGGAATCTAGAAAAATGGTACAGATGAACCAGTTTGCAAGGCAGAAATAGAGACACAGATATAGAGAACAAAGGTTTGGACGCCAAGGGGGGAAAGTGGGGGGGTGGTGGTGGTGGGATGAATTGGGAGATTGGGATTGACATATATACACTAATGTGTATAAAATAGATAAATAATAAAAAAATAAAAATAAAATGAGGAAAGGAAGATGAGGTGCATGTGTAGGAGACATTCTTCCTATCCTTATTTCTTGTCAGTAAAATAATTTGGTTAATTGCTTTTGTTTTAGATAATTGTTTGAAATACCGTGTTAGTAGAAAAGCAGTATTAAAAAGAGTACAGCTTCACTGTTTAAAGTTAGAATTTGGATGAAGGTAACCAAAAAGGAGGAATATTATATTGTGAGAACATATTTTATTTAATTTTAATATAGAAATTTGTCATCTTTCCACTTCAATTTGAAAAATCTAGAAGTTTGACTTTACATGATAATAGGATAATTTTTACAGTACTAGAATTTTGACTCTAGAAATATTTAAGCTTCAAACATCCCAACACCATCGTAAAGTCTTACTTTATTTTGTATTCCATTACTTGTATATATTTATCTGCTTGATATTTAAATGTAAGCATTAATGATTATAACTTCTAGATATAGTAAAATCTCAGTGTTTTTGAAATTTCAGTGATCCTTTGCAAAGGAGCTAAGCTGAAATTGACTTAGCACATTCTTATTTCATAGAGAGGCCAAATTAATAATGAAGAAAACTTCCGTAGGAATAATGAAGAATGTAAGAAATATACCCTCCAGCAATGTGAGCACTTCAAAGGCACACAGTACAAGAAACGGTAGAAAGCCCAATTATAATTTATCATGATATAGTCATTAAAATAACTTCCCCTAGAGGTTTTCATGAAGTAACACTTTTATTGCTTGTACTTTAAGTATAAAGGCAGCTTTTATTTTAAAATAATCATGAGTTTAGCCTTTTTACTAATTTATAATGATTTACAACTCTTTTCTTTTATTAGTGATTCAACTTTCCAATTGTTGAACATTTTTCTACTTTCCTGTGCAGCTTTGAGCTATACAATGTCATGTTACCTGGTAAAGCTTACTTAGTGCTTACCAAATTTTACACGCACACACATACAAACACATACACACTTATTTTGTAAAATATTTGATTAGTGTCTGTTTGTTCCTCCAGAGTATAATCTTTTTGAGGGCAGGGATCATATTTATTTTACTGTTAATGTATCCCCAATCTACACAAAACTGACATGTATTGACAATGTGCTTAAAAAGATTTGATAAATTAATGAATGAAATAAGTAATAGAACTGAGATTGCTTTCCATCAAATATACTCCTTTTGAATTCAAAATTAACAAGTATGCCTTGAGCTCTTCACCAAACACTCACAGACTTATAAGGCCAGACTCATATTATTAGGAATTAATTAATTGCCAGAAGAGCCTTGCAAGGCAGACTGAGTTATGTTCATACAGTTAATCAGTAAAAGGAAATGACTGAAAACCTATCTCCTGGTCCTAGTGCTCTTTCCATTATACTCCAAATACTGATTTTCACTGAGAATTGACAGCATATTTGTTATTTTAAGTACTGAGTCAACATTTACAGTTCAATAATGTTACATAATACGCCGTTAGGATTAAAATGTCTTGTAAAGCGGAGGTCCCCAGTCTTTTTGGCACCAGGGACCAGTTTCATGGAAGACAATTTTTCCACGGACCGGGGTGGGGGAGGGTGGGGAGGTGGGGGGGGTAGGTTTTGTTCAGGTGGTGATGCGAGTGATGGGGGGGAATGGTTCAGGAGGTAATGTGGGTGATGGGGAGCAATGGGGAGTGGCAGATGAAGCTTCACTTGCTCCATGGCCGCTCACCTCCTGCTGTGCAGCCCAGTTCCTACCAGGTTGCAGACCGGTACCTGACCACGGACAGGGCGTTGGGGACCCCTGTTGTAAAGGATTATCCGTTTTTAAAGAGAAAACACCATAAAATATAATATAGTTCTAAATGTTGTCTAACTGAAATCTACAGGGACCCTTAATTTATAAAGCAGACGAAAGACACTCTGGTTGAAGAGAATGCAGGAGATACAGCCTACAGAACTCCCCTTCATCCCCTACTTAATTCCTGAGATATCGTCAAAGACCTGATGAACCCCATGGAAAATTGTATGAAAACCATTACTTGTCCAACCTCTCAAAGTTTCAGAGGAGTTACACACCATTAAACCTTGGGCTTTTATACTGTGTTATTTCTTAAGTATGTAGTGAGCCTTTGATTTATATCAAAACAATAAAACTCATATACTTTTATATAATATGTAATTAGCATTAATCTGCTTTGGAGAAGATGGTCCTAACAATTTTTACACCCTAAAGATAGGTATCTATAATGCTGAACAGTGGTTTATGAAATATTTTACTTAATTTTCTTATTATAGATATATGTCTTGCTTTACCTCACTTAGATATACCTCCACTAACTTTTTGGTGTAGTCAGTAAAGTCAAAATAATTTTCCTTCAGTATAAAAACAATTTATTTTTTATGAAAGTAGAGATATTAAACAGACAGTTGGAAGCTCAAGGACAGGGTTGAGCCTAGAAGTACAGAGACACAATAGACCTCTGATAATATTTAAATAATGGGGAGTAGAGGATATTTTTTAATGAATGAGAATACATAGGAAAGAGGATAGAGCCTGAGGCAACATCCTGAGGGAACTAGGATATTTAGGGATCGAGTAAAGGATAAGACACTAGCAAAGGCAACTTGGAAAAGGTAGTCAAAATGTAGAAGATTAGCCAGAAATATGGTGTTACAGAGCTAAGTGAAAAAAATATTTTAAAAAGAAGGAAGTAATTTGAGTTAATTGAGAGAGCAAGTGGGATGAAAAGAAGTTATTTGAATTAAAGCTTTGGCAACAAGTAGATCATGGATAACATTGGCACGCATGGTTTCCTTGGAAAGGTAGAGAGTCTAGTAGGAGTGGATTCAAGACAGACTGGGAGATGAGGAAGACGCAATGGGAAGAGAAAACTCTTTGGTGGGTTGGTCAATGGGATTAGGCCATCTGTGTTTGCTAATTAATGCTTATGGAAGACTTTAGGCTCCTACCCTCCCACAGAGACTCTGAGATAGAGGTGCTTCTCCTTTTTTTTTTTTTTTTTTTTGGTAATTCTTTATTATGACTTTATTTTATATTATGAGCGTTACAACCAAACAGTGCCATGAAGATTAGAATTATAATCTCATATTTAACAGCACTTTGCTTTCTATTATTTAACTTTTTATATGGGCTCATCATCTCAAAAAAAAAAATACAATGTTCTTTGTCAACTCAGCTAGCTTATGCTCTCCCTCTTGATATTTGGCTTAACTATCAGTCTAGGGGTGCTATCTTTCTTAATGATTATATTTTGAAGGGATGGCTCCCAGGTCCTTGAGAAAGACATTCCTAGGTTGTAAAACTGGCAAGAGGCTGATTTACATCTCAAAGGAGCAGAGAAAGAATTTAAAATTGCAAGTGTTCTAAAGTAAATTCTCTAAGAAAAAGGAAGTTAGAGGTCTATCTTTAGAAAGAAAACTGTCTAAAATGTCATCAAGCTAAGGGGAACATTAAGGCCTTCTTGGTCACAGGGAATCTGAGCTATATGTGGAGGGATGTCAGGACAAGAGTAAGATGATGCATAGTAAAATGTGCCAGGATCAATGGCCATAATAAAAATGGATGTTGGTAAATTATGGTTGCCGCTAAAAATGAGCAGAAAAAATAGGAGTTGGTAGTTAGTATGCAGAATACTCAAAATTGAGATTTGTTAATAGTATAAAGTTATAGGTTGTAAGAGATTTTAGGCTATAAACATGGAAGTGAGAGGCTGAGGAAAGATGGAGAAAAAGTTTTTTGATGAGGAGATTTCAGATCTCAATAAATTGGATATTTTGTAGCATGGTTGCTTAAGTAACCAGAGTGGAGATAGGGGCATTGACTGAGAGATACCTATTGAGCCTGGTGTTAAGGTCTTAAAATCTTCAATGTTTAAGGACAACTGAGAAATCTACAAATGGTTGTAACAAGGAACTGCTATGGTCTGATGGCCATCAACAAAAGCAGTTTTCTTTTCATTGGTTTGTTTGAGAATGGAGGGAGAAGAAATGGTCTGGAAGTGAAAAGGAGGAGGAAACCACTTCCAGGGCTCATGGTACACAAAGTAGGGGGAAGAAGAGAGCCACCACTGGAGAGGGCTACAGAGGAGTGATGCCTGGTTTTGTTTTGTTTTTTTTTGTCTTATACTTCCAACCTACCTAGACTATAAATCTAGGGCCCTCATGGAGAAATTGAAACCACTGATTACTTTAAATTTGTATTTGAAGCAACTCTGGATTTCCATCAATATACTGGCAGGAGTGCACATTCTTCCATTTATAGATTTTATTTATTTATATTTGAAAGATGTTCAGTATCTCCTTGGGCAAAATTAGAAATCACATCAAATCTGGTTCTTCCTGCTATCTATCTCTCATCTGTCTGTCTCTCTTTCTCCTTCTCTCTCATACACACATACACACACACACCTAGGTACAAGCCAGAAGAATTCCTGATAGTACATGTCCATGGCTCATCTCCTGTATAAGTCTTGCAAAGAGCTTGCAAAGAAGAATTCAAAACATCGATAATAGGGAAAAAAAAGGAACTACTATAAAATATATAAAAACATACTACAAGAAACAAATAAGACAGAAATGAGAAAAAAATAAAAAAAGAATATTCTCAGAAAAATATATTTCATGGAGCTGTTGAAAACTTTACTGAAATATATTGCCAAGAATTAAAAGATAGCTCAGTGAATGGATTACCTCTTTAAATCAATAGCAAAAAGTAGGCAGGAGACTTCCCTGGCAGTCCAGTGGTTAAGGCTCTGTGCTCTCAATGCAGGGGTCACGGGTTCAATCCCTTGTTGGGGAACTAAGATCCCACATGCTGTGTGGTGCAGCCAAAAAAGAAAAAAAAAAAAAAAAAAAAGGTAGGCAGGGAAATCTGTGAAACAATGGCAAGACAGTAAAATTAATGCAGCCAGAGCTGGCAAAGCCTAGTGAAGTAGGAGAAGGAAAATAAATACATTACCCCAGAAATGATGAGAAATTGGAGGCAATGAACAATTAACATTAACATTGTTAGAAACTCAGAATAGGATAAATAGAATCAGATTAAAAAAGAGTATGACTGGAAATGGAAATGTCCCAAAAGATATGGCAAGAAAGTGTTTTCCAAAAACATAAAATTCATACAAAGAGGAATTTTTGAAACACTATATTGATGCAGGTATTTTAAGACATGGCGAAAAATCACCATATATCTGATAGCAACTTATATGATTACTTTATGTAGTTTGTAATATTTTATGCAAAATGATAATTTATTGTGACACCATTATAATATTTGAATATTATATATTAAGTACATAATTTAATTATGAATCTAAATTTTGCTTTCAGGCTTTTATGGACAATTTCAAGGGCTTATGCCTCCGTAGGAAATGGCTTCTTCAAATTGACATAATAATAAAATAATTATTAAATACATTTAATCAGTATTGAAAATTTACAAATAAAACACATTTTGTGAAGATGTCAATTATAACAACATAGTTCTGATTTTCCTAAAATAAAAGCATAAATAATTATATGCAATAAATATTTAATAATTTAGAACTTATATTTTTATTTAAATTGTGTATCACTCAACACTGTCTTACCAAAAGCAATAACCCCCAATACATTCGCTAACGATTGCATTCAGTGGTTTTGATACGTTGTCAGCTTTGAAGCTACAGTGATTGTTTGTTTTTTAGTCATGATTATCTTTTCAAAGTAGGATGATAGAACATAATTTATTTAACACACATGTTAACAGTATCTATTATGTTTCAAGATGTAGAATTTTGGCATGTGGGGCACCATTTTTATTCTTGCCTGAGACTCCACAAATATTAAGAGAAGATTCTACATTGGAACAAAATGAATATGGAAAAGTCAACATTGAGACATGTCCAAATAAAAGTATCATATTTCAGAGAAAATAACAAAGTTTCAAAAGAAGAAAAACAACTTTTAACATCAAAATGCAAAGGAACAGTGCATATTTTCTTCTGGCTTGGATTAATGTGACTCTCAAGTAATTCAGGTGAACAAAATGACCAGAGAAAGGAGGCAAAGGGTTACCACATAGAAATTTGATAAATGCAGGTAGTTAGAATTAAGTCCAAAGAAAAAGATGCATATTTTATGGGTATGGCCACTTACACTTAGATCTGAGTTCAATAAAATAGAAATTTAAAAAAAAAGACATGGTAATAATATTTTGAAAATAATCTGAAACGTGGATTTAAAGAGACTCTAATGGTTAAAGAACCAAAAAATACCCTTGGATATGCAATTTTTTATGGACAGAAAGCAGGAACTCTTCAGATGTGAGCAAGGATAATGAAAAAGAAAAGATTTCCCAGAGCACATATCTAGGAGCAATAGATAAAAAGAAACTTAAAAGTTTCTATCAGGAGCAGAACTAGAGCCTAATCAAAGGACATTCCCTCTTTCTAAAAAGGAGAATCTTGGACTATTTGCCTATAAGTATTTCAGAATTGCTATTAACCAGTAACTGCCATATGGTTCTATTATTTTCCTTTCCAAACAGGAGTACTTGCTACAATTACCATATGCTGTTTTCACCACTGTATGCTATTTGTCTCTATTTCATTTACAGGCCTCCAAATAAAGGGAATCTACATCTGGTCCTGATGAAGAATAGTCCATCATAAGACCCTGGGTTTCAAGCCTAAGGCCACGTATGTATAAATGAAGAATCTGGTACCTTTGTTGAGGAGGAGTAAGTGTATTTTGTAAGCAAAAGAGAGAGAACTCAATTACAGTTACCAAGGAATGTACTTGTTAGAAAACAGTATTGTCAAAGCCATTGACTCACTCCTCTCCAGTATGCCCCTCTGCCATTTGGCTTTCTGCCACATGGGCTTTTGCCATATGATCTGATATAGCCAACAGAATGTGAACAAAAACGTCAACATGCCAGTCTAGAGATTTTAAGAGAAATTCCATGTCTTCATTAGTCCTTTTTGTGCTCCTGTCCCCTGCCATGAGAACAGCAGGACCCAGGCAGTAGCCTTTCCTTCAATCTAGGCCCCCCAATGAAAAGGTCATAAAGCCTTACTGAACCAGTCCAAGCCAGTAGAGCCCAGCAAATGTGCAGCCGAAATCTTGGAGTTGCCTACTGCTGCAGCAGAAACTGACTAATAGAATATATTTTTAAAATAAATAAAGCAGAAAATACATTTGAACATATAAAAAAATAAATCAAATCACATGTTCTGTAAGCCCTTCATAAAGAAATTAACAATTTAAAATCTTCAGTTGAACATGAGGTGAATTGAGAAATTATAGCAAAATGATTTGTGATATGCAATTCAATTTATTTAATAACAAGACTAAGACTAAAGCAGAATGTAATGTAAATGTAATCAACCCTGAAAATCCATAAGTAATATAATTAATAATATTTAGGAGGGAAAGGGGAAGAAAAATTATGAGGCTGTTGAAATCACACTGATTATCTCATTTGAAACTGATAAACAAGTAAAAAAATGAGAATATTCAAAGGTTTAAAAAAGTAGAGTAGGGAAAAAAAAGAATATTAGAAAAAAATGATGTAGTCATAAAACCCAGAAGGCATATAATGATTGTGATATTCCACCCATATGCCATTTCAGTGAAAGACTTGTTGCTCTTGTTGAAAGGCTGAGAGCATTGTTGATAGATAAATTTTTTGCTTCTTCAAGGGTTGCCTCAACTGTAAAGACTCATCTAGCCCAAGTCACATTCTGCCACATACAATGACCGAGACCTAGTAGAACGTAAATGGCTGGCTATCTCAGCTCAACGCGGAACAGCTTTGAAGGACCACTGTAGCTCAGACCCCCTAGAGTTATCAGTCTAGGCTACAGCTGCATTTACATTTTGGTTCGATTTCTCCCTCTACCCAGACCTGATTCTTATCCCTCCTTTTCATAAATGTGTATCCTAAATGCACTCCTTAGTAAATATCTTAATACTAACTGAATCTGCTTCCTGGGAGCCCAGCCTACAAAAGAAGGTAAAGGGGAAGGAAAGCAGCTTAGCTTAGTTTCCTCCAAAAGCTGATTTCAAAACAAATATTTAAGTAAATAATTTATTTAGGAGGTGAACTAACACGAAGGTTCAGATTTAAAGCCAGACTCACAAGAATCAGAGAGCTTACTCATTTATCAAGCTCTATGAAAAATTTTGAGAATAAAAGCAATCAAGAACCAGAGGTGAATTAGGGAGAGGTCTAGGCAACTAGGAGCTGCTTCCCAGGACCTTCTTTCATATTTTGTACACATGCTGTGTAACCTAGAGCAGTAAAGGAGGTCTCCTGTGAGGTATATGGGTTACATCACACAGTAGGAAGTGTTTAATTTATGAAATATATCTGTTTAATACCATAGGTTATTATATAGCTCATGGGACAATTTCCAGGGAGTGATAGCTCACAAAATCCATAGATTCTAGTTTTGTTCACCATAAATAAACCTAAACCACGGATGTTCTACATAAACATTTCATACATAAGAACTCTTCTCCTGGAAAACAGTATTAGTGTGGTTTGTAAGGAAAAGAGGTCCAGTAATCAACCCATTTATAGGGAGATAAGACCAGGGCAGCTGCCTTCTTTCCCTGAGACAGCTAACCCTCAAAAATCACCTTCTTTAATTCCTTCTTCGCCAGAGGTAATAAAAGTTGAGGAGAAGTAGGTGAAGGAGTAGGAAATTAATCAAAGAAGTAAAGAAAGTCAATAAAATGCCTACTAATTAGAGGGGCCACTGTTGTGGGCAACTAGAAATTTATTCAGCTGAGATCCTGAGAAAACCAGGATCTCAGAATTGAGATAAAACAAATCTCAGAATTGTTCCAATGAGGAGCAAGAAAGTTGGGATAGTTTCCCACCCATTCTTATCATCTCTTATTAGTTGGAAGTTACTCTAGGAGATAGAGAATGCTCACATAAACCAGAGGATGTCCTCAGACAGATATCTGGTGTTTGAACCTCAGTGTACAAGAATTGTTCACTGTCCATTGCCACTGGGCTAACTTCCACGATTAGTGAAGGGGATATGGACAGAGCAATGGCACCATCTGTTACGTAGGCCAAAGGGAAGGAAACTGATATATACTAATTTTGTTATTTTCATAGTACAAAGTCAATGTAAACTTTTTAAAATGAAAAGTAGTTTAGTATACAATCAGTGAAACAAAAATTAAATCTTCCTAAATATTGGAAGAAGCAATTGAATAAAGCAAAACAAAGAGACCATGATGAAATAAATTAAAAAGAAGTATTGAAAAGGAAACTAAACCTTAAGTTAGTGCAAAAGAACTCAAAGTAAAAACATATCTGCCATATCAATAAATGTAAAAGGCTCACAGACTTAACTGTATGCTATACATAGGAGACACACTCAAAACAAACTTGTTGTAAGTTTAGATATAATCATGTAAGTAGAATTTATAAGAAAAAAATGCAAATGAAAACGAAGCAAAGATTCAGTTTAATATCAGACAGGTATATTTTGGGATGAGAAGCATTAAATGAGATAAAAAGGGAACTTTATAACAATTAATAGTTAGTTCCTCAAATGAAGATCTAACAATTATAAGTATCTACACACCTAACAGTACACATTCTTTAAAATTGCACCTGAAACATTCAACTTATGCAAGGCCATAAAAACAAATCTCAGTTTCAAAGAAATTAGATCATTCAAAGTTGTGTGCACTGAGCATAGTGGGATTAAGTTAGAAATCAATAACAAAAAGATGAAAAGAAATCCCAACTTCTAGTACAATACAATGCTAACTAAACCTTGAGTCAAGTAAGAAATCACAATGGAAATTTTAACGTGTTAAATTTAATGATAATGAAAATACTCATATCACAACTCAAAATTTGTTGTACCCAAATTAATCTATGGGCTTAACGGAATCCAAATAAAAATCTGAGCAGATTTTTTTTGTCAAATTGAACATGCTAATACTTCAGTTTTTATGGGTTTTCAAAGGACAAACACTAGTCAGGGAAATTTTGAAAAAGAAAAACAATTTGGGGGACTTGCCCTTCCAAAATATTAAAAATCTTATAAACCTACAGTAGTTACGACAGTCTGTACTCATACAAGGACAAACAAATGGATCAATGGAACAGAATAGAGAACAGAATAGGCTTAAAATCCATATATTTATGGTTATCTAATTTAGTTCTGTGCAATACAGTGATGAAAATATAGTCTTTTGAGTAAATGGTCCAAGTGAAAAACACAAGAGAATAATTTCATCACTTTGGGGTTGAGAGTTTAATAATTTTATTATTTAGCCATCAAATTTGTCGAAGTGTTCAGCTTCTATACTTTGTTTTACTTGTGTGTGCCATAAAGAGATACACTACACACCACCTATCTTTGTTTTGTTACTTTTAGTATGGTTGAAAAATCTTTGTAGCTTGGAAATGTTTAGCTAGCACTTAGGCTATTTTTGTCCTTTTTTTTTTGAGAACACAGGCCTCCCTGTGCCTTTTTTTTATTTGCCCATGCCACGTGGCTTGCGGCATCTCAGTTCCCCAGTTCCCCAGCCAGGGATTGAACCCGGGGCCACAGCAGTGAAAGTGCCAAGTTCTAACCACTGGACCACCAGGGAAGTCCCTATTTTTGTCCTTTTTAAAAACTCACATCTAACCTTTTAGTTTTCATGAAATGCATATATTAATGGAAATAAAAGTCAACACAAAATGTTCCTTACGATCTTGAGAGGTTTCTTTTGGATGGAATCATAACACACAAAGATATTCAAGGTAATTTACATGGAAAACAACAACAATGTGTCCTGAGTGGAACAGTTGAGATGTGATTGAATAGACACAGTTAAGTCTATGAATAAACACAGTCAGGTTTTCCCAAGGTCATACCAGTCCCATGGTATGGTTTAGTTTCCCATGGAAACTAAAATACACATAACTATCTTATGTTATCACTAGAAATACTAATTTCTATGCCCCATGCTCAGGAATTCTGTTCTAAGATATCTGGGATATGTCCTAAGAATCTGCACTTTGTAAGAGTGAGGGGAGGGGGAATTGGAGGAAGGTTGATCAAAAGGTATTGTACAAACTTCCAGTTATAAGGTAAATAAGTACTAGGAATGTCATGTACAACATGATGATTACAGCTAACACGCTGTATGATATACAGGAAAGCTGTTAAGAGAGTAAATCCTAAGTGTTCTCATCACAAGGAGATTGTTTCAAATTTTCTTTTTCTTGTATCTCTATGAGATGATAGATGTTAACTAAACTTCCTGTGGTAATCATTTCACAATATATGTAAATCAAACCATCATGCTGTACACCTTAAACTTATACAGTGATATACATCAATTTCTAAATAAAACTGGAAAAAAAAAAGAGTCTACACTTTTGACATAGCATTCCTAAGTGACTTGAACTGCAGATGACTCAAGAATTCCACTTTAAGAAACAGATACTAGCACGTGTCTGTATCGGTGAGGCTGCATGGTGTTCAAAACACATGCAGAGATCAACATGGATAAACTAGAGATTATCATACTAAGTGAAGTAGGTCAGGCAGAGAAAGAGAAACACCATATGATTCACTTATTTGTGGAATCTAAAATATGACACAAATGAACCTATCTATGAAACAGAAACAGAATCATGGACATAGAGAACAGACTGGTGGTTGCCAAAGGGGAGGGGGTTGGGGGAGGGATGGAGTGGGAGGCTGGGGTCAGCAGATGTAAGCCTTTATATATAGAATGGATAAACAACAAGGTCCTACTGTACAGCACAGAGAACTATATTCAATATCCTGTGATAAACCATAGTGAAAAAGAATATAAAAAAAGAATGTGTGTATATATATATGTATAACCGAATCACTTTGCTGTACGGCAGAAATTAACACATTGTAAATCAACTATGCTTCAATTAAAAAAATAATAAAATAGAATCTAATGTCTACACCTTCATTAAAAAATATGCAAAGAACCTAGTCACACTGTAAAGTATAAGGAACGTTATCAATATTAAAAGACTTACATATTTTAATTCAAATATTTACAATTAGAAAACTGAGTGAAATTGTGATACTGTCAAGATTGGTACCCTCACCGTGGTTGCCCTGCATGGGGCAGGGTTGATGTCCCGCTGGTTTGGATGGTGATTGTGACGAAGCCACCTATGCACAAGAGGGTATGAAAGGTTCATTACTCACAGAAGGAAGCTTTTTGAGGAGAACAGGGTAGGGTCCTTAGCAGATGTAAAAATGGCTGGAGAGAAAAGGAGTAACTGGTGGCTTGAGGAGTGGTTATGGTTAGTAAGGGGCATGGAGAGAGGATTCCTACTTATTTGGCTGGGGCTTTCATGGTTCAAAGTGCCTGCTGGAGCCAAAGAAGAAAATGCAGGGCTTTCTAATCAGATGTGGGCAAATGGGGAGAAAGAAGGCTGTGCTTGAAAGTTGTCAGCAGTCAAAGATCAAAAATTGATTAAACTTTTTATTAAAATACCTGACAATATAGTCATGAAGACTTAGTTGAAAAGCTCTGAGATAGGACGTTTAGCTGTCTGTGCTCAGTAGGGATATCTATCTATCTATCTACCTATCTATCTGTCTATCTATCTTTCTATCTATCTATCTAACTAATCTATCTTTCTATCTTCCTATCTTTCTTTCTACCTTTCTATCAGTATTTTTAAATAAATACAGGGCTCAGTAATTACTTAGCCATAATGAGGTACATAGTATTGTATCAAACACTTTGCAAAGTAAAATGTTTATTTTTAATATGGAAGCAGTATTTAAAAAGCATTTTCTATTCTAAATGTACTTTAATTGTGTTGTTTGAGTTCTGTCAGCTTAATCAAATAAATTTAAAATATTCTGTAAGAAAAATTCATGGGTTTACTAAATCACACAACAAAATAGTCCAACACTCACAACCAATGAGTGTGTATAAATCTTGTACATCTTTCTATTAAGAAAATCAAAAGCAGTTTCCATGGTGGGGTTATTATACTGCGTAAATACTCCGTTGCAGCCGAATTCCTTCAGAAACTACATTCCAGAGCAAGATTTCAGAAGTTGACTCAACAATAAGAAGCCAATAAGGACTTTCACTCACATGCATTTTTGTATTTTGAAGGTATTAGGGGAACAAGTAAAAAATGGGAGAAAACTGTTGGCATATAAACATCCAGCCAAGTATTAAAGTTTAGCAGAACCAAAGGTTACCCTCAGATAAGTACACAGAAATTGCTCTTAAAAATACTATGTGAAGATTTTAATTCTAAATATGGGAAAAATCAAAGTGATTTCTTTTAAAGAATAAAGTAATCTATAACTGGCACTGAAAAAAGCCTTACCACCTACCTATGAAAACAAGTTTTAGCTGCAGGTGAGTAAGTAAACAAGTCTTAAAAAGCTTTCAGAAGAATAAAACAACAAGGAGTAGAAATGGAAAAAAATATTTCCCAGGGAACAAAGAAGCCAATCTTTTCTATAACTCTGTAGGGACGGCTATGACTGTGTCTATGAATACAGCATCCACGGAAAAGGTAGGCCTTCTCCTCAGCTTTTCATTTTACAGGTAAGAGGATGTTTGGATGACTCCTCTGGCTATTTTTGTTTGTTTTGTTTTTATTGGTTTCTTTAGGAATTAGTGTGAGATACTCCCTTTTTTTATAGGAAAATTCTGGGTGTCAATGTTATTTTACAGAGGAGTTTTGGTGCTATAGTATAGCACCAAATAGGCAATAAAATATCCATATTTGCATCCCATTTTGGAAAGAATAAATTTATTTACTGAGCAAGAGAAAGACCATTTATCTCCTGAATTATTAAAAACTTCTATTTCAAACTGATATGAGAATAAAAAATTCAGTGAACCAGTAAATTAGAGGTTTAAATACAACAGAATAGAATAGATTACAAAAGGAATCAGTACATGATACCACAGAAAAAATATGGACTTTGAAGTCACACAGATCTGAGTTCAAAATTTAGTTAGCAAGTTAATCACCATATAACCTTATAAAAGATAGATAATATGACTGAATCTTCAGCTTCTTCCTATAAAAACTTACAAAATGATTATCACGATTTGAATTGATGTATGTGAACCACAGTGTCCAGGAACAGTATCTGTCATCTAGTAGGTTCTCAGAAACTACTATATGTTACATAATAATTATAGAATAAGCATTTAGTAAAATATCAGAAATGCCCAAAGTAAACCCTGCTGAATTCTGGTCCCTTGAGGTTGCTAAGAAAAAGAAAAGTGTTCCTTGTTAACACAAGATTGGATAGCAGTGTATTGGGGAGGAACACTCAGGTATTATTTTGCACGTTATGAATTGAGCATATCCCAGAATGTCTGACGTTCAGACTTAGACTCCCAACTGCCTTTTTGACATCTGCCTCTGACAACCTAAGAGGCCTTTCAAAAGTCATAGGGCCAAAATGGAACTCTTTGAGTCTACCCTACAACCACTATCACTATTCTATGGACATACCGTCCTGCTACATCTACCGACCAGCTATCATCATCTCTGAAAATGTCAGCATCCCCACACTATTGTTTAACCTTGAAACTGGGTATTCCCTTGGATTATTCCCTCATTCTCAATCACCTCCACCCAATGTCTTCTTCAGAAAGTTCTGTAATTTCTACCTCAAATCTCTGCAATCCACCCATATTCATCTTATTTCAACTGCCTACCTATCACACAGAGGTTCTTTATATAGGGTCCAAAGACTGCCAAAAGAGCCATGGATATAGCTCTGATTAAATGTAATCAGTTTTTGTTAAAGTCTTAAGCTATTTACTTTATACATTTAAAAAAGATTATTCTGAAAAGTTGTCCATTGGTCTGAGCAGACTGCCACAGGGATCCTAGCTCACTTGGAGAGTACAGATTTTTTGACCTGTAATTCATTCTAAGACGTTTTGCAGGGACTTCCCTGGTGGCTCAGTGGTTAAGAATCTGCCTGCCAATGCAGGGGACACGGGTTCAAGCCCTGGTCCGGAAAGATCCCACATGCCGTGGAGCAACTAAGCCAGTGCGTCACAACTACTGAGACTGCGCTCTAGAGCCCACGTGCTGCAACTATTGAAGCCCGTGCACCTAGAGCCCGTGCTCCGCAACAAAAAGAAGCCACCGCAATGAGAAGCCCGCACTCTGCAATGAAGAGTAGTCCCTGCTCGCCACAACTAGAGAAAGCCCGCGTGCAGCAACGAAGACCCAAAGCAGCCAAAAAAAAAAAAAAAAGACATTTTGCATGATAAGACTATGGTTGATTTTTTTTTTTTTTTTTTTTGCTTCTCTTTTTGTTGTTATTGATTTTAACTTTCTGTCATGTTTCCGCAGCATTTCAGCTTGGTTTTCAGCTTGGCAGTTAAATACAACACATACAGGTGCTAAGATTGATATAAGTTCCTATTTTATTTAAATTAAGATATAGGGATTTGTTTAAAGTGAAACTGAATCAAAGGGCAGGGGCAGACCTAGTACATAATACTTCTTTTATACCTATGCTCCCTAATTCTGGGGCGGAATATGTGTCACAGATTTACCACTGATATTGCTTATACAGGGTAGTCTTCTATATTTGCAAGAGGTTCAACACATTCTGTGCCAGAGGCTTTTCCTATTAAGAATGATATCCCCGTTCAAAAATCACTCAACTTAATCTCTGTGTCTTGTATGCTCTTGAAACAAACTCAGGGTCTATAAGACCATTTCTTCATCAGAGTAAGAACATAGTCACAGACAGAAATCTGAAGCTAGGTTGTCACTGGAGACAAACTTCATGTTCACTTCTTGAGGCGTAGACTTACAGATGCGGGCATGCAGGCAAATTTATTTCTAAAGCTATTGGTTACCATAGTAACTAGATTTATAATTTATGTGTGTGTGTTGTAAACACTATATTTTTACAGCTGGACTAAAATTTTTAGATATGATACAAGCGGTAGATAATTAGGGTTAATTAGTCTAAAATCTGGAATGTTATTCCTCAAAACCTGTGTGTGTTTGTCCTAGTCTCACAGATTCCCACAATTCTCCCACTGATTAGATACTGAAAGAAGTCTAATAAAAGATGAATCTAATGGCAAAGGTTCAAAGCTGGTTATTAATTATATAAAGTCATATTTGGAATACCTAACTCCATGATTTTTGTCCAAAGGAACAGGTGTTGTTACTTCCTCGATTTCCCCTCACAATGGCCTCCAGGATATTTTTGATAAAATGAACAGAGATTTAGTCAGAATTTTATTTGTTTTCTACACACAAGAATAGAAAGTATAGGTTTAACATCTGATGGAGCACCACACAGTATTCTGGTATGAGTTCTACCTTTACGAATATAGACTCTGACTTTGTGACTTGTTAACTGAATATCTTGGGGGAAAGTAGCAATTTCTGATCATTATAATCTATGTTCTATAAAAAAATCAATTGTTGGCTTTCAAATGCCATTTAAATGATTAAGCCCCTTGCTACCTTTATAACACTTGAATGAGAAATTGACAACATCTGCATGTATTAACAACAATATAACCTTTACATTTCTGTTCTAATCAACTCAAGCTGAAGAATTTGACTGAGAGATGTTTCTTTTACTGCAAATATTTTCAATTTTAAATGTAATTTTTAAAAAATCCAACAAAGATGTCTTTCAAGAAATCTTGCTTACATTAAAAACCAATGATGTGCTAATGAGGCAAACCAATACTTCTGCATGACAAGTGTTCTTCCATTTTGTCTGTACCAATATACTTACATTCATGCAAAACATCTCTTATCTTGGCCATTCTGTACTTAGATGCAACTAAGCTGGCTTGACTTGAAGCCCTTAGATGTAGTTCTTATCAAAAGCCCTGATGATTTTTGGAACAGAAATCATTCCAGCTCAGGGTGGTTTTAGGAATATAGATTTTTGTTGCTGATATTAATGAGGCAGGTCATTAGTTGGTGGAAGCTTCACTCTAGATGGTAGGTGATAATAGTACATTTAGGGAGATGTGCTGAGTTAGGAGAAAAGTTTTTGACTCTTGGCCAAAACTTGTCTCTTATCAAAGAAGGTATTGTTATACTCTGAATTCACATTTGGTATCAATTACAAAACAAGCCCTAAAGGAAGTAGCAGTCCTTAATATCATATTTATAATTTTGTGCCATCTTCTTTTTTTTCTTGTTTTCAATATTGTATTCTCCTGGGTAATTTTATCAGTGAATCAGAACCTTGACAACAGTTGCATGTTATATAAAGGTAACTATGTTGCTCTGTGTAACAGCAATTTCTGATGATCAAATAAATTATTGTAAATGATGACTGAAGTCCTTAAATTGGATGTCTTGACTTTAGTAGGAGATATGTTCTGAAACTGTATTCACATGAATATATAACACTCTATCATGGCTCTTATATCAGTTTTTGCATGTGCAGTGGTAGATTTGCTTTCCATCCCTGTGTTGATCATTTTATGCCTGCAGCAAAACTTTCTCCAGCATTAGCTTATTTAGGATGAATAGGTCAAGCAGAGTATGGAAGCCAGAACAATGAAATTCCTTATCATCAGTGGAACAGAAGGCCACAAATCCTTCTAAAAAAGAGGTGCTTAGGGATACAATATGAGCATCTTCCATAGCCTTAAAATACTGCTTTTTAATGCATGGTCGACAGCGAAATTCAAACAAGAAAATTTTCTTTTTTTTTTTAAACATTTTACTGCTACTCTTCACTTTTTAAAAAAAATAAATTTATTTATTTTATTTGTTTATTATTGGCTGCATTAGGTCTCCGTTGCTGCACGTGGGCTTTCTCTAGTTGTGACGAGCGGGGAGTACTCTTCGTTGTGGTGCGTGGGCTTCTCACTGTGGTGGCTTCTCTTTGTTGTGGAGCACGGGTTCTAGGCGCATGGGCTTCAGTAGTTGTGGCACACAGGTTCAGTACTTGTGGCTCGTACGGTCTAGAGCACAGGCTCAGTAGTCGTGGTGCATGGGCTTAGTTGCTCCACACATGCGGGATCTTCCCAGACCAGGGATCAAACCCGTGTCCCCTGCATTGGCAGGCGAATTTTAACAACTGTGCCACCAGGGAATTCCCAAACAAGAACCTTATATGTTATACTGCAATGTGTGGACTTTTTTATTTTATTTTTAAAATCTTTATTGGAGTATAATTGCTTTACAATGGTGTGTTAGTTTCTGCTTTATAACAAAGTGAATCAGCTATACATATACATATATCCCCATATCTCTTCCCTCTTGCGTCTCCCTCCCCCCCACTCTCCCTATTCCACCCCTCTAGGTGATCACAAAGCACCGAGCTGATCTCCCTGTGCTATGCGGCTGCTTTCCACTAGCTATCTATTTTACATTTGGTAGTGTATATATGTCCATGCCACTCTCTCACTTTGTCCCAGCTTACCCTTCCCCTCCCTATGTCCTCAAGTCCATTCTCTAGTAGGTCTGCATCTTTATTCCCCTAGGTTCTTCATGACCTTTTTTTTTTTTTCTTTTTAGATTCCACATATATGTGTTAGCATACGGTATTTGTTTTTCTCTTTCTGCCTTACTACACTCTGACAGACTCTAGGTCCATCCACCTCACTACAAATAACTCCATTTTGTTTCTTTTTATGGCTGAGTAATACTCCATTGTATATATGTGCCACATCTTCTTTATCCATTCATCTGTTGATGGACACTTAGGTTGCTTCCATGTCCTGGCTATTGTAAATAGAGCTGCAATGAACATTGTGGTACATGACTCTTTTTGAATTATGGTTTTCTCAGGGTATATGCCCAGGAGTGGGATTGCTGGGTCGTATGGTAGTTCCATTTTTAGTTTTTTAAGGAACCTCCATACTGTTCTCCATAGTGGCTGTATCAATTTACATTCCCACCAACAGAGCAAGAGGGTTCCCTTTTCTCCACACCCTCTCCAGCATTTATTATTTGTAGATATTTTGATGATGGCCATTCTGACCAGTGTGAGATGATATCCCATTGTACTTTTGATTTGCATTTCTCTAATGATTAATGATGTTGAGCATTCTTTCATGTGTTTGTTGGCAATCTGTATATCTTCTTCGGAGAAATGTTTATTTAGGTCTTCTGCCCATTTTTGGATGGGGTTGTTTGTTTTTTTGATATTGAGCTGCATGAGCTGCTTGTAAATTTTGGAGATTAATCCTTTGTCAGTTGCTTCATTTGCAACTACTTTCTCCCATTCTGAGGATATGAGAATTGCTACTCCAGTTTTTTTTTGATTTCCATTTGCATGGAATATCTTTTTACATCCCCTCACTTTCAGTTTGTATGTGTCCCTAGGTGTGAATTGGGTCTCTTGTAGACAGCATATGTACGGGTCCTGTTTTTCTATGCATTCAGCCAGTCTATGTCTTTTGGTTGGAGCATTTAATCCATTACATTTAAGGTCATTATCGATATGTATGTTCCTATTACCAGTTTCTTAATTGTTTTGGGTTTATTATTGTAGGTCTTTTCCTTCTCTTGTGTTTCCTGCCTAGAGAAGTTCCTTTAGCATTTGTTGTAAAGCTGGTTTGGTGGTGCTGAATTCTCTTAGGTTTTGCTTGTCTGTTAACGTTTTAATTTCTCCATCAAATCTGAATGAAATCCTTGCTGGGTAGAGTAATCTTGGTTATAGGTTTTTCCCTTTCATCACTTTAAATATGTCCTGCCACTCCCTTCTGGCTTGCAGAGTTTCTGCTGAAAGATCAGCTATTAACCTTATGGGGATTCCCTTGTATATTATTTGTTGTCTTTCCCTTGCTGCTTTTAATATTTTTTCTTTGTATTTAATTTTTGATAGTTTAATTAATATGTGTTCTGGCGTGTTTCTCCTTGGATTTATCCTGTATGGGACTCTTTGCGCTTCCTGGACTTGATTAACTATTTCCTTTCCCATATTAGGGAAGTTTTCAACTATAATCTCTTCAAATATTTTCTCAGTCCCTTTCTTTTTCTCTTCTTCTGGGACCCCTATAATTCAACTGTTGGTGTGTTTAATGTTGTCCCAGAGGTCTCTGAGACTGTCCTCAATTCTTTTCATTCTTTTTTCTTTATTCTGCTCTGCAGTAGTTATTTCCACTATTTTATCTTCCAGGTCACTTATCCGTTCTTCTGCCTCAGTTATTCTGCTATTGATTCCTTCTAGAGAATTTTTAATTTCATTTCTTGTGTTGTTCATCATTGTTTGTTTGCTCTTTAATTCTTCTAGGTCCTTGTTAAACGTTTCTCGTATTTTCTCCGTTCTACTTCCAAGATTTTGGATCATCCTTACTATCATTATTCTGAATTCTTTTTCCGGTAGACTGCCTATTTCCTCTTTTTACTTTGCTCCTTCATCTGCTGTGTGTTTCTCTGTCTTCTCATTTTGCTTAACTTACTGTGTTTGGGGTCTCCTTTTCCCAGGCTGCAGGTTCATAGTTCCCGTTGTTTTTGGTGTCTGCCCCTAGTGGCTAAGGTTGGTTCAGTGGGTTGTGTAGGCTTCCTGGTGGAGGGGACTGGTGCCTGTGTTCTGGTGGATGAGGCTGGATCTTGTTTTTCTGGTGGGCAGGTGTGCATCTGTTGGTGTGTTCTGGGGTGTCTGTGATCTTATTATGATTTTGGGCAGCCTCTCTGCTAATAATTCGGATTGTGTTCCTGTCTTGCAAGTTGTTTGGCAGAGGGTGTCCTGCACTGTAGCTTGCTGGTCGTTGAGTGGAGCTGGGTCTTGGTGTTGAGATGGAGATCTCTGGAAGATTTTCGCCGTTTGTTATTACGTGGAGCTGGGAGGTCTCTTGTGGACCAATGTCCTGAACTTGGCTCTCCCACCGCAGAGGCACAGCTCTGACGCCCAGCTGGAGCACCAAGACCCTGCCATCCATACGGCTAAAAAGAGAAAAAGGGAAAAATATATATATATATCATTGCTCCCAAAGTCCACCTCCTGAATTTGGGATGATTTGTTGTCTATTCAGGTATTCCACAGATGCAGGCACATCAAGTTGTTTGTGGAGTTTTAATCCTCTGCTCCTGAGGCTTCTGGGAGAGATTTCCCTTTCTCTTCTTTGTTCGCACAGCTCCCGGGGTTCAGCTTTGGATTTGGACCCGCCTCTGCGTGTATGTCGCCTGAGGGCGTCTGTTCCCCGCCCAGACAGGACGGGGTTAAAGAAGCAGCTGCTTCGGGGGCGCTGGCTCACTGAGGCCGGGGGGAGGGAGGGGTACGGAGGAGGCGGGGCGAGCCTGCGGCGGCAGAGGCCGGCGTGACGTTGCACCAGCCTGAGGCGTGCTGTGTGTTCTCCCGGGGAAGTTGTCCCCGGATCACGGGACCCTGGCGGTGGCGAGCTGCACAGCCTCCCGGGAGGGGTGGTGTGGATAGTGACCTGTGTTCGCACACAGGCTTCTTGGTGGCGGCGGCAGCAGCCTTAGCGTCTCATGCCCGTCTCTGGGGTCTGTGCTGATAGCTGCGGCTCGCGCCCGTCTCTGGAGCTCCTTTAAGCGGCGCTCTTAATCCCTTCTCCTCGCGTACCAGGAGACAATGGTCTCTTGCTTCGTAGGCAGGTCCAGACTTTTTCCCCGGACTCCCTCCTGGCCTGTTGTGGTGCACTAGCCCCCTTCAGGCTGTGTTCACGCAGGCAACCCCAGTCCTCTCCCCAATGTGTGGACTTTAAATTAAATTATCCATTTAACCCGATTCAATAATTCTTGGGAAAAACTAGACGCAAATCAGTGAAATTTGTGTATTCTCTTGTTTCAATTTTATAGGAAATCAGTAAAACAAAAAATTATGGGGAAGGATTTTAATCTTCTTACAAAAACAAATACGTAAATTATGAATATAATCATTGTTGGATTGCTTGTCTATGATAAATCATCTTTTGAACACATTTCTTACATTGTAAAAATTTTCCCTTTCTGTTTATTTTAGTAGATTTTGATTCAGAGATCAATGTTAGCTTTTTAAGCAATATATGCAAATATGTGTATCTGTAGGCATTTTGAAACAAATATTGCGTATCTATCAATGTAAAATCTGTCATATGAAGAAGTATTCCAATGAACATTTAATAGTATCATGTCCTTATATTTTATACTTTGAGTCATACCATGAGATAAACAAAATACAAGTTACACAAGTATATTTATATTTCTTTTAAAATTATCTCCAATTATATTCATGTGTCTGTCAAGTATGATTCTTAGAAAAGAAAATGCTCTTTTAAAAACAATGTACCAAATTAGGTGAATTCTTTTCAGGGGAGTTGTTTGATGAAATGGGTATCTGTGGGTATATTTACAACTTACGACTTTTGATGGCTTTTCTTATTTTGCTCAGTTTAAGTCTAACAGCAATTTTTATAAAATTATTTCAGGTAAATTATCAGCTCAAAAAACCCGGCACTATATTTTAATAAACAGGTATTTTAAGGTATATTTAAAGAACGCCTATGCTATAATACCAATTTCAAGTAGTTTGCAAATGTTTTGGAGAAAAAACAAATCTAACAACATTGTAATAATTGAAAAACAATATAAAATCACATAATCAATGAAAGAGAAATGATGTTAGGGAAACCCCTGAACTGGAGATGTAACAACCTAAGGCTAATTTTAATCTCTAACAAGTTAGATAACTAATTACAACCACCCTGGTCCTTTGCTTTCACATTTATATATCAAGAGGGGTGACAAGAATTCTGCAACTACTTTGGTTTTAATATCCTGTGATTTGGTAAATGAAAAGAAGCATTATGATTTGAAATTGTCAAGAAAGTCTTCATAAAAGAGTTATGGCTTCATGAACCAAAATTGTACATGATCTGGCAAAGTAAAGAGGAGAAAAGAGGCATTTCTCTTAGGCGATGGATTAGCAGAGGAGGAAGTAAGTAAGAAGGAAATATTGGATGGGAAGGGGACCTATCTCACCGGGAAAAATAAAATGCATACAATCTAGGTAGTAAGTGCTAGGCTTTAAGAGAGTGATACAGGGACAAGCCTTGAATTTTTGGATGAGAAGACTGGACTACACTTGATATGAAATAAGAAACCACAGGGCAGCCTGGAGCATGGAAACAGTATCCTGAAATCTGCCTTTCTGACTTGCAATTAGGGATGAACTGGCAGGTGGAGATAACAAAGAATGTCCATCAGGAGGTTATGGCGTTCTCCAAGTCTAAAGAGATGCAAGCTCAGAGTGCTGGCAGTTAGAAGCAAAGAACAGCACACATTTAGGAGCCACTTCAAAAAAAATTGAGAAAATTTGGAGATGATTAAAATTACCGAAGAGCACTATATAAAGTCTATGTGCATAGCTATTTGGACTTAATCTAATCCTATAGTTTATTACTGACTGCAATTATATGACATTTCTATCTTGCCGTTTTAAAAAAAAACTCTCCTCACCTTTGGTGAAAATTTTCATTAAAAATCTATCTTTCTGTTTAGCATCATTCTCTGTTTGGCAATCTGCTATTGAGAGCAAACTGAGAAAAAAACAGTATTGGAGTAAGACCTACGTGAGCTTGTTTACTAGGTCATCTTAAAAAAATGGACACTTTGCTATTAAGAAAAATTATCCAAAATTTGGAAGTGGAGGCAAAAAGATAATGGCGTATCTTGTCAATGTAATCCTGAAGCACTTTCTGACAGAACTCCCAAAGGAATATTTAATTTTCTAGAGGAGTATAACAATGTTTGATTAAATATTTATGATTGATTAAGACTCAGACTTGAACCTGTAGATTTCTGACCAGTAGAAAATAGTACCTCAACTATTACATTTTTATTTCCCTGGGGAATATTACCCATTTTTGTATCCATTGATAAATTAATTTCAGTATCTTTTTGCCTAAAAGACTACTAAAACTCCATTTCTCAAACCTGTATTTGAACCAGGTTAACTATTCTACAGTTTCTCTCATTACTAAATTAAGGAAATCATTGACTCCCACGAACTAAATATTCATATAAAAGTAACTTTTAACTTTATAAAAATTATACTTTGGCAACCCCAATTCCTTCACTCCAAATTACAGCTATAGAAGAGAGAAAGGGTTATAGACATGACTGAATCCTGGACCTGACTGCTGTTAAAATTCTTTCAGCTCTTTCTAAAAAGGAAGACTGGCTTCTTAACCCGTGCTCCAAAATCTGTGATGTTATTATTAGATCTTTCTTTTCTCTGACGTCCCCCTTCCTCTTCCTAATTAGTGATGATTTCTCGCCTTCCCAAAGAGAAATATCTATTAATTACCCACAGACTAGTTTGGTCATCATTTTAAATTATATCCTAGTTTATTAAGACTATACCTGGGCAGCGGAGGAGAGAAGATGGCGGAAGAGTAAGACGCGGAGATCACCTTCCTTCCCACAGATACAGTAGAAATACATCTACACGTGGAACTGCTCCTACAGAACACCCACTGAACGCCGGCAGAAAACGTCAGACCTCCCAAAAGGCAAGAAAATCCCCACGTACTTGGGTAGGGCAAAAGAAAAAAGAAACAACAGAGACAAAAGAATAGGGACGGGACCTGCACCAGTGGGAGGGAGCCGTGAAGGAGGAAAGATTTCCACGCACTAGGAAGCCCCTTCGCGGGCAGAGACTGCGGGTGGCGGAGGGGGGAGCTTCGGAGCCACGGGGGAGAGCACAGCCACAGGGGTGCGGAGGGCAAAGCGGAGAGACTCCCGCACAGAGGCTCGGCAATGAGCAGCACTCACCAGCCCGAGAGGCTTGTCTGCTCCCCCGCCGGGGCGGGCGTGGCTGGGAGCTGAGGCTCGGGCTTCTGTAGGATCGCAGTGAGAGGACTGGGGTTGGCGGCGTGAACACAGCCTGAAGGGGTTAGTGCACCACAGCTAGCCGGGAGGGAGTCCGGGGAAAAAGTCTGCAGCTGCCGAAGAGGCAAGAGACTTTTTCTTCCCTCTTTGTTTCCTGGTGCGCGAGGAGAGGGGATTCAGAGCGCCGCCTAAACGAACTTCAGAGACGGGCGCGAGCCGCGGCTAACAGCGCGGATCCCACAGCAACAGGAGGGCAGAGGGAAAAACGGAGAGATTCCCGCACAGAGGCTCGGCGCCGAGCAGCACTCACCAGCCCGAGAGGCTTGTGGGCTCACCCGCCGGGACGGGCAGGGCTGGGAGCTGAGGCTCAGCTTCGGTCGGATCGCAGGGAGAGGACTGGGGCTGGCGGCGTGAACACAGCCTGAAGGCGTTAGCGCACCACAGCTGGCTGGGAGGGAGACCGGGAAAAAGTCTGCAGCTGCCGAAGAGGCAAGAGACTTTTTCTTGCTTCTTTGTTTCGCGGCGCGCAGGGAGGGGGGATTCAGAGTGCCGCCTAAACGAACTCCAGAGACGGGCGCGAGCCGCGGCGATCAGCGTGGACCCCAGAGACAGGCGTGAGACGCTGGGGCTGCTGCTGCCGCCTCCAAAAATCCTGTGATGCGAGCACAGGTCACTCTCCACACCACCCCCCCTGGGAGCCTGTGCAGCCCGCCACTGCCAGGGTCCCGTGATCCAGGGACAACATTCCCAGGAGAACGCAGGGCACGCCTCAGGCTGGTGCAACGTCACGCCGGCCTCTGACGCCGCAGGCTCGCCCCGCCTCCTCCGTACTGCTCCCTCCCCGCGGCCTGAGTGAGCCAGATGAGCCAGAGCCCCTGAAGCAGCTGCTCCTTTAACCCCGTTCTGTCTGGGCGGGGAATAGATGCCCTCAGGCGACCTACACCCAGAGGCGGGTCCAAATCCAAAGCTGATCCCCAGGAGCTGTGCAAAAAGAGAAGAGAAGGGGAAATCTCTCCCAGCAGCCTCAGAAGCAGCGGATTAAAGTTCCACAAACAACTTGATGTGCCTGCATCCGTTGAAAACCTGAATAGACAACGAACCATCCCAAATTCAGGAGGTGGACTTTGGGAGCAGGATATATTAATTTTTCCCCTTTTCCTTTTTTTGTGAGTGTATATGTAAATGCTTCTGGGTGAGATTTTGTCTGTATAGCTTTGCTTTATAATAGCTTTATTTTACTTCACTATATTATAGCCTCTTTCTTTCTTTCTATTTTTTCTCCCTTTTACTCTGAGCCGTGTGGACGAAAGGCTCTTGGTGCTCCAGCCAGGCATCAGGGCCGTGCCTCTGAGGTGGGAGAGCCAACTTCAGGACACTGGTCCACAAGAGACCTCCCAGCTCCACGTAATACCAAACGGCAAAAATCTCTCAGAGATCTCCATCTCAACATCAAGACCCAGCATCACTCAATGACCAGCAAGCTACAGTGCTGAACACCCTATGCCAAACAACTAACAAGACAGGAACACAGCCCCATCCATTAGCAGAGAGGCTGCCTAAAATCACAAGAAGGCCACAGACACCCCAAAACACACCACCAGACGTGAACGTGCCCACCAGAAAGACAAGATCCAGCCTCATCCACCAGAACTCAGGCACTAGTTCCCTCCACCAGGAAGCCTACACAACCCACTGAACCAACCTTAGCCACTGGGGACAGATACCAAAAACAACGGGAACTACGAACCTGCAGCCTGTGAAAAGGAGACCCCAAACACAGTAAGATAAGCAAAATGAGACGACAGAAAAACACACAGCAGATGAAGGAGCAGGGTCAAGACACACCAGACTTAACAAATGAAGAGGAAATAGGTAGTCTACCTGAAAAAGAATTCAGAATAATGATAGTAAGGATGATCCAGAATCTGGGAAATAGAATAGACAAAATGCAAGAAACATTTAACAAGGACGTAGAAGAACTAAAGAGGAACCAAGCAACGATGAAAAACACAATAAATGAAATTAAAAATACTCTAGATGGGATCAATAGCAGAATAACTGAGGCAGAAGAAAGGATAAGTGACCTGGAAGATAAAATGGTGGAAATAACTACTGCAGAGCAGAATAAAGAAAAAAGAATGAAAAGAACTGAGGACAGTCTCAGAGACCTCTGGGACAACATTAAATGCACCAACATTCGAATTATAGGGGTCCCAGAAGAAGAAGAGAAAAAGAAAGGGACTGAGAAAATATTTGAAGAGATTATAGTTGAAAACTTCCCTAATATGGGAAAGGAAATAGTTAACCAAGTCCTGGAAGCGCAAAGAGTCCCATACAGGATAAATCCAAGGAGAAACACACCAAGACACATATTAATCAAACTGTCAAAAATTAAATATAAGGAAAACATATTAAAAGCAGCAAGGGAAAAACAAGAAATAACACACAAGGGAATCCCCATAAGGTTAACATCTGATCTTTCAGCAGAAACTCTGCAAGCCAGAAGGGAGTGGCAGGATATACTTAAAGTCATGAAGGAGAAAAACCTACAACCAAGATTACTCTACCCAGCAAGGATCTCATTCAGATTCGATGGAGAAATTAAAACCTTTACAGACAAGCAAAAGCTGAGAGAGTTCAGCACCACCAAACCAGCTTTACAACAAATACTAAAGGAACTTCTCTAGGCAAGAAACACAAGAGAAGGAAAACACCTACAATAATAAACCCAAAACATTTAAGAAAATGGGAATAGGAACATACATAGTGCTAATTACCTTGAATGTAAATGGATTAAATGCTCCCACCAAAAGACACAGGCTGGCTGAATGGATACAAAAACAAGACCCATATCTATGCTGTCTACAAGAGACCCACTTCAGACCTAGGGACACATACAGACTGAAAGTGAGGGGATGGAAAAAGATATTCCATGCAAATGGAAATCAAAAGAAAGCTAGAGTAGCAATTCTCATATCAGACAAAATAGACTTTAAAATAAAGACTATTACAAGAGACAAAGAAGGACACTATATAATGATCAAAGGATCGATCCAAGAGGAAGGTATAACAAATGTAAATATTTATGCACCCAACATAGGAGCACCTCAATACATAAGGCAAATACTAACAGCCATAAAAGGGGAAATCGACAGCAACACAATCATAGTAGGGGACTTTAACACCCCACTTTCACCAATGGACAGATCATCCAAAATGAAAATAAATAAGGAAACACAAGCTTTAAATGATACATTAAACAAGATGGACTTAATTGATATTTATAGGACATTCCACCCAAAAACAACAGAATACACATTTTTCTCAAGTGCTCATGGAACATTCTCCAGGATAGATCATATCTTGGGTCACAAATCAAGCCTTGGTAAATTTAAGAAAATTGAAATCATACCAAGTATCTTTTCCGACCACAACGCTATGAGACTAGATATCAATTACAGGAAAAGATCTGTAAAAAATACAAACACATGGAGGCTACACAATACACTACTTAATAACGAAGTGATCATTGAAGAAATCAAAGGGGAAATCAAAAAATGCCTAGAAACAAATGACAATGGAGATACGACAACCCAAAACCTATGGGACGCAGCAAAAGCAGTGCTAAGAGGGAAGTTAATAGCAATACAAGCCTACCTCAAGAAACAGGAAACATCTCGAATAAACAACCTAACCTTGCACCTAAAACAGTTAGAGAAAGAAGAACAAAAAAACCCCAAAGCCAGCAGAAGGAAAGAAATCATAAAGATTAGGTCAGAAATAAATGAAAAAGAAATGAAGGAAACAATAGCAAAAATCAATGAAACTAAAAGCTGGTTCTTTGAGAAGATAAACAAAATTGATAAACCATTAGCCAGACTCATCAAGAGAAAAAGGGAGAAGACTCAAATCAATAGAATTAGAAATGAAAAAGGAGAAGTAACCACTGACACTGCAGAAATACAAAAGATCATGAGAGATTACTACAAGCAACCCTATGCCAATAAAATGGACAACCTGGAAGAAATGGACAGATTCTTAGAAATGCACAAACTGCCGAGACTGAACCAGGAAGAAATAGAAAATATGAACAGACCAATCACAAGCACTGAAATTGAAACTGTGATTAAAAACCTTCCAACAAACAAAAGCCCAGGACCAGATGGCTTCACAGGTGAATTCTATCAAACATTTAGAGAAGAGCTAGCACCTATCCTTCTCAAACTCTTCCAAAATATTGCAGAGGGAGGAACACTCCCAAACTCATTCTACGAGGCCACCATCACCCTGATACCAAAACCAGACAAAGATGTCACAAAGAAAGAAAACTACAGGCCAATATCACTGATGAACATAGATGCAAAAATCCTCAACAAAATACTAGCAAACAGAATCCAACAGCACATTAAAAGGATCATACACCATGATCAAGTGGGGTTTATCCCAGGAATGCAAGGATTCTTCAATATACGCAAATCAATCAATGTGATACACCATATTAACAAATTGAAGGAGAAAAACCATATGATCATCTCAATAGATGCAGAGAGAGCTTTCGACAAAATTCAACACCCATTTATGATAAAAGCCCTGCAGAAAGTAGGCATAGAGGGAACTTTCCTCAACATAATAAAGGCCATATATGACAAACCCACAGCCAACATTGTCCTCAATGGTGAAAAACTGAAACCATTTCCACTAAGATCAGGAACAAGACAAGGTTGCCCACTCTCACCACTATTATTCAACATAGTTTTGGAAGTGTTAGCCACAGCAATCAGAGAAGACAAAGAAATAAAAGGAATCCAAATCGGAAAAGAAGAAGTAAAGCTGTCACTGTTTGCAGATGACATGATACTCTACATAGAGAATCCTAAAGATGCTACCAGAAAACTCCTAGAGCTAATCAATGAATTTGGTAAAGTAGCAGGATACAAATTTAATGCACAGAAATCTCTTGCATTTCTATACACTAATGACGAAAAATCTGAAAGTGAAATTAAGAAAACACTCCCGTTTACCATTGCAACAAAAAGAATAAAATATCTAGGAATAAACCTGCCTAAGGAGACAAAAGACCTGTATGCAGAAAATTATAAGACACTGATGAAAGAAATTAAAGATGATACAAATAGATGGAGAGATATACCATGTTCCTGGATTGGAAGAATCAACATTGTGAAAATGACTCTACTACCCAAAGCAATCTACAGATTCATTGCAATCCCTATCAAACTACCACTGGCATTTTTCACAGAACTAGAACAAAAAATTTCACAATTTGTATGGAAACACAAAAGACCCCGAATAGCCAAAGCAATCTTGAGAACGAAAAATGGAGCTGGGGGAATCAGGCTCCCTGACTTCAGACTATATTACAAAGCTACAGTAATCAAGACAGTTTGGTACTGGCACAAAAACAGAAATATAGATCAATGGAACAGGATAGAAAGCCCAGAGATAAACCCACACACATATGGTCACCTTATCTTTGATAAAGGAGGCAAGCATATACAGTGGAGGAAAGACAGCCTCTTCAATAAGTGGTGCTGGGAAAATTGGACAGCTACATGTAAAAGTATGAAATTAGAACACTCCCAGACACCATGCACAAAAATAAACTCAAAATGGATTAAAGACCTAAGTGTAAGGGCAGACACTATCAAACTCTTAGAGGAAAACATAGGCAGAACACTCTATGACATACATCACAGCAAGATTCTTTTTGACCCAGCTCCCAGAGAAATGGAAATAAGAACACAAATAAACAAATGGGACCCAATGAAACTTAAAAGCTTTTGCACAGCAAAGGAAACCATAAACAAGACGAAAAGACAACCCTCAGAATGGTAGAAAATATTTGCAAATGAAGCAACTGACAAAGGATTAATCTCCAAGATTTACAAGCAGCTCATGCAGCTCAATAACAAAAAAACGAACAACCCAATCCAAAAATGGGCAGAAGACCTAAATAGACATTTCTCCAAAGAAGATATACAGATGGCCTACAGACACATGAAAGAATGCTCAACATCATTAATCATTAGAGAAATGCAAATCAAAACTGCAATGAGATATCATCTCACACGGGTCAGAATGGCCATCATCAAAAAATCTAGAAACAATAAATGCTGGAGAGGGTGTGGAGGAAAGGGAACACTCTTGCACTGTTGGTGGGAATGTAAATTGATACAGCCACTATGGAGAACAGTATGGAGGTTCCTTAAAAAAGTACAAATAGAACTACCATACGACCCAGCAATCCCACTACTGGGCATATACCCTGAGAAAACCATAGGTCAAGAAGAGTCATGTACCAAAATGTTCATTGCAGCTCTATTTACAATAGCCAGGACATGGAAGCAACCTAAATGTCCATCGACAGATGAATGGATAAAGAAGATGTGGCACATATATACAATGGAATATTACTCAGCCATAAAAAGAAATGAAATGGAGGTATTTGTAATGAGGTGGATGGAGTTAGAGTCTGTCATACAGAGTGAAGTAAGTCAGAAAGAGAAAAACAAATACAGTATGCTAACACATATATACGGAATCTAAGGAGAAAAAAAAAAAAGGCCATGAAGAACCTAGTGGCAAGACGGGAATAAAGACACAGACCTACTAGAGAATGGACTTGAGGATATGGGGAGGGGGTGGGGTGAGATGTGACAGGGTAAGAGAGTGTCATGGACATATATACACTACCAAATGTAAAATAGATAACTAGTGGGAAGCAGCTGCATAGCACAGGGAGATCAGCTCGGTGCTTTGTGACCACCTAGAGGGGTGGGATGGGGAGGGTGGGAGGGAGGGAGATGCAAGAGGGAAGAGAAATGGGAACATATTGTATATGTATAACTGATTCACTTTGTTATAAAGCAGAAGCTAACACACCATTGTAAGGCAATTATACTTCAATAAAGATGTTTAAAAAAAAAAAAAAAAAAGACTATACCTGAATGCTTTCACATACATAATCAAACACAACTGCCAAAAAGAATATCTGAAATAGAGATAGAGATATATTTCTCTTAAGGTAAATTCTTTAAAAGACTAGAATTCCACATGAAATCAAGAAATCAAGAATCCATATTTTGTGGAATGAGGGTATAAAAAAAAAAAGTGCAAAGATTTGAGAAATGGGGACAAAAATATCTTTCACTCAAAAGGTCAAGGGGGACTTCCCTGGTGGCGCAGGGGTTAAGAATCCACCTGCTAATGCAGGGGACACAGGTTCAAGCCCTGGTCTGGGAAGATCCCACATGCCGCAGAGCAACTAAGCCCGTGCGCCGCAACTACTGAGCCTGCTCTCTAGAACCTGAGAGCCACAGCTACTGAACCCACGCGCCTAGAGCCCGTGCTCCACAACAAGAGAAGCCACCGCAATGAGAAGCCCATGCACCCCAACAAAGAGTAGCCCCTGCTCGCCGCAACTAGAGAAAGCCTGCATGCAGCAATGAAGACCCAACATAGCCAAAAATAAATAAATAAATAAGTAAATTAGAGAAAAAAAAGGTCAGGGGAGGAATCAATATCCTCACAGGAGAGCCCTAATTCTGTCAAGATACATTTAAGTTTGCAGGAACACCTAGAGAAGAGCTTAACCGTAGAAAAGAATATTATTGAAAAGTCTTTGAGGAAAAGCACAGAGGAGAGAATAAAGCATCTGGACAACATGAAACTGAGTTAATAAGAGAACATACAACCAGAAAACTTTATTTTTGGCCAGGTAGTAAGGATGAGATAGATGAAAAATGTGTGGTAACGTGTCTGGCATGAGAAGGTCTTTATCAGGATTGGGTTTCAACATTGTGAACATGGAAAACTCATCAGTCGGAATATAAAGTGCCAATAATGAGAGAAATGATTTATCCTTTTTAGTAGTAGGGAGGCTTGCCTCATAGAGGCAGTTGGACATAATAAATGTCAATGGTGAACAAGATGCTAAAAGTTGTAACAACACCTGACAAAGATAAATTTAGAGTTGGTGACATATTTGGATATAAATTCTATGAGAAAGAGCAAAGCAGCCGCTGACATCTAGGAGCTAGCCTGGCACTCTCAGCTCTCGGTGTTGCTACCAGCTGGCCTGACACTTGCAGAAGAGCTGAGATTTTCTCCTTTACAGTATGAACATGGTCACGGAGCACCAACATCAAATAAGGATAATCATTAATTGAGAAGAATCAAGGCAAACATAAGACACTTTGCCATAATCATATCTGAACACAGAGTAAAGAAAGAACATTGTACAAACTCCAAAAATGACCAAACACACCCCTTATTCTGGTTCATATAAATGATTGCAGCTTTAAAAAATTCAATAGAAGCTCTAGCTTCACTCTTTTCCCTCCATCTTCTAAATAAGAATTATTATAAGACTCAATCATAGAATTATCTCTGCTTCCAGACAATATCCAGGTCAGAGAAAAGTCCTATTTCTTTGCACACTTCCCAAAATCACCTAAAACAAGTCCGAATCCTAAAATATGTTTTTCTAGCTTCCTTCTGCTGAGACATCCCTCAGTTCCCTGGGGTGTGCAGTATCCCTTGTGATAAAGAATCAGTAAACCTAACTTTGACTACAGGTGTGTTCCTTATGGTCTTTGACTCTAGAGAATTGACACCTATATTCGAAGTCATTTCCTCATAGAATAGTCACTTAGACAGTATTACCATTATGTTTGGTCTAGAGTTTTCTAAGAAAGTTCAGCTTTTTCATGTTAATTCTAGTGGAAATCTTCAGCAAGAAAGCTTGAGGGATGGTCGGTGCTCAGGATCCTGAACAAGCAAATGCTGCTGTGCATAACAGAGCACAAGGTCTGACAAGCTCTCCGAGGAATGGAAATGGACAAACTACGTGGCTGACCAAAGACACACTTAGCGGTTACTTGCTGAGGTGTTGTTGAAAATATTTTAGCCCTGATGATTTTGGCTGAACCATGTGAAGTGACAAAAATTTTCCAAGGCACGAGCAGATCTAAGAATTGGAACTAAAACATGTCAAGTAGCCTCCATTTCTGCATCTTCTCCTAAACTGAGGTGCACATATTAATTTTTCTGTATCTTATTATTTGAACTTCAAGGAAAGGAACAAGAGCAGACCAAAAAAAAAAAAACAAAAACAAAAAAAAGTAATGGGGGGGGTTCGTCCCAAAATCTATGATAATACGGTCCAATTTATTCATCCTGGACCTTCTATAAAACATTGACAATTTATGCTCAATATCAGAATCTGAGAAACAGTCTAGACCTTGATCTAAGATCATCAACACTCCTTTAACTGTTTGCATTTTGGGGTGGATGTGATAGGTTCTTGGAGGGAGCTTTTCATTTCTCTAACACAATTTCTGTCAATATTAGCTGCTTGTGAGAATTCTAAAAATAACAATGTTAAGGCTCTACCTGAGACTAAATGAATTATAATTTCTGTGGCTGGGATCCGGCATTGTTCTTTTGTAAGAGCTACCTTGTGAGGGAAAGTTGATCATCGCTGAGGACACAATGAACTTGACTCATATTAACCAACAGAGTTGTTACTTTCCTTGAAGGAGATCAGAAGGATATTGATCAGAAGAATCCTACTCACATCTACAGGGGGACACTTCACAAGCTGTACCAAAACTATATAACTATCCAGGACCAATGAGGTTAGGAGTAAATCTCCCAATGTCCATGAGAATAAATATTGGCTACAATCCCTCCAAACCTCTGAAATAGTCAAAACAATATTTCAATTATATTTACCCAAAACTTATGCCAAATTCAAAGCCCAAAATGTTCTATTGTTTTTCATATTTTGATTTTTGTTTAATCTATTCTGTTGTCTGCTCAAGTTTACTAGCACGGAATAATATCAAGTAAATGAGGAAGGAATAAATAAATGCCAATAATATAAAATGCACCAGATTTTCTTCCACTCTAAAAAAAAATATTTAAAACACTCAACCAGATGTCAGCAAAAAATGGCAGAGTAGGGGCCTACAAAAATTATTTTCTCCGTAAAAGCCATGATAAAATTGGCAAAAAAAATGTTAGAATCAATTTTTCGTAACTCTGGAAATTAACCAAAGGTTTACAAGGATCCAGGAAGGATTTATTTAAGAAAAATGGCTAAATCTTGGTAGCAACAGCAGGCTTTGTGGTATTTTGACATGCCTAATAGCTATTCCTCCCTCTCCAGCTCCATGGTAGTCTTGAAATCAGTAGCCCATAATAACAGAGAAAGCTATCCCCAGGCTTTCAGACACCAGGGGAGGCAGAAGAGGGTTGGAGCTTCTTGAGAGCCTTATCCCCAGAGAATTGTCATTATTTGAATTGTCTGGTAGTCCTGGAAGGCTCCCACTTGAAAGACAGTCTTGAGCACCTGACCTAGTGTGGAAAACATTTTCCCCAAGAAAATACAGATAAAGAAATGAGTAGCACCAGTAGAGGTAAAAATACAGGTACATATAAAAGATAATATAAATATATATTTCTGTTTGTAATTCTTATTTTTTCTTCTATCAGACTTAAAAGAAAAATGCATAATCTAAAAATTATAAATCTGTGATGATGGGCACACAATGGATAAAGATATAATTTGTAAGAGAACAGCAGAATGAAAGATGAAGAATGGAATAGCAATGTTTTCATACACAATTGACATTAAAATGGTATTGATTCAAGCTATATTTTTAAAATTAAGATGGTAATTTTAATCTCCAGGACAACCACTAAGAAAATAACTTAAAACAATATACTAAAAAATGACCAGGAAGTTAAAATGAAACACTGTAGTATTCACATAGTTTCCTGGCCCTGTATGAATTTCCTTGCTCCCACTAGTAAAGTTATTCTCAATAATATGAGATCCTGATAATTCCATGTGGGAACTTGTGGAGTGTAGATGTGCTAGAGGATCCCTACAATTCATTAGCTGTCTCTAGAAAGGGATGTACTTGATAAATCTTAGTCCCCAGGCCTTACCTTACTGCCAAACCCATGTCAAAAGCAACCACCAGCTGGCTTCAGAAAAAGAGACACAAACAACAGGAGAGACTACGCAAACTTGGGTTGAATGTTACAATCCTTTCTCATGACATTTTAAACCTTCACTACTGTGGCCCAATAGGCCTGATGTTGATCCAGCGTAGTCTCTGGTCCCCACATTGATGGTGAAATACAAAGTGGTGGGAGAGATGTGAGGACCTTGAGCTCTCTTCAGTGGTTTACAAGCATCATAGGGCACAGAGTATGTTGGAGAATTTCATTTCACAAGCAGAGTTCTTGTTTTTTCAGATAAATGACAGTAATTGTGGATGCGTGGATAATCCAATTGTGATTTGTTTGCTCTACTTGGCTCTTTTATTGATCACGTGAAGCTCTTCAAGCTTTGTAATTTCTGTTGGCAGCAAGCATGGGATCTTTTGGTGATTACAAAACAGAATCAGAGGCGCACAAATCCAGGGCTGGACCACTAAGCACAGATCTGGTGTTTGGTATTTACTGGGCCAGACACAAGTGACTTATGAAAATACATATGTGCTGAGTGAGTTACTTATTGTCTTTTTGTACTTTCTTAATATTACTGGAGTAGAAAATACGAAACTCTAGTTTTACCCATAAGATTTTTTTAATCTGTTACAGAAACAGAATTTTAGAAGTAAAAAGAAAAATGAAAAAGTTAGTGGTCTTCTTTTGGATTGTGGAAAACATAAGAAGCCACTATATCTTAAATTCTCTGAAGTCCAATTAAGTTAGCTTTTTTTTTTTCTTTTTTTTTAACCTCAAGCTAACCAGGAGAGCTAATAAAAGCACCACGGTAATAGTTACCAATATTTCTGCACAGTAGGAATACTAATAAGATCCAATATCACAAAAATTGAAATGTAGAGTGTTCCTCTTAAAGTTTTTTTCCATTAATTTCAATTAAAATGTACTGAATCCCTACTGGGTGTCTAAGTCTGTAATGGGCATTGGGGAACCTAATGTAATTAAGAAATTAGCTTTACCTGTCACCACTCAGGTAGCTTACAGCTTACTGGGGAAAGTGAATCCATAATATAATTTGATCAGTGCACTATGGAGCTATCGTGCCTGGAACAAATGAAGCTTCTCCATTTGTTTTTCACATATCACTTAGAGAGACTGGTGCATTAATTTTTATATTTGTATTTTTTTCCTTGCCTGAGTAACCCTGATACCATATCTACTTCAACAAATTCATAAATCCGATGCGGGCTATAACATAGTTTTAGCTTGCTAGCCAGCATATTTATCCCTTATAATTTCTGTATATAATTCCATTACTTGTGTTCTTTCTTTATGCTTGCTCTACATCTTGCTCTTTCTCCCTCCATTTCCAGTTAATTTTTAAAAGAATGCCTGTACTAAATATTTACTTCTTGCTCCTATTTAGTGATGTTCATGTTTCCCTTTGTGATGCTCTGATTGTTTTTGATGGTTTTATTATCCTGCCTGCTATGAGAAATATAAAAGGTATTAAAGTATTCAGATCACTATCATTAGATTTAGGTGTATCTATGACAAGTAGTAATGAAGGCAAGATTACTGAGGGAAATAGGGAGAGGCTGGTACAAGGGTACAAACTTTCAGTTATAAGATGAATAAGGTCTGAAGATCTAAAGTCTAACATGGTGACAATAGTTGGTAATAGTGTATTGTAAAATCGAACTTTACTAGGGGAATAGAACTTGTGTTTTCACACACACAAAGAGCTAATATATGAATGATGGATGTATTAATTAACTCAGTGTGGGAAATCCTTTCACAATGTGTATGTATATCAAATCATCACATTATACAATTTAAATATCTTACAATTTTGTCAATTATACCTCAAAAAAACTAAAAAAAAAGTTTTTAAAAATAAAATGTTCCTTTAAAGGATATAGCCTTTTCTTTGTCACTTGAGAATTGTGTTAGCACTGGGCATTTTTTTCCAAATGCAAATATAACACATTTTAAATTTACTTGTTAGTATATTACTAAAATTAAATGAAACAACTTTAATTATTTCATTAAGAATATTTCCAAATTTATAAATGAGTGTTATCATTCTTTCTTTTAAAACAGATTGTATGACTTCCACTAAAAGCGGTCTTAAATTTGACAGAGGAGTGTTGGCAATGTAGGTATTTACTTCTAGTCTTGTTACCACCAAAGAGATGAGATACTAGGAAATTACATTTCAGATGCAGTTTATTTTTTGTAAAACAAGTTGAAATCTACTGATACTTTTTCTGTTCATTTCTTCAAGTTCAAATGAATAATCATGAAGTTGGGCACCTCACCCATATTTGAATGTGATCACAATGAGGAGATCTATGCAAAGTCCTATTTGTCCCACGTAAGTTAAAAATCTCACAGCCCTGTGCTTTTCCATCTGAGGTCTCAGGCCTACTTACTCCCTTACTTATTGACTCTCTTACTGCTCCCTTTCTTACTCTCTCTGGGCATCAGTTTCTTTTTCTATAAATGAGGCTAATGATACCTATTCCTCAACGTTGTCTTGAATATTACTTGAGATAATACTGGCAAGGTGTTGAGAGTTGTAACTCGCATGTTACAAACACTAAGTAAGTGACAGTAATGGGAGTTAGAAAGAAGAGGAAGGTGAATAGCAATATTTCAATTGGTTGTATCAGTCAATTAATGATTGCTTTAATCATTTAAGCATCTAATTGTTTAGTCTCCACAATGGACATGGAAGGAGTATAATGTCATCACTCATGACGATTATTGTAAAATCTTAATTGTGTGTAACCCAGTGCTAGACACTTTAGAAAATAGAAGGAAACCATATTTCTGCTTTTAAGAATACTGCCTGCCCATAAGGAAGCAGGCAAGTAGTTGAGAATTCAGCCGTATCCCTATTTGAAAGCAATGAGTGTTAAACTGCACGTTTTTTTATAAATATACAATAGGAGTTCAGAGAAAGAAGAAAGGCGAGTGTACTGCAAGGATTGGAAAAAATTTCTTGAGCTAGGACTTAGAGACTGAGTGAAATCTAAGTAGGTGGAATGGAAAATGAAGTTATTCTGAAAGGAAGATGCAGAAAAGAAAGGTCAAGGACTTTGGAGTCAGAATAGAACTGGCTGTGCCTTCCTTCTGCCTCATCCATTTAATAGCTGCAATATCTCAGGAAGTAATTAAAACCTGTTTCATTATAATGGCATGTGGATAATAACACTACGTAGTAGTATCAAATGGTGTTTGTACAATGGGGCAATGATATGGAAAGATCGAGAACACAGAAATATACACCTGGGCCACAGCGTAAAATTGACTTATGATACTAGATGAATGTGTTAGGAGGGCTAATGTGGCCCCCTCATTCAGCTTAATGGTGTAGAAATCAAGGATCCCATGGTTCTTTACCTGCCCCAGTCTGGATGAATCCGTCTCTCAAGGGATTTCAGTTAACAATGAACAGAGGGAGACCCTTGGTGAGGAACTAGGGAGGCATGGGAGGGGGGACTCTGTGCTCTTTCATCTGCATCTTTATTCATTAGTGTTTTTCATCGCTTGTGCTGCTGTTGTGTTGGAAAACCCAGGAGAAAGCAATTTAAAGAATGTCTGAGTCACCATTCTGAAGAATCTTTAAACCAGACTTTTTTGGTCTGGTCTAGATAAATTATTATCACATCAGTAAAAGGCAAAGGAGGGCTCTATGTAGGGAAATGTGAAGAACTAAGATAAAGATGAGAAGTTATGCGCGCACACACACACACACACATGCACACACACACACAAACTGAGTCTGAAGAAGCAAAAGCCCTAAAACACTGAGAGAGCGGGGTATAATTTCATATCTCTTAGGTTGTGTGGGGAAGGGCAAATGTTGGCACCCACCCTGTCAGGGGAAAAAAATGCCTGCCTGAGCTTCATCCCAAGAGGTGATGGGGCACAGACGTGTTAGATGAGTCATTCATCATTGTTATCCGCCCCACCACACACAAACACAAAGTATAGCACCAATTCAAAGAGGAGCAAAACATATAGCAGCTAGGAAAAACGCTGAAAGTGTTGCTACTAAGTGCCCCAAAAACAAGGTTCTGACCTTACCCATATTCGACATTAGCCTCAGGCTTACCAAATGGCTTCTTTCTTCAGCCTGCTATTCCAGTCAGTATTTCTGGCCATCCAGGTTTTGGGGCTAATTGTGAGGGAAAGCAACTGAGCCAGTGGGCAGCCCAAATGAGATTCTATGAAATAAACTCTCTTGCCTGGCTACCTAGTGAAATGAGTGACTGCAACTGTCCTCCCCTGTGCAGCTTCATTTTTTAAAACATTATAAAACACATCTATAGAAATCAATAACAAAACTAATATATAAGCTGAGCTAATTATTATAAAGTGAAGACCCTTATTACCACCACTCAAGTAGAACAGAACTTTGCCCACCCTCCCATGGGCCTCATCCCGATCACAAGCCCCTCTCCTCCTTCAAAAGGAACCACTGTCTCATTTCCTAATAACCTCTCTCTCTTGTTTTTTTAGAGGTATCACCTAAGTATGTGTCCCTAGGCAATACAGTTTAGTCTTGGCCACTTAAAAAAATGTGATATATCTGTTAAGTCTCTTTATTCTGTAGGCTTTCCTTCTACCTCTTTCTTTTTCTTGCTTTTCTGTTGAAGGACCTGGGACCTTGAACCTGTGTACCCAGCCCATTTTACATTCTTTGTGCAGCTCAACTTGCACCTGTATCCTCTGTATCTCCTGCAATTTGGCAGTTGGATCCAGAGGATCCATCAGACCCAGGTGTGAGCTCTTTCGCAGGACGATAGATGGTGGTGTTTCCTCATATCAGGGGACCCATGACATCTAGTTTTTCCTTTTTCGTGTGTCATATTAGATCTCGCTGTTGCTCAATGCCTAGATTCAATAATTCACTGGGGATTGCAGAATGGTGATATTCTGGGTTTTTCATTTATTTTTCATAGTTAGTTGGAATACTTTTATAAAGAGACCTCTCTCCTTCGTCTACTACTGGGTTTCCTGGTTATAGAGTTCATATAGGAAAGGCAAAATAAATGATTCATTTCTTATATTTACCAGTTTCTAGTCTAATGAATAGGCTTACTATAACTTTCCAAAAATAAACAATTATTTTTAACATCATTATGAATTCACAGATATAAACATATTTTTTGTTTTAATACATTGTAATTATTATCCTTACTGAAGCTCAAGGATAATAATTACAATGTATTACATTTACAATTACATTTTGGCCCATAGGGGCCTCTTCAAGTAGGCTGTCTTTTTATCATAACATGTTTACTTTTTATTGTTTTCTTCCTATGTTTATAAAAAGATGTTTTGGTGCCTGTCCCAGACCTGGAATCAGCCATTTATTCGAGAAATGAGTTTATGTTAAAAGCAAATTATATTGCAAGGCTATAATGTGAATAACAAGGATGCTCCTCATGCAGTCTCCATATGGGAGAGAAGAGTAGAGTAACTTAGTTACTTCTTCTCTATGATGTGTTGGGTTAAAGATAAAGATGGAAAATTTCATTGGTGTTTATGGTACAGGCTATTAGACGTGACTGCAACACATCTGGATTAATATAAAGTTAGAGAGAGACAAGGTGAGGTTAATGTGAGTGGCTTCCCCTGTGCAAACTTGCTACAGGATGAATTTAATTCTTCACTAACTTCTTCTACATACTGCTCTGGATGAGCAGATACTGAGGATAGAGGGATGGCACTGGCAATTCTGGGCTTGCTACAGACTGAATGTTTATGTCCCCCCCCAAATCCGTATGTTGAAATCCCAATTGGTAGTATTTAGAGTGGCCAGGACCTTTGGGAGGTGACTGGGTCATGAGGGTGGAGCTCCCATCAACAGGATTAGTGTCCTTTAAAAGGAAACCACAGAGAGATCCCTTGCCCCTTCTGTCATGTAAAGACACAGAGAAAAGAAAGTAGGGCATCTGTGATCCAGGAATCAGGCCCTTCCTAAATACTGCATCTGCCTTCACCTTGATCTTAGACTTTCCAAGCTCCGAAACTGAGAAATAAATTTCTGTTGTTTATAAGCCTCCCAATCTATAATTTATCACCACATTGAGGTGCATGATAACTCCCCCACTGAATAAAAACTGAAAACAACAACTGAAAGAACTGTATAGGAAGAAAAATCTGATATCCAAAAGGCGTGAAATTGTCACCTGGAGATTTTTATAACTGGTAGACTATTCAAGGTGGAAGTTTACATAGTGATTTGTGCCACCTGTTTGCGATGGTGGCTGTATGAAAGGTTAAAAAGTTTACATTTGTTCACATTGTCCATAATTGTTGAATATTTACTGGAAATAAGAAGTGGGCCCAGAAACAAAAGAGTGAATGATGGTGAGCATGTCCAGGTCTGCTGTATGTCTAAGGCTCTTGAAAAAATTGGTCCATGGACATGTGTGCCTGTAGTGCCACAAGGAATTTATTTATATAGTAGATATAGATACTTAATTATTTATGTGTCATTTCCTAGACTCTAATAGTTTAAAAGGAATGAGTCCGTAGGTTTCTTGGCCCATTCAACCTTGATTGAGTGGATTAACTAAAGTAACTTTTAATTGACTTCTTATGTCACAAGTCCTTTTCAATTTTGTTTTATGCTAGGTAGTAAAACAAAGTGAAAGCTATTTAATCTGATTCTGAATCACTGTTCTTGCCAGGCTCTGAACTCTGACAAGCCTCTGTAGTATAGCCTAGTTTAATTGGCATTAACAGTTTACATGCTTATATATCCCACAATACAAAATCTACTCAGGGATCATTTTTGTTTTAATAATTGCATCCTGAGGGCCTGGCATCATCCTTAATAAGAATGAAATAAATAAATGAATGCATCTTTCAGGTGTATGTGGGATGGGCTTATAGATGAAGAACCCCAAATCCCCAGTGTTATATATCCCCAAAGATATACTACCAAAAAACTGTAAGAGTGAAATGAACATGGAATAAACGTGTTATAATGGGAAATTTGAGAGGTATTTCCAGAAAGAAACCTGTCTTTCTATATATTGTATGTACAGTGTAGAAAGTCATGGAATCATGAAATTTGTGAATTGGACAGGACCTTGAAAATAGGGAATCAATATAATTCCCCAATACTACACAGTGGTGTATTTCTCAACTACACATAACGTATACATGAGAAGAGAGAAATCCATGTTTCTAGATTTCTAATTTAAAAGAATTAGTGGAGCCACTTAGTATACAAAAGCTGTGAAATTACTGAAGAGATGAACTCAGCCTGAAACATTCATAGTTGAGTGATGATACACATCAATTTAAACATGTCTGCACAATAATTATTATTATGGAATTATAGTAGGAAAGACAAAGTGAGTTTCAGCTGTACTAATTATTTTATCAAAGAGTTTAAAGCATTAGAATGATGAGAGCTGTTGAACGATGTAAGAACAGTATTGATCTTTGATTTCTAGAGGTGTTCAAGTACAGTATTTTTCAGATTTCTTTACAGTACCTTTCCATTTCAGAAATTATGTTTCCCTTTATTCTAGTCTTTTTTTTTTTTTAATCAGTTTAACAGAAGTAAAAAGTCTTGAATTCCCACAATTTTTTTTTACAATTTTCTTTTCTTTCTGAGTTTAATAGTATTTCATCAGTTTGGGGTATACGTGAATAAAATATTTGAGAATCATTCAGAGCAATTCTGAAGAAATACTCAAGTGAATTTTACACCCACAACAAACCCAGCAACAATAAGTCAAAATTTATACTGGGCCAAATGCTTTTTACTTCCTTCCAGATGTAATTATGCATATACACAGATGGCAGGTAAAACAGCTCATTATAGAAAAGAAAGTGCATGAATAATTGCTATACAGTAGTTTGAACAATAAAAGTAAGTTGTTTCACACACAAAATGATAGAATAAAAGATGTAGTGAATTCTGTATCTAGTTTAGAAAGAGGGGATCTGATTGACATTTTAGTCTCAATTATACAAAATCGTGATAAACAGTGAATAAATGGTGGAGAGCACATCTAAACAGATGTTTATAACTGCAGAATGATGCAACCTGTCTCACTGAAGGTCTTGGGGAATAGCTGAAACATTCAGATAAACACTGTTTAGCTGATGGAAAAGCTGGCCAACAAGCATTGCTGAACACCTAAAAAATCATAGGTAAGCAAGCATTCAGAACGGTTGCTGTGTTCTAACAAGGAGCAGCCATCAAAACCAATAGTTAAAGCTATGAAACCAAGTGGCATCTATTTTCTCAGGACACAGAAGGCCATATAATGTAATGAATAGTGCTTTATATTTTCCTAATAGTTTACTTTTTCTACCACATGTTTTAATTGATACTCATCTTGGATTATCACTAAGCTAGAGATATAAAATTTTATGAAAATTTTGATTTTGTCTATTACTATGAAAAATAGAAAAAAGTTAATGAAGATAATGCATTTCAATTGCTGAATGTATGCCCAGATAAGAAAAGGAAAATTTTTAAAAATTTAAAAATTTATTTTCAAAATAAGACCTTTGCTCAATAATAACATTTTTAAAGGCTGAGAATGCACACCCTATTTTTGATGAAACGATATATTTTTAATCATTTAAAAATATTTCCAAATGTTAAAAAATGTGTCTGAATTTGAATTATATTGGGAAAGAAAAGATTACCTTGACCAAGGAAAAATATGATGAAAGTTTTGTAATTTTACTTAATATTATTCAGTTTGTGCATCTAATTACTTAATGAACAAAATGCCAACTACTGAGAACAGACATTTAGTGAAATAGTCAATATTTCTACTTAAGTCATTAGGGCTAAATGATTTAAACAATTTTAAATCTAAAAGTATACTTTCTGATGTATATATTTTTAAAAATCTTATCCACTATATGTGAAAGACTGTGAAAGAGTGTTTTCATCCTCTAGAATCAGTATGGAGACTAAGAATGTCATATCACTTACATAGAGTATCAAATTCCTCACAGTTTTAACAATTTTCTGAATTAAATTAGTTAAGCCCATCCATTGCTATACTTACTAGTACCCCTGGGTAAATCATTCTAAATAAAAAGCTTGCACAGGTGAAAGATAAGACTACATTATAGGCTATAGAGAAGCCACTCTTTAATATTTCAATTCGTAATTAATGACCACACTTCTTTATAATATGGATTATACGTACACAAGAGAATAAGATTCTAACAGTGTAAACTTTGAGTTGCCCAACACACACATTCCCAACTGAAGTTGAACAAAGCCATGCTCTGCCTTCTTATTTCAATTCTCACACTGTAAATAAGTGTCCATTTCATGGTATATTTTAGTACTACAGTTCTTGCATTTTTGTGCTTTTTTTTTTTTTTTTTTTTTTTCATTTTTGTGCTTTTTGTTGGTGGTTTTGCTGTCTGAAATGGCCCCCAAGCTCAGTGCTGAATCATTGTCTAGTGCTCCTAAGTAAAAGAAGACTGTGATGTATTAGGGAGAAAGCACACGTTAGATAATCTTCTTTCAGCCATGAGTTGTGGTGCTGTTGGCCATGAGTTCAATGTTAATGCATCAACAGTTTATATTAAATAAAGATCTTTAAAACAGAAACACACACAAAACAAGGCTATATATTGATTGGTTGATAAAAATGTGTGATCAGAGGCTTGCAGGAAACTAACCCTGTATTTCTTCTGGGTGAAATGTTTCATTATTTGCTAATTTGGTGTTTGTTGTGACTTCATAGTACGTAAGTTACACAAATAAAGAGAACTGACTGCATTTCACTCAGCTGTTATAATGGGAAAGTAGCAAGTGATGATACTTAAATAAATGGGTGTGGCTGAATGAGTACCAGGCATTCCCGAATGCTAATTATATAAGGCATTGTACGAGGCACAGTGAACTTCATAACATTTAAATGGATATATATACACACACATGCACATATATATATAAATATTAATAGAAATAACAAACCATGTACTCACCTTTCTCTAGAACAAGGTATTAAGTAAAACATTCACAGAATGGAACACATAAACTATCAGAGGACTCTAGAGGAAGTTGACATAGCTTTTGACTGAAGGAGACCAAGGTAGGTTCTCCTTTAAGCTCATACTTAAGTTCAGAGGAAGGATACATATTGGACATGTAGAGATAGAAGTCAGCCATCTCATGTAAGGTCAGCAAAGAAAGGACAGACTGCAGATGGTCCCCGACTTGTGGTTCTACTGAACGATTTTTTTGACTTCACTATGGTATGAAAGTGGTATGTATTGAGTAGAAATTATATTTCAAATTGTGAATTTTGATCTTTTCCTGGGCTAGTGCTATACGGTGTGATACTCTCTCGTGATTCTGAGCAGTGGTAATAGCAGCTCTCAGTCAGCCTCATGCCATGAAGGTGAACAACTGATACACTTATGACCATTCTGGACCCACACAACTATTCTGTTTCTGACTTTCAGTACAGTATTCAATAAATTCCATGAGATATTCAACACTTTATCATAAAACAGGCTTTGTATTAGATGATTTTGCCCAACTGTAAGCTAATGTAAGTGTTCTGAGAACATTTAAGGTAGGCTAGGTGAAGATGTGATGTTCGTTAAGTTGGGTATATTAAATGTATTTTCGATTTATGATAGTTTAACTTATAGCAGGTTTATCAGGAAGTAACTCCATCATAAGTAGAGAAGGATCTGTAGAGGCCAGAAATTATTTAGTTTATTAAATGAATGGTTTGCATGTTAGCTTGGGTACTCCCAGAAGCAAATGCCAGGACAAAATTAAGTGTAGAAGGATTTTATTAGGAAAACAGACATGAGAGAAAATATGGAGAGGTCTGGAGAAGTCAGGGAGGGCAAGTCTGACCCTGAGTGATGGAGAGAGTGGAGGAAGATCACTGTGAGGTCTATGGCCAATGTCAACCTCAGAGGAGTCTCGTCTCTCCCAGGAACAAGCTGCTATGCTCACTAACTGGCTGGGAGCCGTTCACGGGCAGCACTGAGCAGCACCGGGACCCTTGCTCAGTTACACTCCTGATGGGGGAGCTCTGGTGGTCACCACAGATTGTGAGCTGAATGATTCATTTTAATGAAGCTTATAAAATGTGTTAAAATATTCATCCATGAACATTAAAAAATGTAGGTGTATTAGCTGTCACCATTAGCCAGGCAAGATCTTGGAGTCTGAGCAGAGTTTGAATCCCAGATACCACATATATAGGGTATATATGCAAGATAACTAATGCCTCTGAGTCATGTTTCTTAATTTGTAAAATCATGATAATGATCCCAATCTCATATTTGTTGTGAGGAATAAACATGACAATGCATGTAAATAGTCCGGCACTAATGCCCGGCACATAGAGGGAGCAAAAATGGTAATACCCTCCTGATTTTAAATCTAACAAAAAGTGCATTCTAAAAATTTTGAAAGATTATTCTATTCTCAACAAAGGAAATATATTTAACTTTAGATAATCAATGTGAGCTCATTTCTAGTAATAGTAGTATCAATGAAATATTACGTCCTGATCTCTCTCTGTCCCTAAGGTTTGCTGAATGATTTGTAAAAATAACTTAAAAGGCAAGCGACTATACAGTCACTTGTCACAGAAGTTCATTTTGTCTGCATAACTCATGAAAGTCAGTATGGTTTCATTATGGAATTGTTCCATAGGCGATATGAAAGCATTTTCATATTGTCAACAAAATAACCATTGCATGAGAAATTATTACTCAGCACACCTATCCATTAACTAAAGTGTATACCTACAAACCATTAGGAAATGAAGGATATATAATAAAGTCTCACTAAATTGATTTTTAATCTGGTTATATTCTTAGGCTATTATTCTTTACAATTACAGGTACTAAGTTGCATATTCCAATAATTTTTCACTGGTATATTCAAAACATGCCACACATAAAAATATTGACTATACAACTCTAGTGCATATATATGCAGTTTAAATTAAATTTAAGGATACTTAGAAAATAATAAAGTTCCTCAGATTTCCTTTGGGAATTAAAACATATTTTTATATTGTGAAAACAAAATAATGACAAAATAATCTACCAATTGAATGTGGTCTGAAAAGTTTCTTTTAGTACTCCACTTGAGTAAATATAATAAAACTGTATGTACAGAATCAAAATCTTGATTATTTTATGTTTAAAATCACCCTTAGTTTCAGAGGTAGAGAGCACAGAGCCAATTCTAAGTCTTAATTAGCACGTATTCTTATAAATATGTTCCCTTTGCTAGCTACTACTCAAGAGGTTTCCTAATCTTCTTTATCCATTCAAGAGGGAAGAGAAATGGGAACATATTGTATATGTATAACTGATTCACTTTGTTATAAAGCAGAAGCTAACACACCATTGTAAGGCAATTATACTTCAATAAAGATGTTTAAAAAAAAAAAAAAAAAAGAGGTTTCCTAGTCCTGAGAAATATCTTCTTCCAGATAAATGTATTCGTTTAGGATGAGAACAAGACTGATTTATCCTATAACACGTGAAAAGATTTGCGATAATCAACTCAGAACTCAGGAATGCCTTCAGTTTCAAAGCACTGCCCATATAATAGAGGATGTAACCATAACTCAAACTGGAGTTAAGCAGGTGCATAGGGAAGGCCATGCAATTTAGATAGAGGAACAGTGTGAGTGATGACACAGAATCATCATCAACAAATATGTATTGAGGATCTCTTGTGAGCCAGGACTATTCTAGGAACTGGAATATTGTAGTAAGTAAAATAATAAATCTCTCTCTTCCTGAAGTTTCCATTCTTGCAGGAGAGCACAAACAATAAACAAACAACAGAATTACTGTGAGAAGCTATAGCCCACATTGGACTGGAGCACAGATGCTGGAGACAAACTACAAGGCTTTGAATCTCCGCTCTGCCACTTTATTGTCCTATTGTTAGTCTAAGACTGACTCCTAGCATCGTCATGCCTTAAGTTCTCCACATGCAAAATGGGGTTAATAAAACTGTCTCCTAGTATTGTTATGAGGATTAAACAGGTTATAGGTAAACTTCTTAGCACAGTGTATGCAACATAAAGTCTTAGAAATACCTGCTATTATTATTATTAATATCATTTACCAGATGGATAGAAGAGCTATGGGGGACATTCAGCAGTTATAGGGGAAGGTGTGTGGGTATTTGATAGAGGGTGGTCAGGGAAGGCCTCTGATTAAATGACACGAGCAGAGATCTAAAGATGATGATGAAGGAAAGCTTGCTGATCTTTGGAAGCAGAGTGTTCAGGCAGAGGGGCAGCAAGTACAAAGGCCTGTAGACCATTTTAGGAGCTTGGCTTTTACTGACATGGATATGGGAACGGTAGAGGAATTTTGGCAGAATATGACATGATCTAACATATGTTAGATCACACTGCCTGCTCTAAGGAGAAGAGGCTCTCAGGGGTCGAAAGAGGAAGGCCTGTTAAGAAGCTATTTCAATAATCTGGGAGAGAGGATGGTGGATTGGACCAGGGTGGTACCAGTAATGATACAAAAAAGAAAAAAAAATTGAAGTCTAAGTCTATTTTGTAGATAGATCTGATGGGATTTTTTGACAGATAGGATCTGGGTTATAAAAGAGAAGTCAAGTTGTCTCCCAGGTTTTTATCCTGAGAAATTTATCAATACAAACATGGTTTCCATTTAACAAGAAAGGAAGACCAGTGGATGCACAATGTTTTGGCCCCACTAAAAAATATAAACAGGAACACACCTCACTTAGATTAGCAAAAACATGGATTGAAAATCGGAAGTAGAAGATACACCATCTCTGTAAAGCCAAGTTCACGGAAGTCTTGGAGTTAAGCCAAAGATTTTATTTTGGAGAAGATTAGGGTTTTTTCAAACCATCCTTCCTTCCTTCCTCCCTCTCTCCCTCCCTCCCTATTTATTGATATTTTTCTTCCTTTCCTTCCTTTCTTTCTTTCTCTCACTAGATGATGATCTTTAACTTTTACTCAGAGCTTTGTATGTTGGATACTTTGAACTTATTGCAAAATAGAGTATGACTTTCCATCTAAAGTAAAATTTGCCACTTGAACAAAATAGAAGCTATTATAAAAGGATAGGCTTTGTAAGTCAGAAAGAGAAAAACAAATATCATATATTAACACATATATGTGGAATCTAGAAAAATGGTACAGATGAACCAGTTTGCAGGGCAGGGGTGGAGACACGGATGCAGAGAACAAACATATGGACACCAGGCGGGAAGTGAGGGGTGGGGGGGGTGGCGGTGGGATGAATTGGGAGATTGGGATTGACATATATACACTGATATATATAGAACAGATAAGTGATAAGAACCTGCTGTATAAAAAATAAATAAATAAAATTCAAAAAAAAAAAAAAAAAGATAAGCTTTGTAAGAACCCACTTGGGTTTTCTTCTTTGTTCTCCTCTAACCAGAGTGCATGAAACACTGTGAAGGGCCCCTCTCTGTCAACACTTGTATCTTTTCCCCACATCTAGCATCTACTTCTTGTGATGTTTTAGGGTGTCACAGATAGCACCTTAAAAATTTGTAAAGTGTATTCATTGCAATTCTTCATAAACAATGGGCTTAGAAGTAAGTTATTCTTGAATTTCTGGGATGTTTTTTCATTTAACGTTTCACTAAGATAATTTTAAAACATTTCAGTACAACTTCCTTTCATTTTAATATATAAAGTTATTTTTCCTTGTGATTTTCTCATTAGAAGCATCTCTGAAAGCTAATGCTGAAAGTCACAGGAACATAATTTAAAAAATGAAAGGTCATCCTTTGAAAACTCAAAAGTAGTTAATCATCAAGTTAGAAAAGAAGTGATATAATTTGCTACAATATTTTTAGAAAATGTGTATTTTTGCTGGTTGTATCTTTTAGAGGAAAAAACAACCTCAGAGACAAAGGTGAAATGCTTTGTAAAACAATTATATTAGTTAAAAAGTAATATAAAAAGCTAACATTGCAACTAAACTGATAGTACCATTTTACAAGTTCATAAAAATGTAGAGTAAAAGGAAATCCTGAATCACACAATCCATTATTTTGTGAAAGAAATTTAGATTCCTAAAAGATTTTAGAAACTTGAATTTACAATTGTTGCTATATATTTTAATTTAGATTTTTTCCCCCTCTATTATCCTCTCTTTACAAAACTTTTTCTTTCTTTTGGATATAGTGCTTTACCTTTGATTTAAACACTCAGCGTCAATAAGTGGAATGATTGTATGACAAAGATATCTGAGTATCAACAAATCTATTTTTTTAAAATTAAAGGTAAAATTGATTAGTAAAACATAGGGCCAGGGTACATGTAATGATGTTACATATCAAATATAATTGCTCCATATTTAGTTACCAAAAAAAAAAAAAATGCTTGCAACTTAGACACAGTCTCAATATCAAACCAGATAGATAACTAGATTCAAGTCCCTCTCGCATCACCATACTAGGCTGGAACATAAAGCTCTCCAGTTAGGAGGAATCAGAACAGAGATTTACTACTCTGCAATTTGCAAATGGAGCCATTCCTAAGATAATACAGAACTGGTATTAGGATGTTAGAAAGGAAAAACACAATTTAGAAAAATCTTAAATACAATGGATAATAACTATCACAGAGTCAGCTACTTATAAGTGATTGCAGGGGATCAGAACATGTAACATCTTGACTTATGTGTTGTCTAGTGAACCAAATTCAAATAACTGAAAGAAATTGCAATGAATAATTTCATGAAATAACATCAGTAAATAAATTGACAGTGATACATGTAAACTGGAATTCGAAACACTGAACAAGGATTATATCAAGAGGTCACTTTGCACACTTTGCAGAGATAAAAAGAAACAGATCTGACCCCTTGGTGGCCATATATATATATGTATTTCATCTTATCACCAGGAGAAGGGATGAAAAGTGGGAAAACAAGTGATCAGTGAACTTCCTGGTTATTCTCTGCTTATATATCCTTGACACTCTGGATTTTCAGACCTAGGGGTAGAATGGAGTTGCTTGTTCCTCTTAATCTCTTACAAAAAAAGAAAAAAGAAAAAAAAATCATCTATTAGAGAATCTCTTGCCACAATGCAGTAGAGTGGCTGCAGTAAATTTTAAATGGCAGATCATGTAATTGGGCCACTTTGTGACCTGGCACAGAAACTCCCCTGTTTCCACTTCAGTGGCCAGTGGCCATGTAAGTAATTAATGTAGAGATTTCCACCAGACACTTGGAGGCAGAGGTAAAGCAGCTTAGAACTAAGAGTCAGCCTGCCTTCCAGAGATGTGCGTTAGTGAGAGGCAAGTACCATGTAGCAGAAGCAGCAGGGCAGACATCCCCAAGAGATGCACAGCTGATTTTCTATGGGTAAGAACCTCCGTAAAACTTCATTAGGGGATCCTGGTCAGCAGAGGATTGCTGAGCTTCCCTGGGAGCAACCAATGAACATTGCCTGTGCTAAGAGAACAGTTTGTGAGTTGCTTGGGCAAAGAAAGCAACAAGGATAAGTGTTTGCTATTGCAGAAGGGGTAGGGAGACGTCGGCAAGGAGTCAGCAAAGATGGTGTCAGAAAGCTAAGCACTTGAGGGTGAAGGAGAGTGTTTTGAGAAGAAATGCTGAAGGACAGAGCAGTTACAAAACCAAGAGGTTCAAAAATAAGACTAAACATACCAGAGAGAGAGAGAGAGAAAGGGAGAGAGAGAGAGAGAGGGGAGAGAGAGAGAGATAGAGAGAGGGGAGAGGGAGACTGTTTCAACAGAAAGAGCTGAGTGACCTTGAAGGCACATATTTAAGTGCCTCTCCAACCTCCAAGCCCATCAGTGAGAATGGGACTCCAGTGTCAGGTGCAATAATTTTAAAAAGCAAAGAAAGTAGCTTTTTTGGGCACATTTAAGTTGCAATGTGTAGACTTTGACAAACCCCTCCACATAGCAAGCTCTCTTGGAAAACTGAAGTCAATTGAAAAATAAATTCTGACATAATCTTATCTTTCACAAGACTAACAGTTGCCAGTAGTCTTACTTATTTAGTTCAGGGATAGTTTAGTGTTTTATTCAAAAGAAGTTTCTTCAGTCTTTGCTCCTTAACTACATTCTGTGTCAACAGCTGTCATTTCAGTTTTTGGCAGCAGAGTTGTTATGAAAATTGACCTACAATGAGTCATATTACCTCATCCAGGTAGATTATGAGGCTTTAAACAAGTGATGCTACTTTTCATAGTGAACACTTTAGGTCCAAAAGGAACATGCATTTTGTTCCATCATAAGATAGAGCACTAGATTTTCCTGTAGAGTTACTTCTCATACTGTTTAGTTAAATCATTCTATTTTATTCTGGTAAACATTGGCTACTTATTTTATACTATATATTAAATTTACTTTCAGACTCTTTACAATGATCTGAAATTATTAAAGCTATCATAGTTATAAATTTTAACTTACCATGCTTTCCCTTGCTCAGAATTTATCCCAAATTTTGCAATTTTTTGTCCTCTAAATTTGTCAGAGTTAAAGGAAATATCAAAATTAGGGAGGGGAAGAATTTCTAAAATGTACTCAGATAGCAAAACAAAATATCCAGTTTTTCAAGATATGACTCATTTATTGGGCAAAGAAAGTAGAGGTCACAATCTTCAAGTTGTCTTGAATAGGATCCTAGATTCTTAATTCTACTATTTGCATGATAATAAAAAAAAGAAATTTATGAATTATATTTACAGTCTCTTATCTAAATATAAGGCAAAATGAGACAGATAAATTCTATCTAATTCAATAAATTAACAGAGTTGTTAGAATGTTGTGTAATCATTATGCTAGAATCATCTGTTATGGTAGTTGACCTCAAAACATTCAGTTGGAGGATGCACTGTTTGTAGATCAACAGAAGCACCAAAGAATAGGTCACCAGCTATGGAGTAAGGCCGGCTCTTTGCATGTAGGTGAAATGAAAATGAAGGAAGAGAACAATTGCCTGATCTCACAAAATCATTAATAAAATCTAAAAGAAAGTTCATGCTCAACAATACTATGTAAGCACTGTGAAAATGAAGTGATCCAGTTAATTTTGTCAATGCTAGCATGCTCTAACAAAATTACTTCAAATTATGATATCTTTGTGTGTGCATGGGTCTGTTGGTGGAATTCTCGAAGGATATTGCCTTTTGGGTATTGGATCCTGAGGCCTCTTTATATGTGACACATTATAAGGGAGATTTTCTCCCACCGGCCACTATGCCATATTCTCAGTTAGTTGAAGCCAGTAGTCTTTTTATTAAAATCAAGTAAATGATACCTCATTTGAATTTAAGAATAAGTGCTATGTTTGAAGTAAAAAATTGTGAACAGCTTTTAATTATATGTTAGGTATCAATGGATTATTTTTGCATGGACAACCCAGCCTTAGTAAATGTCTTTACAACTTCCAGCTAACCTAAGAGAAGAAAGCTCTTCCTGGTGGCTCTTCCTGGGGATAGCCATCACATCCCATGCCATTCCTACTGCCTTCCCTATGACGCCTACACAAGGTACACCCAGATTTTCAAGAACACATAGGCTGCAGAATGGTTCCATGTCCCTTGCTCTCCTGCCAACCGTGTGAAGCATATACTGACTAAGGTGATGAAAAACTGGAACCTTTCTCTTCTTCGTAACCACAATTTTCTCTGCCGCCCCTCCACTTGACCACTTTTCATCTATGGTTGGTAGATAATGATGTACCATGTAAATTATGTTCTCTATGAAAATTTTGACCATTTAGAAAATAAAATAAAATAAAAATGTGTTTAATTCCATTTTTATAATTTAAAAATTAGTCTTTATTGTGCACGTGTACCCGTGTGCGTGTACAATGTGAACATTCTAGAGGACTCGGAAGTCAGAGCTACTTGAGCTCAAAGACAACTTCAGTTACTTACTAGCTATGGAAGAGTAACAGTTTTTCTGAGCTTCAGTTGTTTAATCTGTTAAATAGAGTTGTTCAGTGTCAATATTTTGGAAGGTTGTATTAAATGGTATAATAATGATAATATGTATTGAGCACTTACTATAGGCTACATAATGGGCTAAGTGAATTATATTAACTGTCTCATTTTACCTCAAAATAAAATCTATACTTAACATGAAAAAAGAGCAACTTTTAGTAACTTGAAAACTCAATCTTTGTGCAAGTTAATACCAAATTCTGATCTACTGAACACACGAAAGTAAATTGGTGGCCACAGAACATTTTAGAGTTTTGAGCAAGTGTCACTGGATATTATCTTGGTAATGCAGTTCAATAACATATTTCAAGTCAACCAATGTTTTTGACAGTTATCCGTCATGATGTCTGTGACTATACCAACAAGATTTGCAAAAGCAGAGAACATAAAATTGAAAAAAGAAATTCATTTTTATGGTTCAGATATATTATAAAACCTTGACCAGAAGGTCTCAAGAAAGTAAGGAGGGATTTGCAATTTTAGAATTTATTATCCCATTGAGAATCCTATGTTGAGTACTTGATTAAGGAGATAAGGTTACATCTGAAAGGCAGAGAGTCTGGTTAAATAAGCAGTAGGTTTCCAGTGTCACTATATGCATTGTAAATAATACTTTTTTTTATAATAGAATCTTCCATGGGTCAGAAGATTAAGGTTTTATCTTTCAAAATAACTACCCTATCTCCACCATATTTAACAACTACCTTAATCTGAATTTCTAACAATTAACTAACCTCTTATGGGAAAATTAAAAACATATATTTGGCATAATAATATAGTAAAGTGATTTTCAGTACCTATAAAGTACATGAAATGTAAAGTATTTTCTCTAACGACCAATTCTAAAATTGGAAAATTTAGTGTTTTCAGTATAAACTTGATATATGATCAATTATCAGGACATATTTATTAAGTGGATTAAAAGGAGAATTTTGAAAAAAAGGAGTGATTCAAAACAACTTATAACTTTTCTTTAAAGAATGAATGTAGTCATGCTCTCTTGCACAGAACATTAAGTAGTAAAAACTCAAATGTCCTTATAATTAAAGAACAGCCTCAATTTTTTTTTTTTGCTGTTTCAAATGTTTGAATATCTATAATTCCCATCCCCCAAATATAAGCAATACTATTTTAAATTTGATCATTTTCTTAGAGAAGATAAACTGCAAAAATTGCAGACTTCTGCCAGCTCTGTTTCTTAAAGGGAATTACAATCTTTAGTCATTAGCTTTAAACATCAAAACACAACAGGTTCAACACGCCAAACAAGGCAGGCCAGCATGATGGCAGTTCCCCACCCCACGAAAAACAGTGTGATCACCTACTAATTGTCTAATTGGTTTGCATTTTACATAAATCAATTATCTTCAGTTAAAGACTCCAGAGTTCCATTGTGAGCTCTCTGCATGTTGTATCCTACACTCCCGTTACCTTGGAAGATCATCTTATGGAAACACTTAATTCAGTTGACATTGTTGACATTAACTTCACATATAAGTGGCTTCTACAGACCAATAAGAAAACCTTAAACTCTGTGTATTCTTTTCTGAGTACAGGTAATCTATGGTTAGAAGCCTGGAAAGACACATATTCATATAAAGTCCTAACAAAATGAATATCTTTTATAATTGTGATTTAATATATTTTAATTATCTATGTTCAGTAATCCTAAAACTACATTTTAGAGGAAATACAATCTTGGCTCAATTATTTTAAGTGAAAGCAAGACTATGCCTTTAAGCATATTTACATTCATTGATTTTCTAATTCCTCATACCTTCTGATGAGTTTTATTTCAAGGAGTGGAGAAAAGTAAAAGATATTTGTTAAAATGTTCATTGAGCAAATAGATGTTCCTAAGACTTTTGTTGAAATAATTAATGTTCACTTTGGTTACAATACAATAGAGAAAAACAACTGAAATATGCATGTAACAACATATGACATAAATACACATGTATTTCCCTGCTTTGTCAGCTGAGAGGGCCTAGAAACCGTGACACTCCAGTAATAATGAACACACCTAGTGCTCAGATCTTGGGTTATAATACCATTCTCCATTGAAAGGAACTGGTCTCCTTGGAGAAACTGCTGATTTTAGGGCTAGGGAATATACCAAATGAGTCTGGGGCATCTTACAGGCAGTGCCAGAAAGTAAGGAAGTATTTAAAAACAAACAGACAAAACCTTCAAAGATGGGATTTGTCCATGTGACACAGAAGCCAACCATTAAGCTCCCAATGTCCAAAGCTGGAAAAATTCGAGGGAGAAACTAAATTAAGTAGTATTGGATTATAATTCAAAGTATAAAATAAATATCCATGAGTTTACATTGATATAACAAATGATTGAATAAATAAACAAATAAGTAAATAACACATATTGCATGCAGGAAAATTTCAAATAATATATGTACATATTCCTCACTCTTTAACTGTAGACTGTGCATAGTGACTTCCTTCCAAAGTGTACAGTATAAAAAGGAGGAAGCAAAGGTAACTTCATAGTGGAGAAACTTGACAGATGCTACTTCAGCTAAGGTGATTAATGATGACATTACCAATCATTGTAAGTCACGTTGATAGTATGTACCTTTGATGCCATGTGATGAGAATGGCACTTTACCTCTATGGTCTTCTTCCTCAGTCTGATCATGAGAAAAACATCAGACAAATTTCCGTTGAGAGGTATTCTAGAGACTGCTTGACCACTACTTTTAAAAGTGTCACAGTTGTCAAAAACAAGAAAATTCTGACAAACTGTCACAACCAAGAGGAACCTAAAGAGATGGGATAACTAAATGTCATGTGGTATCCCGGATGGGAACAGAAAGTGTTCATTAGATAAAAATAAGAAAATCTGAATTAATTATGGACTTTAGTTAATAAAAACATACCAGTATTGCTCCTTAATTGTAATAAATGTATCATCCTAATGTAAGATGTCAGTAATTGGGTTTGGAGTATATAGGAACTCTCTGTATTATCTTTGCAATTTTTCTGCAAATCTAAAATTATATTAAAGTAAAAAAAATTAAAGAAGAGAACATATCTTTTGTAAACAATAAGGAGTTTAGGTAAAGTAAAATGTAGCTCTGCCCTTTGCTGTAGTAACATTTTTCAGTATTTATCCAACCAGGGTCCTGGCTTAAGTGTAGATTCTTCTCTTTGCTGTTCAGACACGTTTGTGCTTCCTTCCTGCTAAATCCATAATTCTTTGCATATACTTCTACTAAAAGCCTATATCCTGATTAATGGTATACGGTTAATATATCTATCTCCCCTTGTCCACTTTAATACTTTAAGGAGTTAATGAAATCTATCCATCCTTATATCTGTGAGCATTAGCATAGTGCCTAACATGTAAGAAACCTGAAACATATGTTGAATGCCTACAAACATATATAAATAAATGAATAAATATATACACAATGCCTTAAATTCAAATATACTCATGCAAATCAAAGACTTTTTATCATTCAGCAATATGTATTAAATTGCTATAGTGAGGCAGATTACGTGGCTTCAAACTACTAATAATTTTTGGCAGTACAAGTATAATTGTGATCTCCAATTTATGAATGTTTTTCACTGTTCATGGGTCAAACATAATGCTAGCCTTAGTTGTTATGCATAATTACAAAATTACTAAGAGTGACATTGATGTATGTAAGACAGTTTATTTTGGCAAAGTATCCTTTTATAATTTGGCCACAAATGTCCTTTTAGCTTCATCTGCAATTACTCCAATAAGCCCTATAAAACTGACTTTTCCTTGAAACTGCATTCTACCTCATAGAATACACATATGCTATGGCCTCTGCCAGGAATGCACTTTCCATCTTCCCAATTTGGACATTTCCTATTCACACTTCGAGACTAATGTTGAACCTGTGATTGTGAAAAACAATAGGAGCTCTGACGTAAACATATGGTAGTTCTCAAACATTTATAAATTTGCTTCTAAGTTCAACTATGCAAGTCTAGCTATATCTTTTATGAGTCCAGAATTTGAGACAAAAGGGTTCAGAATGCCCTACATTCTCTAAAAAGTAGATTGGAAAATAGTCACTATGACTGAGAAACCCTTAGAGCCAAGTTGCAAATTTCCCTTCTCTTTTTTAAAAAGGAAATTCTTATCTGCATTCTTTGGGTTTCAAATGGGTTGTTAAAAATATGGTGAACATAAATATAAATTTAGATCTTTTAACTTTCTTATATTGATTTAAGAAAAATTCTTATTGAAAATAAATTTCCAAATGCCCAAGATTTCAGTTACCTTTTCTTTCATACAGTCTGTGGAAAAAAAATTTTTTTTTTTTTTTTTTTTTTTTTTTTTTTTTTTTTTTTTTTGTGGAGATTAAGTTTGTCTCTGCTCTTGTCCATATGGCAACATTTTTTTTCTTCTGATCAGATTCCACTCTTTTCTCATATCTAGAGATGTATTAAGATGGAACATTTTTGCTTGAACTTAATGTGATCTTCAACACTTTTAACCCTCAGTTTACCTATATATCAAATTTGAAGAGTGAGAATGAGGTTTAGAATATGAAGAATCAAAAGTGAAATTAAAATTTCACCAGTACATTGATATATTTTGGAAAGGCTTTTTAACTGATAGTAGTTTAAATATTCTTTCTCGGGCAAAAGAGTTGCCATTCACATATTTTGAAATTACATATGGCAGAAATGCTAAAGCTGGTCTTAAGATTAACTATACATTTAAAAATCCAGAGAAATACAGTCTGTCTCATGTTAACAAACACGATAAAGCCAGAATCATATTTTAAAGTTTCTTAGACAGCATTACAAATGGTAAAAATAATAAAAGCATTCACAAATATTACTTGTTAGAGCAATTAACAAGTACATGCACTATATCTATACCATTTGTAGCACTTATCATTTTGCATTTAATTACATGCCATTCCTCACTTTCTTAGGAGAGTGTCAGTTCTTTACAATGAGGATCATAACTTATTCATCATTACATATTTAACAACTAAATACTAATAAGATAGTAATAGTAATAATAACAACTGAAGTTAGTTTTTTTAAGTTTACTAAGCAGGTACTATGTTCAGTCTATTGTTTGTTTTACTAATTTAATCCTTTAAAAACCTATAAAGTAATTATGTTTAATCCTCTTTTGCAGAACATATATGTGGTTTAAAAGAGATTAAGAAATTTGCCCAACATCACACCACCGGAAAATGGAGGATCTCCTTTAAACCCAGACGTTTTTATTATAGAGCCCATACTCTTAAACTTTACACTGTGACACAATTTATTCATTCATTCAACAAGTAGGTGGAAAATGTACTATATCTGTCAGATATTACAAGATACCAGGATGCATCAGTGAATAAGACAAAATCTATACTATAATGGATCTTACATCATAGGAAATAGGAAAGAATTCAAACAATAAACAGGTATATAAAAAATATACAAGGAAATATCATAATAGTATGAAAAAATTTCATGACAATATCTTTGAAAATATCGGTGAGATAATTTCCCTTAAATATAGACTAACATAACAAACAAGAAAAATGAAAATTCTTAACAGATTGAAAACACTTAAGATGAATTTAAACTTTAAAATACAGCTACAAAAAAAAACAATGGGACAGTTTTATGATGATGTAGACTTTTATCAACTTTTAAATGTTTTAAAGTGATGTACAGTTTTACTGTCTGTAAAGGAACTCTTATTTCCTACATTGTACAAATAGTTTTAGAGTTAGAAAAAGAGGGAAAGCTCCCTGGGTATTTTACAAAGCTGCTAAAATATTCATTAAAAAGCCCAGAAAGAAATTGAGAAATCAAAATTATCAGTCGACCTCAGTTATGAAAAAGATGCCATGATTCTAAAGAAAATATTATTAATGAAGCCAGGAAACACACACACACACACACCACACACACACACACACACACACACACACAGATGTATATACACACTGCATGATCAACATAAAAAATATATATCTGGAGAACATATTATGGCTAAGTACTGAGACTTTTGCTTTATATCACTGTATTAACAGATTAAAGGAGAAAACAAATGTGGTTACTTCAACTATGGCAGAAAACTATTTATTAAAATATAGCAGACATAATTCTTTTAAAAAGCCAAGGGGAGGGCTTCCCTGGTGGCGCAGTGGTTGAGAATCTGCCTGCCAATGCAGGGGACACGGGTTCGAGCCCTGGTCTGGGAAGATCCCACATGCCGCGGAGCAACTGGGCCCGTGAGCCACAACTCCTGAGCCTGCGCGTCTGGAGCCTGCGCTCCGCAACAAGAGAGGCCGCGATGGTGAGAGGCCCGTGCACCGCGATGAAGAGTGGTCCCCGCTTGCCGCAACTAGAGAAAGCCCTCGCACAGAAACGAAGACTCAACACAGTCATAAATAAATAAATAAATAAATAAATAAATAAATAAATAAATGAACGTGAATTTCTTAAAAAAAAAAAAAGCCAAGGGGATAAAAATTCCTTTTAGAAAATTAGGAGAAAATAAAATCCTCCCTATGCTAATAAAAACATTAAAATACACAGCAAACATTGTACTATTCATGAAATAGTAGAATTAGTCCACTTGAAGAAAACATGAAAAAATTCACCATTTTACTAAGGGGCTGAGTCAGAAAAGTAGGATATGAGTGAAAAAATAAAAGTATAATGATTGGAAATAGGAAGAAATAAACCTGGATACATTTTAGAGGATATGATTGTCTACAGAGAAAGTAAAAGAAAATCCACAAACTACTGGAATTAGAAATTAAAAGTATTCCCATCTACCATAAAGAGGTATAAAATCCAATTTTAAACAATACCATTTATAAAGCCAGACAGAGGAAGAAAATACTGTATGATACCACTTATATGTGGAATCTAAAAAATACAACAAACTAGTGAATATAACAAAAAGAAGCAACTCACAGATATAGAGAACAAACTAATGGTTACCAGAGTAAGGGTAGAGGCAGGGTAGGAGTTGGGGAGTGAGAGGTACAAACTATTGGGTGTCTTTCTCTGACTGACTTCACTCAGTATGACAATCTCTAGGTCCATCCATGTCGCTACACACTACTGTACATAAAATAGATAACTAATAAGAACCTACGGTATAGCACAGGGAACTCTACTCAATACTCTGTAATCACCTGTATGGGAAAAGAATCTAAAAAAGAGTGGACATATGTACATGCATGACTGATTCACTTTGCTGTACACTTGAAACTAACACAACATTGTAAATCAACTATACTCTAATAAAAATTAATTTAAAAAAAACTATTGGGTATAAGATAGCCTCAAGGATGTATTGTACAACACAGGGAAATATAACCAATATTTTGTAATAACTGTAAGTGGAAAGCAACCATTAAAAATTGTATAAAAATTTTAAAAATTAAATAAAAACAATATCATTTATATATAACTCCTTACCCCTTCAGTGTATGCTGAACAAAGTGACTTCCTTCCAAAGAGTATATAATAGAAAGAGTTAAAAAAAAATAAAAGGAATAGCTTTGCAATGGGGAAACTTGACAAACATTACCTCAAGCCAGTGATCAAGGTTAATGGCAATAATGATAGTCATGTTGATAGTACATCCTTTTGACATGATAGATGAAAATGGCATTAATCCCTCTGTCTCCCTTCCAGAAATCCACAACTCTAGTTTAATTTTTAGAAAAACATCAGACAAACTCCAATTGAGAATACCTAAAAACACCTTAGTAGTACTCTTCAAAACTTTTGAGATGACCAAAATAAGGAAAGTCTGGGAAACTAATCAGAGAAAGACAAAGAGTCTTAAGGGCTAAATGCAACTTGATATCCTGCATAAGATCCTGGAACAGAAAACGTTCATTAGAGAAAACTAACAAAATCCAAAAATGTGTGGAGCTTAGTTAATAACAATATATTAAATATTGGTTGGTTAATCGTGATAAATGTACCATAGTGATGTAAGATAATATATAACAGGGGAAACTGGGTTTGGGGTATATGGCAATTCTATTACATTTTCCATTCATCAGTACATCTAAAACTATTATAAAAAGAAAAGCATATTTTAAAATGCCATTTATACCAAAGGATACAATTCACCAAGGAACAAAACTAATAAATATGTTGATAGTTTACTAAGATCACTGAAGAAAACAGAAGAAAGTAAAATAAGAACTAAGAAGTATATATGCATAGGGAGACTAAAAATTATAAAAATAGATACTTCCCTAGTTAATCTGAATTACATGCAAAATTACAATTTGCATTTTCTTCAAAGAACTGGTAAATTTATTCTAAAATTCAAATTGAAAAATAAAACCATGAATAGAGGTTAACCAAGCAAACATGCTTCCAACATCCTTACAGCTATTTGGGTTTTTGATATATGTCAGAATGGCATTACGAAGTAGGAAGGAAAATACTTGTTATTCAGTACATTGTTGGAGATAATTGCCCATCCACACTGAGGGGTGCAAGGGATAGTACATAAAAGTATGTCTCCACATCACATCAAACTGCAATTAAATTCCAGGTAAATTAATACTCAAATGCAGCAATGTGGATATCAAAATTGCAAAATCATTTTAAAGAAAGTAAGAGAATTCTTTTGATAACATCAGATAATTCCAACACGCAAAGCAAGAAAAGACTTTCACCTGTAGGTGAAAAGAAACATTGCAATGAAAACTAAAACTACCGACTAAACTAGAATTTCCCAGACGTGCTCTCATATTGAGTTAAAAAAGAGAATATAACAAGCTTTCACAGAAATGATTTTATAGAGTGCTGTTTTAAAGTTTTGGCTTGACTTTAAGAATACTGAATTTTCTTACACAATTGATAAATATTGCCCCATTTCAAACCCACTTTTCTATATGATCGGCTTTGTGATAAGGAAGCTATGAATCTGCAACCCACATTTTTCCTTTGCCAGTTGACTCCCTCTTATTCTAACAATACAGGCTACTAAGAGGTTGGAAGCCTGGAGAAGGAAGAGGGAACACATTGCCTTCCTCTTTGCTTCCTTTTTCTGTTTTTTCTTTCGCTTCCTGTCAGCATCCCTTTTGGAGCCTATTTTTTTTTCTTCGTTTACTTTTCTTGCCACCCTTCCAGCAGTAGTTTGTTCCAATTTTCAGTGTGCCAACAATTGCAGAACCAGCCGCATAGGTGGTTCACAGACGACAGCGCCAGCAGGCTGGAGTCCCTTCTATGAGGTCCGGTCCCCGGTCCCAGGGGTCCCTCTCCCAAGCTTTACACATTAGAAATTCTCACACTTCTTTTTGGTAGTTGCTTCCCATTGTTTCTACCTGTGTGATATTTCTGTGTTTCATTTTTGCCTTTTTATTTTTTTTAACATCTTTATTGGAGTATAATTGCTTTACAATGGTGTGTTAGTTTCTGCTTTATAACAAAGTGAATCATAAATGCATATACATATATCCCCATATCTCCTCCCTCTGGCGTCTCCCTCCCACCCTCCCTATCCCACCCCTCTAGGTGGTCACAAAGCACCGAGCTGATCTCCCTGGGCTATGTGGCTGCTTCCCACTAGCTATTTATTTTACATTTGGTAGTGTATATATGTCCATGCCACTCTCTCACTTCGTCCCAGCTTACCCTTCCCCCTCCCCGTGTCTTCAAGTCCATTCTCTACGTCTGCGTCTTTATTCCTGTCCTGCCCCTAGGTTCCTCAGAACCATTTTTTTTATATTTAGATTCCATATATATGTGTTAGCATACGGTATTTGCTTTCCTCTTTCTGACTTACTTCACTCTGTATGACAGAGTCTAAGTCCATCCACCTCACTACAAATAACTCAATTTCGTTTCTTTTTATGGCTGAATAATATTCCATTGAATATATGTGCCACAACTTCTTTATCCATTCATCTGTCGATGGACACTTAGGTTGCTTCCATGTCCTGGCTATTGTAAATAGAGCTGCAATGAACATGGTGGTACATGACTCTTTTTGAATTATGGTTTTCTCAGGGTATATGCCCAGGAGTGGGATTGCTGGGTCGTATGGTAGTTCTATTTTTAGTTTTTTAAGGAACCTCCATACTGTTCTCCATAGTGGCTGTATCAATTTACATTCCCAACAACAGTGAAAGAGGGTTCCCTTTTCTCCACACCCTCTCCAGCATTTGTTGTTTGTAGATTTTCTGATGATGCCCATTCTAACCAGTGTGAGGAGATACTGCATTGTAGTTTTGATTTGCATTTCTCTAATAATTAGTGATGTGGAGCAGCTTTTCATGTGCTTCTTGGCCATTTGTATGTCTTCTTTGGAGAAATGTCTATTTAGGTCGTCTGCCCATTTTTGGATTGGGTTGTCTGTTTCTTTAATATTGAGCTGCATGAGCTGTTTATATATTTTGGAGATTAATCCTTTGTCCATTGATTCGTTTGCAAATATTTTCTCCCATTCTGAGGGTTGTCTTTTCGTCTTGTTTATGGTTTCCTTTGCTGTGCAAAAGCTTTTAAGTTTCATTAGGTTCCATTTGTTTACTTTCATTTTTATTTCCATTTCTCTAGGAGGTGGGTCAAAAAGGATCTTGCTGTGACTTATGTCATAATGATTCTTTATGTTGACATATATTAAATCATTATTGAATTATTAAAATAAACGGAGTTGTTTTTCCTTTCTGCACTTTTACTGATTCAAGAAAAATTTAAAGTTTTCTTTGGTTTTAAGAATATTTTTCTTCAACCAAAATTTTTTTCTGTTATCTAGTTCTAGAAAATTAAAACTACATAGGATATCTGTTTCTGTTTTTACCCTAGCAACGTAAAAAATGAACCAAACAAGGTGGACTTTCATATATTATATAAATAAACATCTATTAATTTTACTGAATATATTTGTCAACAATCTAAACTGTTGCCCATCTGAAGCTTTTGTCAAGGAGGAAGTTTATGGACCCAGAAGTAGAGAAACAAGTTTAATTTTGTTGCCAATGTGACTTTACCAATGTCTTGATTATCAGGAATAAGTTTGACTAATTATCGTATAGCTGAATCTATCCAATATATTACCAATATACTATCCAGTATTTTTAAATTGGATGTTATTTATTTAGGACTTTTGCAACATGGATTTTTTTATTAGTTTGTGAAAATATATGACTTTTTAAATCATATAATTCAAAACGGTTTAAAGACCTCGTGAAATTATTGTATTGACTCCTTGATTTTTCTGCATGGATTGTGCTAATTAAATTTTACTCTTTCAAGCATATGTTATAATTTAGTGCAATGGCATATAAAATTTTATGTAGGATTCAGTGTTCATAATACTCTCATAGGATCCACTGTACCACTGAAATTAAACTAATAATGCTGAAAAGGATGTTTACCTTCAAGATCCCTGTGGCACTTTAAAAGATCAATCAACTTGGCACTTTTGAAAATTTAAATTAAATTGATGATGTCTCATTACACTATGATGATTATGATTACATAGAAGCAGAAAACAAATCTTAAGGAAACTAGCTCTGAAAGGCTAACTGATAGAAAACATGATAGATGCAGAGTGTAGGTTTTGTGATTTTTGTTCACCACTGATAGAGTAATTAATCATTTTAATTTTCTCTTTATTAATATCTGAAAAAGAGACAAAAATATTTAAAATAAGACAAAAGAAAAGCAGTTGAATTTTAAATATAAAAATTGTGGGTTTACTTATAATACTAATTTACTATTCAAATAATAATTTCAGAATAAGTCCAAAATTATTTAATTTTAGATTATAAACTATAAGTATATACCCACATTGTTTATATACCAAAGTATAAATGATGATTCTAAAACTGTATTTTTTTTTTACCATATTCACCATTTTTAAGTATACAGTTCAGTGTGTATTAAATACATTAATAATGTTGTGCAACCATTACCACCATCCATCTCCAAAATTCTTTTCATCTTATAAAACTGAAACTCTATATCGATAAACTCTATATCCATAAAATAATAACTCCCCATCTCCCTTCCCCTAGCCCCTGGCAAGTGCCTTCTACTTGCTGTATGCTCTAAATACCTTATATAAGTGAACTCATACAGTATTTGTCTTTTTGTGACTGGCTTATTTCACTTAGTATAATGTCCGCAAGGTTCATTCATGCTGGGAGAAAATGTTAGAATTTCATTCCTTTTTTCAGGCTGAATAATATCCCATTGCATGTATATACCACATTTTGTAAAACTGGATTTTTTTTTAACAAAAACAATTATCAACCAAAATTACAGCTTAAACAATTAACAATTTATTGACATCACTTAATGGTAATTTATTTTCCTTTAAAATTTTATATACAGATAGAATGAGAAAAAAATTAATCATTTTAATTGATGCAAAAGGATGTTTTCTATAGGTCAATATCCATTACTGATTTTAAAAGCTTAGTTAATTCAGATTAGAATATTTTCTTTACCTAAGATATATGGTCTCAAATTCCACTCTATGTATTAGTCAATATAAGAGGGATGACAATGCTAGAATTTGAAGTTCTAGCAATTAAAAAAATACAATTATGAAGTAAAAGTGAATGGAGAAGGCAAAACAATCATTTGTATCTAGTACTTATTGTGCATATTCTGGCAATAACTAGTTAAAACTCCATTTAAAAAGGAATCATATTTAGAGTTGAAACAAGAAAAAGTAAGGCACTAATTAAAAATAAATTTATTTGGAAATAAGGACAAATATGAAGGAATATTTAATAATTTATTGATAAACATGAGCTATGAGAGACAAATGTATTATAGGAATGAAAATACTGTAAATATAAAAATTATATTAGAATCCTAAAGGCCTTTTTTTATTTTTTGGCAAAAAGCACTGGACAAATAAGTGATTCCTGCATCATGCACAGCTTCCTCAGCACCCAGCTCCCTTAGCAATGTGGGCTTCTCCAGCACCAGGCTCCAAGCAGCACTCGGCAGCCAGCAGCTTTCCCCAATACTCCCCTCTCCCCTCTAGGCTGTTTTGTAGCAGAGTTCCTCTAGTGAGACATCATCCTTTGAACAGAACTCCCAGACACTCTAGAGGAGGCATTGAAAGACTACGGCCTGCATGCCAAATCAAGCCACCTGGTGTTTTTGTAAAGTTTCACTGAAACCTAGCTACAACCATTCCTCTAGTCAGTACCGGGAAGTTTCGCATTTCAACTGCGGAACTGAGTAATTGTGACAGAGACTGTATGTCCCACAAAGCCTACAATATTTACCATATGGCCTTACAAGAAAAGTTTGTCAACCCTTGTCCGAGAAGGTGGATTTCTAGCAAGATCATAGGTCAGATTTCCAAAAAGTTCTGTTGGCCATGCTCCCTCCAATAAAATCTGAATCTAACCTCTATGAGTGGGGGCTTCATCTTCATGAGTCTAGCTCAGCACCTAGGGGTGGTAACTGCTCTTTCTATCTACTCTTTCTATATTCTCCAGAGTTCCATGTACCTCTTACTAGCCAATCACTCATGACTTCAATTCCATGTTATAATTAATCATTCCTAATGTTAAACATTTCCTGTTCAAATAATTCTATAATGTCTCTTTCCTCACTGGACCTTGACTGATACACAATGAATATTATTTTTCCTCCCTTTATCTTTAATCTATATGCATCTTTTATTTAACATGCTTTTCCTGTAGACAACATATAGTTTGTTTTTTTCTTTCTTTTTAAATTTTGTTTACAGTCTATCCATCTGTACTTTTTAAATGAGGTGTTTGACCATTTATTTTTAGTGTAAAATATTAGTAGGGTTGGATTTAAGCCTACCACCTTGCTCTTTGTTTTCTCTGTTCTCCATGTGTTTTTTGTTTCTTGTTTTTCTCTTTTCTGTCTTCTTTTGGATTAGTTGAAGATTTTAGGATTCCTTTTGCCTTATTAATATTTAATAACAATTACTTAATATATTTTGTCCAATTTTCTAGTTGTTTATGACAGGAAGAGAAATCTAGTTCCTCTTACCACATCATGGATAGAAGTTTAATCCAAAAAAAATTTTTTTTTACATTATATTTTTTCTGGATTTGTATAAAATTAGTTCAGCTTCATACAAAAGAATAAATGCTCAAAACAAGAAATAATGATAAATGAATGAATAAATGTCAAAATTAGGGAAAAAGAAAAAGTGTTGGAGACCAGGCTGCCTTAAAATTTATAAGAATACATGAGAACATAGGATAAAGCCACATATAAGTTTGCATTAGTGAAGAACCAGACTAATGTATCATCCTATTTAATTGAATATGGAATCCAGAATGAGATGGCAGTATTTATGAGAACTTGACAGGTGATAAAAACACCAGTTTATTAATGGGAGAGAGTAGATTACTTACTGCTGGTACAGATAGTTATAGAAATGAAGTAAAATGAATTAGACTTTTGTCTCTATTAAAAAAATAAATTTAAAATACCATAAAGGCTTAATTTCTTTAAAATTATAGAAAATCTTTAAAACTGTCTAAGACCTAACATAAACTAGAGGCTGCTGGAATGTTGCTAACTCTATTAGTTCAGAGAGTCTATATTTTTCTACTACAACAACCCCCAAATCTTAGTGGCTTATAAAAAGAAAGACCTATATCTCATCATGCTGTGTATACATCATGGGTTGTCTGGGGCTCTCTGCCATATTTCACCATTCTGACACCACAGCTGATGTGAAAATTACCATGATAAATGATGTTGGTTTCTGTGGTACACTGGCTTAAAAAACTCTCCGTGAAGTGAGAGTTGCCTTTTCTGCTCACATTTCATTGGCCAAAGCAACTCACATGCCAATACCTAACTTTAAAAGGAAAAAAGTAAAGTCCTAATATATGCCAAGAAAGGAACAGGAAATATTTGTTCAATACTTCTAATAAATACCTCACAAACAAACTTTACACACACAGATATTTGTATCACCACTGATACACTAAACAAAGTCAACAGACAAATGAAGGATCTGAAAAAAAGTATAAAATAGATAATTTATTATTATTATTACCTCTAATGTATGAATATAATAGGAAACTGACCAAAAAATATACAAATGTTCATAGCCCCATTAAAATTAGACCAAAGGTAACAACAGAATCTACAGTGATCTAACACAAACATCCAATAAATAAGTGTAAATAAACTCAAATTTACTCTCAGTCAGGACAATAGATACTAAACTATTAATAAGCTATATCATCCCATCTAGATAAGACAGATAAATAAAAAGAACTATGTCTGGTGGTGACATGAAGAAAATTTTCTGACAGAAAAGTGAAATGTTACCACCTTATGAGAAAGCAGCATCTATTAAAATTAAACATAACATATTGCGTATAAAGGAGGAATGTTACTCCAAGAAACTGACTCCAAGGAACTAAAAGCATTGATTGAGAAAGGCCTGTTGCTACGAACTGAATTGAGTCCTTTCAAACATCATGTTGAAGCTCTGTTCCCAGTACCTTAGAATGTGACTATATTTGGAGATACCTTGGAGATTAATTACCTTTAATGAGGTAATTAAGGTTAAATGAGGTCATAAATGTGAAGCCCTAATCCAGTATAACTAGTGTTCTTATAAGAAAAGGAAGAAATACAAGGAATTTCCACACAGAGGGAAGACCATGGAAGGACAGCAAGGAGGCAGCCATCTGCAAACCAAGAAGAGAGGTCTCAGGAGAAACCAAACCTGCAAACACCTTGATCTTGGACTTTAACCTACAGAACTGTGAGAAATAAATTTCTGCTATTTAAGTCACTCAGTCTGTGTATTTTGTTATTGCAGCCCTAGCAGACAGTCATACCTATGTACAGGCATAAAGATGTTTACTGTAGGAGTGTCCATATTTGTAAGAAAAACTAAGGAAAAAAAAAAGAATACATGTGTACAGAGAAATAGCTGAAAATATTGTGGCATATTCACTTTATGAAATATGATGTGGACCTTACAAAAAATAATTATATCTATATACCAGATGACATGGTTAGAGTTCAGTCAAGCTTTTTTAAGTGAGAAAATGTAGATGTAAAAAAGTTACTATAATCTGATGTGGTCTGATTTTTCATTTTTATTTTTATTTATTTATGGCTGTGTTGGGTCTTCGTTTCTATGCGAGAGCTTTCTCTCATTGTGGCAAGAGGGGACCACTCTTTTTTTTTTTTTTTTTTAACATCTTTATTGGAGTATAATTGCTTTACAATGGTGTGCTAGTTTCTGCTTTATAACAAAGTGAATCAGTTATATATTACATATGTTCCCATATCTCTTCCCTCTTGCATCTCCCTCCCTCGCGCCCTCCCTATCCCACCCCTCTAGGTGGTCACAAAGCACCGAGCTGATCTCCCTGTGCCATGCAGTTTCTTCCCACTAGCTATCTATTTTACGTTTGGTAGTGTATATATGTCCATGCCACTCTCTCTCTTTGTCACATCTTACTCTTCCCCCTCCCCATATCCTCAAGTCCATTCTCTAGTAGGTCTGTGTCTTTATTCCCATCTTGCCACTAGGTTCTTCATGACCTTTTTTTTTTTTTCCTTGGATTCCATATATATGGGTTAACATACTGTATTTGTTTTTCTCTTTCTGACATATTTCACTCTGTATGACAGACTCTAACTCCATCCACCTCACTACAAATAACTCCATTTCGTTTCTTTTTATGGCTGAGTAATATTCCATTGTATATATGTGCCACATCTTCTTTATCCATTCATCCAATGATGGACACTTAGGTTGTTTCCATGTCCTGGCTATTGTAAATAGAGCTGCAATGACCATTTTGGTACATGACTCTTTTTGAATTATGGTTTTCTCAGGGTATATGCCCAGTAGTGGGATTGCTGGGTCGTATGGTAGTTCTATTTTTAGTTTTTTAAGGAACCTCCATACTGTTCTCCATAGTGGCTGTATCAATTTACATTCCCACCAACAGTGCAAGAGTGTTCTCTTTTCTCCACACCCTCTCCAGCATTTATTGTTTCTAGATTTTTTGATGATGGCCATTCTGACCGGTGTGAGATGATATCTCATTGTAGTTTTGATTTGCATTTCTCTAATGATTAATGATGTTGAGCATTCTTTCATGTGTTTGTTGGCAATCTGTATATCTTCTTTGGAGAAATGTCTATTTAGGTCTTCTGCCCATTTTTGGATTGGGTTGTTTGTTTTTTTGTTATTGAGCTGCATGAGCTGCTTGTAAGTCTTGGAGATTAATCCTTTGTCAGTTGCTTTATTTGCAAATATTTTCTCCCATTCTGAGGGTTGTCTTTTCATCTTGTTTATGGTTTCCTTTGCTGTGCAAAAGCTTTTAAGTTTCATTAGGTCCCATTTGTTTATTTGTGTTTTTATTTCCATTTCTCTAGGAGCTGGGTCAAAAAGGATCTTGCTGTGATTTATGTCATAGAGTGTTCTGCCTATGTTTTCCTCTAAGAGTTTGATAGTGTCTGGCCTTACATTTAGGTCTTTAATCCATTTTGAGTTTATTTTTGTGTATGGTGTTAGGGAGTGTTCTAATTTCATACTTTTACATGTACCTGTCCAGTTTTTCCAGCACCACTTATTGAAGAGATGGTCTTTTCTCCATTGTATATCCTTGCCTCCTTTATCAAAGATAAGGTGACCATATGTGCGTGGGTTTATCTCTGGGCTTTCTACCCTGTTCCATTGATCTATGTTTCTGTTTTTGTGCCAGTACCAAACAGTCTTGATTACTGTAGCTTTGTAGTATAGTCTGAAGTCAGGGAGCCTGATTCCTCCAGCTCCATTTTTCGTTCTCAAGATTGCTTTGGCTATTTGGGGTAATTGCAGTGCGCGGGCCTCTCACTATCGTGGCCTGTCTTGTTGCGGAGCACAGGCTCCAGACGCGCAGGCTCAGTAATTGTGGCTCACGGGCCCAGCTGCTCCGCGGCATGTGGGATCTTCCCAGACCAGGGCTCGAACCCATGTCCCCTGCATTGGCAGGCAGATTCTCAACCACTGCGCCACCAGGGAAGCCCTGATGTGGTCTGATTTTTGTAAGCTTTTGTGAAAACCAACTATACTATAAAGAACTATAAAAGTATAGTTGGTTTTCACAAAAGTTTACAAAAATCAGACCATCATGGTAACGTTTTTACATCTCTAGATGTACTCTAGCTGTTGCTTCCTCTGAGAAGTCTTTCTTTATTCCACAAGTGTGGTTCAGCTTCTGTAACTATGTATGCACCTCCATGGAATGACTCATACTAAATCAGTTGTGCAATTTTCAAAGGTTAATAAATGAGGGAAATTAAGAGGTTTAAAAAAATCTTTCGATGGTTATTCTTCAAACTTACTTTGAAAATATTTGTGACAAAAGCTGAATTTGTAAAGCAATGGCTTATTATTCTTTGAACAATAAAACCAGCAGATTCTATTTATTCTTTTTTTGAGAGATTCAGAAGTCAAAGATCAAACAACAGTTGTCACAAATTTTTAAAGATAAACTTTGAATAAACAAATTAAATAATACTTGAGAAGATAATTTACATTGTTAACTCTCAATGGGAGCAAAACGAGTTAAGTTCTAAAATTAGTTGTAGCTGGAAATCTATAGCCTATATTTACAACAAAATAATTTGAGTTAGAATAGATAATGTAATATAAAATTTATTTTCTTATTCAACAATTTTAATTTATGATCTCGGTAACAAACAAATAAGTACACTATCAGGGAGAAACTTTTAGTCTTTTCCTAAGAATATCCTAGTAAAGAAATAAGCTGAAATCACTTTCAAATGAGGTAATTTAAACAAGAAAGAGAGAAAGAGAAAGGCAGGAAGAGAGAGAGAATAAACATTTTCTTCCCCAAATTTCAATCCTCATATAATAAAAAATAGACTCACAAAACTAAAGTTGATGATAGTACTAAGTGCAGTGATTCTTTATATTGCTTTTAGAGTCCATCATTTTTCCCAGTTATGGTACTTTTGTTCCAAAATTTCCATTTGGCTCTTCTTCATATCTTTTTTCTTTTTCTTTGCCTATTTTTCCATTTATTTTCATGTGTTTCAAGAGTTTCATAACTGATTGTTACATTTTATGACGGCTGCTTTAAAATCTTCATCAAATTATTCTAACATCTGTATCATCTCCATGTTTGCATCTATTGATTGTCTTTGTCATTCTGCTTGAGAGCTCCCTGATTCTTGGTATAAGTGATTTTCCATTGAAACGTGGGTATTTTGAGTAGTGTGGTATAAGACTCAGGATCATGTTTAAATTTCGAGTTTCAAGAGGCCTCCTCTGCCACCACTTTTGCAGCTGAAGGGGATGCCCTCCGGTTACTGCCAGGTGTGTGGGGACATCCAGGTTTCCATGTGACACTGCTGGAGGAAGGGGGGCATGACTTGTTCCTGTATGGAGGTGATGAAAGTCTGGGCCCCTCACTCTTCCTTCTCAGGCACCACGCTGGCAGGCCTGGGGCAACATCTCAACAGGCTGGCAAGTGGGTGAGTCTAAGTTATCCACTCAGCTCTGTGTAGGGCTGGAACCAGCCACAGATTTTGTTTGTTTTGTGTATTTGTTGGAGTGGTTATTGGCTAAAAGTTATTGTCTTGATAGACTGTTTTTTTCCTGGATTTTTGACCAGAGAGACCAGACTTTGGGGAGATCTTTTTGGTCTGTACCTATTAGTATTTCCAGGTGTCCTGCTTCTCCCGTTCCCAGCCTGGCTACACAAGGTAAATGCAGCACTTAAGAAACTTAGCACCGTGCCATTCCTCGGGTGTTGAGATCTCTTGCTAATGTGCCTTTTTCTCTCCACCTCTCAGAGCCTTTTTATGTCTCTTTTCTATAAGATGCCCACAGGTTTCAGTTGTAATTAGTGGGAGGAATAGGGAAACATATCTAGAAATTGGACTTACACTGTTTTCAAAAGAAATATTAGCCATTTTTTTCTCTTTAAGTTTGCAAGGACATAAGAGAAAAAAATTATCAAGAACACTGAGAACTCTACTACACACTTTTTGTTTGTTTTTCTTCCTGAGGATTTGCAATCGAATTATCCTTGGATATTACACAGGAGGCTGTCCCTGGAGTTGTGTTATTGCTCCTGATCTAGGACTGCTCACTGGTCTCTCCAGCATCCCACCTTTCATATTTCACTATCAGATCGAGGGTAGCAATGTGTAACTTGCATCCAGGCCGAGGCAGTCTAAGAGCAAAATCAGACAGTTGGCAATTTTTTTTCTTTCCTCTGTGCCAACTTTGGCCTATTTGCCGCTATCTTTCCTTTCTTGTAGTTTTCTCTTCAGTAGCTATCCTAAGTCCTTCTGTGGCCCCTGCTTTCTGTGCAATCCTATTGCAGAAGATAGAATGACTGTGATAGAGGAAAATCCTTCTTTCTCTATTCTTTCTTCTGCTCAATTAAATATACTTAACCGCTGGTTCTCTCTCCAGGGGTTCTTTTTGACAGCTAATTATCTAATTCAAACTGATAAGACACTGGGTTGTTAAACCTCTCAAGTCATATACTTTGATTTAACAAAGATTTTTTCTGAAGGCCGTCATAACTCAAAGGAGTTTCTGAAACAGGAACAGTGGGCAGAGTGTTGGACCCACAGGAGTAGTGAGGTTATTGAAGAGATTGATTTTGTGCTTAAAAAGTCCGGTATCTCATAACTCACAATTTATAGCTGGTGCTCTTGCTCTGCTGTAAGGATTCTTGCCCACTGTCACATACCAGGTAAGCAGAAGTCTTCTGGGGGAATCAGCATCCATGTCCCGTCTACGCGTACTGGAAGTGCCTTGAGACAAATAGAACTTTGCCCCCTGCATGTACTGTACTTTCTCCCCTTCTGCCTTTTTAATTGGCACTGAAGCTTATTTAAGTGTCAATGAGGAACATTCCTAAAATTTTGATACGGCAAAAGAGAATTTTTTTCTAATGACTGTAGTCTATTAAAATCACTACTATCATCCACTCTCTTGGAATTGCTTTTGCTGGAAGGGACCATAAAGCTGAGTCTAGTAAAAATAAACAGACAACCAGAAAACTCCATTTTTAGAGCAAACAGAGACTTAAGGTGTTAAATAAAATAGTCAAATCACATTTTTCTCTATCCTTACTTGCTCCCTTAGTTAATAACTCCCTCCCTCCCTTTCACTTTTCTTATTTCTTCCTTTTCTTCCTCTTTGTCTTCTTTTTCTCTCATACCTTCCTTACTCTCTCTTACCTCCTTTACTCTCTCTTACCTCCTTCTTCTCACTGCTATATATATGCTTTCTCTAAAAGAGGACTATCTTAGCCATTGGCCATTCCCCTGTGTGTCTTATATTTACCTATAAGGGAAGAGTGAGCTATGACTCATGAAGTTCAGATAATTCATGAATTAGCGTCAGCATTCTTGCTCTGGATACTGTCCCATCCCTCACAGAACCAGCATTTTGATCCTGCAAGCATCACTTAACTAAATATAAATGGTTCTTGACTCTTGCACTTAGAACACAATCTTAGCCTGAATTCCCTTCCATCCAAGAGATGTGTTTTGTAAATTCTACATCTATTGAAGCAGACAGATGTATTTCAAACTAATTCCAATGAGAAAGCATAGACAATAAAAATCCTCACAAACATTTTAACAGGTTTTTGGAAAGAAGTCACTAGTGTACATATTCTAGAACTGGGCAATATTTTCCCCCATCTTTTATAACTGAACAAATAGGCAATTATTGTTAAAGGAATACTGAATTAATCTTAATCATTCTAATACTAATTGATACTTTTATTGGGCTGCTAGTATGTCTAAGGAATTGTGTTAGAAAAAGTACACAGGTTCTAATCCAAACAACAAACTTACAAAGGTAGATTTTAGAAATTCAATTTAAGTATTGAGGAACTCGAGGTTCGGGAGTTAAGGTACTTGTCCATAAGTCACAGCTATTGCGGCAACACTCTGGGGACCATGCAAGATCTTGTTTTCCGTTTGTAACCACAAAGTAAACCTGGTGGCTAGAATTGCAGCCATTTAGAGTTGTAGGTCTAAAGATGTCTTTGTGAATGAAGAGATACCACGTTTTCTTTGCTCTTTTCCCTTTGCTGCCAGTCTTTCCATTAAATTGAATGTAACTGCAAAAATCAGATTTGAGAATTATCTATGGATTTCATTTTCTATCTTCCCCCAAGATAAGAAAAAACTGGCTATATCTGTAACAAATTTTTCACTTTCTTAACTAATTTATTTATTTATTAGGATTTCTATAATACTTCCCTTCTAGATATGTTGGGACATTTTAGAATGTAACATTTTGAAATTTGAGAATGTTATCTGTTTAAATGGCTCCATATATATAGAATGTTTTTACATGATCATGAGTAAGGTGATCAAAAGGACTCGAAATGTTACCTAATAAATTTAAGAATTGAAAGTTTATATTTAAATATGACATGATTATATTAAACACACGTACTTGAAGAAAGTTACTAGTATACTAAGTTTAACTTTACTTTTACCTCCATTATTTTATATTTCTAACGTGGTAAATTTGGAGTTAGCTACAGAATTCAATTTTATTGATTGACAGACCAGTTGAAAGAGGAAAAAATGTATAGATGTGTATTTTTCAAGAAAAATAATTTATATGTACACATTCATCTATGTGACAAGTGCAATATTATCATTATCGTATTATTTCTAACACAAAGTAAGGTATTTGACAAGAAGACTATAAAGTGAAAGACCTTTAAAATAATCACTAGAGATTGATTAAATTATGGAAAATTTGATGACTATTTTACATAATATTCATTTTCAAGAAAACAGTATACAAGTTTTCTTATTTTCAGTCTCAAATTTGCTCACATAAATACTCATTAGAATAAAGCATTAATATTTAGTTTATAGATAAAATTAAATTCCAAACAGGTTGCTGCCCTTGAATCTTTTCTATAAAAAAAAAAAAAAAAGTGCATCTACTGTGACCCTTCTTTTTAAAAGCACTCTGTGACTATGGGCAGATCATTTAAACCGTCTGAACTTCTGCTTCCTCTTCTTTAAAAAATGATAATAATCACCAGTCTGGTCTATCTAAAAGGTCGTTTCAGGACCAAAGATGCTGATATAAGTAAAAATGCCTTGAAGAACTATATAATCCTATGCAAGCAGGAGTGATTATAATAAATATGCAAACAAAATTGTTAGTCATGGTATAACTTTTGATGGTCACTGGAATAAAATTCCAAATAACTGATTGTACTACTTTTTAGTTAATCTCTAACCATTGGAAATACATCACATTATCTCATGTGCATTTCTATAAACAATAATAGATAACACTAGCATTACTTGATATGATGATAAGTCACAGTGCAGAATACACCTTTCTATTCATACCATTCGTGAGCATAACAACCAGTATTTATAACAAAAAAATAATAAGGATGATTTCTGGGGGAGAGGGAGTTGTCAGCCTGGATAGAGTAGGTATAAACATGTCCTCATTATGTTTCAAAAACAGAAAGGTCACTCCTCTTCTTAACTGTATGTGAAGGTGTAATGTATCTCTCCATAGGTAGATACATAGATAAACAGTAAATAAGCACATACTTTATTTTTAATAATATTCTATTAACATCTAATTCAGGCAAGTGACAAAGGTTTATCTTTGGGAAAATAAAGCTATTTATTTAGAGATTCACTAAGGCATACTAATTTTACTTGTTATTTTATTTTGTAAAAGTCCAGAAAACACCTATAATAGTTTATTTTAAAAAATCAGTAGCTATTTTATATATGTATCTTTTACTTTGATGATTATGCATTAGTTTTTTGATATATTTCTAATGTGCTTTGGAAGAATTGCTCTCTCTCAGTGTTTTTGTTACACATACTATAGCATTTATCAGAGGAATGTAACTGTTTGTGTATATACCCTTCACTTCTAATAGACTGGATTTTTTAAGAGTAGGGAAGCAATTTTTTTTTTTCATCACCAGAAGCTACCCCATTTGTTAGGTACTTAGGTACTTCAAAAAATATTTGTATGCTGTGAAATTATAAAGAAGTAGAAAATAGAATTAATATGGAATTAAACATATTTGGCATTAGAATTAGTAATTTCCAACAGGGGAAAACAGAAAAACTGATAAAGAGAGAAAAAGAACCATAGAAGGACAGCAATTTAGAACCAGTTCTCTTAGAGCCACTCAGGCATGTATCTTTTGCTCCCCCAAATGTTACTAATTTACAAGACAATATAATAAATCATGTTAGGTTTTAATGACTCAGCAAAATGAGAAAGCTGCAAATCATCTCAAAAAATTTATAGAGACAGTGAAGGGTATATTACAACAAAAATCCTTAAAAATATGTTATTAATAATACATGTTCATCATTAGAGTACTGAAAACACAAATTATTTTTATTTTCCTTCTTTCAATATTTTCTAGAGTGATTTTTATCAATATGACTTATATTTTAAATTTACTGTCATAATATTATTTATTTTTAGTTTTGTAGTTTAGGAGCTTACAAAGTAAGGATTCAATTATCTAATAAAAGTACTTACATGGTGCCTAAGAAATGCAGAGGTGTGTATGAGAGAGAGAGTGAGAGTGTGTGTGTGTGTGTGTGTGTGTGTGTGTGTCTGTGTGTGTGTATGCATGGGTGGAAACACTCAATAGTCTCTTTTGAATATGTAGATAAAAAAAGAATAGTCATTAGTAAATGTTTATAAATTGAAAGAAAAAGAATAGGTTTCATGAAATTAAGAATCTTTTAAAAAATGGTTTATACATGGGAGATTAAAATATAAAAATGAGGGCCCTAAGATATTTTACCAGACATACAAACATTTAGAAAAGTACTAGCTAACTGATATATTTAACTGGGTGATTTCTGTTCTTATTCAGTCACCTTTCCTTTAGTATGAAAATGTGAACACTTTGGAGCTCAGCTAATGGGTTTAAAGAAATCAAAAGTTACCATTCTAATCTCATACTTAACCGTGAGGCAGAACGAATGTTCTAATTACCTAAGGGGTTGAAATTATTCATGTACGGCAAGATTTAATTGATCCAGATACATCCTGTAAGTAGAAGACAATACCAGCTCTAAAGGAGTCTTCCCTCCAAAAAGCTGATGGAATTCTATGGTGACAATAGGGAAAATAAAGAATCTTTACCTTTCTTATAATTTCCTAATTTGCTCGGTAAAGCTTGATAACCTGTATCTGTCTCAAAGGGTTGGTTCCACAGCCTCACTTTATTGGTATGGACCTAGATGTCATACTTTCACATGTTTAGATATGCCCTGGAGGAGGAGTTAGCACACTTTTTCTGTAAAAAGGTCACATAGTAAAAATGTAGGCTCTGCAGACCATATGGCTTCTGTTGCAACTATTCAACTTTGTAGTTGTATGGAAAGCAGTCAAAAACAATACCTAGAGGAATGGGCTAGACTTGTTCTAATAAAACTTTATTTACGAAACAAGAAACTTGCCTACAAGCCATCAGTGACAACTGCCCAGATTAAAGCCTGTCTCTAACATAACTAAAATGTCTAATGCTTAGAAATAATTTTATCTTCTACTCATCCACCTCATTCTTTTCAACATAAAAGATATAAAGTTCTAATAAACTTGTATTTAGAGAATTTCAATATATTCAGCATTGCATATATTGAATCTATTCTCACATGGCTTTTCATAATAGGAAATATTAGTTTTAAAAAAGAGTAGATATTTTAGTAAGACTGTTCTGCAACTCATGTAATTTCTAAGTAAACCAGATTTTCTCAGTGCACTGCATATTTCCAAACAATAATTTAGAGGATTTAAGCGTGTTCAGTCAGTCATTCTTGAGTAAATAATGAATACCTTAAAGAATTCATTCAGCTCCCCAAAAGGCTAGATTCTATTAAGATGCTGATAAAGATGATTTATTTTAGCTTATTGAGAGACTGAATATATACAGGAACAATGACCAGACCACACAGGATAATAGAACTCTGACCCACAACTTCTACAGCAACAAAACCTGGGAAGTCAAACCACAACCTCTGCAGCAAATAGCTCAGGAAGGTCAGAACTTGGTCAATGATGACCAGCCTCCCTATTTTTTACCCCCTCCTTCCAATACAGGACTAACCAGAGAATATGCTCCACAAATCAACCAAATAAGATGTCCCACTTCTAGGTAGCCTGCATCCAGCTTCCCCATGCCAATAATCTCCAACTAGAAAAATACCTGAAGCCTTCTTTTTTTTTTTTTCCCACTATAAAGCTTTCTTACTCCACTGCCTGCCTTTGAGTGCCTAATAGACATAAATGATGGGGGCTGACTCCCATGCAGTAAAAAACTCTGAATAAATAGCCTCTGGTTGGTCTTACTGGGGGAATCTTTGTATATTTCCACACTATAATCTTCACAAAGAATCAAAGTTGGGTAGATCTCAAAGTGGAAATATTACCACTCATAACTTGGTGACATTGGGCACTCTTAAAGTCTCCTGTACTTACTACAAATTCTTCATTTAAAGGTGTAATTGAAGACAGAGAAAACATAACAATACTGTTCATACACATGAATAACCTGACAAGTAACAAATGGAATGCATTGTTTGAAAGACGTGTGGCCTGATGGATGGTTCCAAGTCTAATGTCAAAGGACTATTTTTATCTGGGATGGCTCAGAAAGCTATTTTTTCCTATTCTTAAAATCCTTCCCCAACTTCTATCCAACTTCTGAGGACACCTCAGAATACATATGCTTCTTGCTTATTACCCATTTTAGCCCCACACTGGAATTCTCTGAGAAACTTTGGAGAAAGTACCAATGCCTCGACTCCACTTCACTCTAAAAGAGTTGATTTAGAAGCTGAGTGTTGGACTTGAGATAAATCAGTATTTTATAAAAAGTTTTCTTGAAGAATAATATACACACAGTGACGATCACATATAATCAATATCTTAAATGCACCCCAAGTTGATCATACTACAATAGAGCCAGAGTTGAGAGCCCCTGGACCAGACAATATGTTTCCAACTATGTACCCAAGGACACACCCCCATCAACTCATGTAGGTAATCCTCCTACAAATTTGCATTGTTTTGTAATATTTTATATTGACTTATCTTTGAGTAAAGGTCTTGATGATATGTTGATCAAGGAGGATGCTCTTTAACATTTTAGTCAATACCAATATGTTTCAGTTTGTAATAGTGCTTGTATGAAACTGTGCCCCTGTCAAATTTTTAAAAAATTCTCCAATATTTAACTTCTGTGTACTTTACTATGCCTGCTAGAACATTTACCAGGAAACATATTTAATGAACCACAAAAATATGCTGTGCTTATAAAAGTGTACTGTTAGAGCAGGTTGTATCAAAATCATGAGAAGCAGTGGGACTCCTGATAAAAAGCACCTAATCTGGGATTTTCTCCAAACGTGCTGAATTAGAATCTATATATATATAGAACCTTGAACTCTGCCTTTAAAGAACTCCACATAATTCTACTGTGTTGAAATCTGATAATCCCCTAATTCACTTTAAATCAGTTCAGTATTTTCTAAATTACTAAAATGTGCAAGATAATGTGAAGGATAAGAAAATAAATGGAAGTATAATCTAGCACCTCTGTAATTTTATAGTTATTTTAATATATTTTGCTTTCTTTCTTGGCTTAATAACACTGACCCTACAGCCCTATAAACAGAAGTATTTTGCACACAAACATTAATTATAGTATAATTTAACAACCTCATTACTTGGTTTTAAGCTATGCACCTATATAACTTCAAAAATATAGTTGTTGGGACATCAATATCCAAACCATTTGTACGTCTCTTCAAGACCCCTTTCCTAGTAAAGGAGAAATATTACTTATAAAATAATGTATGCAAATCAAAGAGGTAGTGAATATCAGGCACTTCTCAGCATTTTTATATATTATTTAATTTATTCTCAAATTTTTTCTAAATACTATTATTTCCATTTTATAGACAAAGAAGCTTGGGTGTTAAAGAGTTTTTAAAAACTTGGTCAATGTTTCACAAAGGGGCAATAACTGAGGTTATTATATATTATATAAGTCAATATACTGTAATGGTCAGTGTACTTACCAAAGTGCTCAACTGTTCAAACTGAAAGTCAACAACTCAGCCCACACTTTATTTTTGAGAATGGACATAATGAACATATTAGAAATCATCTTTCTCATTTTAGTGTTTAATTCCAAAGTTTCTAAAGCAAAATGTTTTGAAAGTCACATCAAAACTCCAAATCTATTGCTATTTTGAGTCTGCTTCTTAATGTACAGTATATTTCTATTATGTCATGAATATATTCATCTTTCTATATATGATGAATATTCAGAACTTTAAGGAATTCTTTCACGAGAGCAATTATACCAAGGGTTAGAAATTCACTGGAAATTTTTATCAAAAAAGAAAGGATGTGAGTTTTCACTGATTACATTTTTTATCATGAGTAGTATTTTACTGTATCTTTAGTGGGTAATAGAGTAATTGAGAGTATTAGTAATAACAGTAGACACTAATTCTGTATATCATTTTGTGTCTGTACTGTGAGGATGAACTAAGAATACACTGGTTTTAATTTTATCTCAGAATCTGTTCTTTAATTATATGATGTGATGAATTCACCCACATATTTATGCTCAAAACATAATTTCTTATGTAATTCGACCCATTAAAGAGTATTTTTGGATAATAACAAAATTTATCTAACTTCAGCACAAATAAAACTAGAGAAAATGGGACTATTAAAGTAACAAAAGGAATTTTTTCTATGGAAAATTCACTGCTTTATTTGAATAATGTTTAAGATTTTTTTTATATCTTTATTGGAGTATAATTGCTTTACAATGTTTTGTTAGTTTCTCCTGCATAACAAAGTAAATCAGCCATACGTATACATATATCCCCATATCCCCTCCCTCTTGGGTCTCCCTCCCACCCTCCCTATCCCACCCCTCTAGGTGGTCACAAAGCACCGAGCTGATCTCCCTGTGCTATGCAGCTGCTTCCCACTAGCTATCTATTTTACATTTGGTAGTGTATATATGTCCATGCCACTCTCTCACTTTGTCCCAGTTTACCCTTCCCCCCTCCCCGTGTCCTCAAGTCCATTCTCTACATCTGCGTCTTTATTCCTGTCCTGCCCCTAGTTTCTTCAGAACCTTTTTTTTTTTTTAGATTCCATAGTTGGTGGGAATGTAAATTGATACAGCCACTATGGAGAATAGTATGGAGGTTCCTTAAAAAACTAAAAATAGAACTACCATATCACCCAGCAATCCCACTACTGAGCGTATACCCTGAGAAAACCATAATTCAAAAAGAGTCATGAGTCATGTACCACAATGTTCACTGCAGCACTATTTACAATAGCCGGGCATAGAAGCAACCTAAGTGTCCATTGACAGATGAATGGATAATGAATAATGTTTAAGATTTTTAATGTCCAATATTTTGAGTGACTAAATTATCTGAAGATTTATGAGGTGAATAAAAAAATTTAGTACTGGAGATTAAAATCATTTAGTCTAAGTCCATATTGGCAGTAATTAAACTGAAAGCCTGAGAAATCAAGCCATATGGACTTGATAAAGGTCAGAAATCTAGTTATCAGTAGACTTTAGATTGAAACCGTGATTTGTACAATTTTTCTATAATCAATTGTTCCTAAAATAGGTCAAATAAAGAGTATAGAAGATAAATAAATTTCTATTATTAAAAAAGAAATGGAAGCTAACCACTATTAAGGACTTTCCACAAGTCAGACATACTACAAGTCACTTCAACATCAACCATCTTATTTAATCCTCCCAATAGCTTTAACTAGGAAGGCATTATTAATACCACTTTACAGATGAAAAAACTGAGACCCAGTAAGATTAATTTTTCCTAAGTCACACAGCTAATAAGTATCAGACACAAAAATAGAAGCCAGACAGTTGGAAAAGAGAGGAAATACCCTAAGACCCCAACTAATTTGTCATCCATTAGCCCAACTCCACTTGGTCTGCTTGGCAAATGGCAGATGTATCACCCTTTTTTTCAAACGTGCTGACCAATGTCCAGGTTTATCAAATGCCACACATAACACATATAAGTAAAACTCTTTACTGCTCCACCTTCACAAACTCTTCCGGGTAATCAATCACCTATGGACCACAATGGACTAGGGAAGTGGTATCTAGTCTATTAATCTCCATACTGAGAAAGTCAGAATGACTTAGCCTTTCTGCCTCATATGAACTAAATATGCATGAAAGTATTATTTATTATTTCTCCATTTTGGAAATTCTCCTTTAGGATAAAGTTAAAGCACAATTAACTGAGAGACATTAGCCAAAATAGGTGTGCCTCTATTCCATTCCGTGAGAAAACATAAAAGACTGGCAGATGATCCATCTGTAGATGACTAAGTCCATATTTCAAAAATGAATTGTGGATAAAGAACCAAAGATATTACCCATATTCTCAAAATTGGTGATTTTTCTATTTTTGGTTTCAAGAAAATCTAGTTTTGTTAAAGTTTCCAAGAATGAAGAGGAGCCTATGGAGTTGGCTCTTACTCATTCTTATGCTGCAGTGAGAAAGCATGTACTCAGATCCTCAAAGCCGCGTGATCCTGGATGAGACGCTTTATGTCTTGGCCTTATTTCCTCAGTTGATAGCAGGAAAAAAAGGGTATCCATTTTGTAGAGTTCTTGCAATTACTTGAGTTTATAAATGTGCTTAGAACAGCGCTAGATGCAGTACAAGTGCTACGTAAGTGTGACTTATTTACGTTTTTAGGACTTTGAAAGTTATTATTTTAAGTGTGTATTAATAAACCCCAATCCATCACTTCAAAAGCTTTTCTCCAATGTCATACAGACCCCTGACGATATAGTTTAACTTTCTGAAGCATGCCAGCTATTTTATTTCTGTAAAAGAGTAAGACCTGCTGTTGACAGCCTTGGTACTGTCTTTAGTCTAGTGACTGAAAAAGAGCAACATTTTATAACTGATGTGATATATATCCTTTGGGAGTCAGA